>NC_068296.1:12580430-12897703 GCF_025860055.1 Xyrauchen texanus | reverse complement strand
CATTTTTTTACCTGTGCAACTCAAATCAGTTAAGTACTTTTGTGGTCTGAACAGGGAAAGAAACACATGAATCCAAACTATTTTGGTGGGAGGTTTGAAATCTGATTAAAACGTTTTTGTTCATATTTATTTTTTTATTTTCATTAACGTGCCTGAATAGTCAGATCAGTTTTTCAGATCAGAGTTTATTTTCCGGTCATTTGTTGTGTGACAGGTTGTTAGGTCTGGTGATGCAACAAGAAGACGTATCTCATTGCATAATGCCACCCTTTCCAGTTTTTTCGTGGTTTTCTATGGCGAATGTGTTCAGATTTGGATACTTCCCTCATGAAAAAACATAATCAGTAGCAAATCATCCATTGCTGAAGTCTCATGTATTGTATACAAATGCAAGTGTGCATTGTTCTTATGCATTTTTATTTTGTTTTGACTTGCTAGCAAAAGTGACTTTAGTCTAAACAGGAAAAAATCAGATTAGGCCACTTATCACTTACATTCTGAACAGTCAGTCTAAACAAAATCAGATTTAAGAAAATAATCTGATTTCCTCTGCAGTGTAAATAAAGTCTCATAGGCAAACCCTAAAGCAATATTCTTTTGCAAAATTAATCTTTTACAGCCTTAAATGATAATTCTCACAAAATATTTGCGAACAAGTCAAAAGGAGTGGTGATATAACGATATGGTATCGTGTTAATGGGCAAAAGGAACCGAATGTAATTTATGTAGCGACAGCCATGAGAAAACGTATCTCGTATAGTAAAATAATATTCAGGCCCACATGGATGATGGTTTCGTCCTATTATTTTTCTTAGCATTTCTTAACATAGTAAATGACATGAAAAGTAAATTGTGAATTGTTTGTACGCTGTATATATATATATATATAGATGTTTGCTGTTTGTTTTTGTTTGTCTTCTCTTTTTTTTTCTTTCTCTCGCTATAGCCCTCTTAGGTCTCTCTTGATTGGATACGGTGCCTGTCAATCATCGTTATGAAATCACGCTGCATCTGACAATCCGCTGTCATCAGGCTTGCTATAAACCCTCCAGGAGTTCCTCGTGGTGGCGGTCCTGATCTTCGGTCAACAAGCTGCTAGTCTGTTGATATCTGCTCTTTCGCTTGTGAATGTCTAAAAACCTGCTATGTGTTCCATTTTTGCTGTACCTTTTGATCCCTCCATGATTTGTAAGGTAAGCACGTCGCGCGACATACATGGTGCACCCACAGGATTTTGACTTTTTATTAGACACATTAGGAAAGGAATGATTGCCACCCCTTGTTCGTTTTGTGTTTGGTTAGTTAGAGTATATTAGTTAGGGCATTGTGAACACTGAAGACATTTTTCTTTGACAGGCAGTTTAGAGGTATTGGGGTTTGTAATTTAGGGGATGTTAGTTCTGTTCTGTTTAGTTTTTTTAATTATTTACATTTGTAAATTATTCACCATTTCTCTTAACTCGATACTATCGTTGATGGTTGTAAATAATAAACCACATTATTTGATATTTGTTTTCCCTGGTTGTTTCTGTTTCCAGCACTTATGACATTTCATTATTTAATGTTGCGTCCTGCTACCCCTATGACCTTTTAGGATCGTAACATGAATGAACAACACTATTTGATCCACATAATCATTACATGAATTCTGTGTTCATGTAAAATCCACCATTAGAAACACGGTCCATAGGCAGGGGCATATTAATGCATGGGCTTATGTGGGCTGAAGCCCAGGGGCCTACAACTCCTATGGGGCCCGGCCTATAACTCTCATGGGGCCCAGCAGGAGGAGCATGTTTAAACGCTTTCAGCAGAAGAGGCAGTTGTTGACATGGTGACAGTGCGCAACCGTAAAGGTGTCCGTGTAGTGCTTGTTCAATGCACAGTTTCCCCCATACACCGTGATGATGCTTTTAATGACATTGATGTGTCAGAGGAGGGTGGAAGCAAAACAATTAACATGACATCATATCACAAGATTAATACTGCATTTTAGACTCAATTGCAAAGCCACTTCTGGACACTGTTCCCTAACATCACTTTGATAAACAGAAAAGAGAAAGACATCACTTTGTTGATCTTGGGTGAAGTTATGACAGTTTCTATGATAGAAGCATCCTCTTTCATGACAATCTGTCTCTTTCACTTGCTCAAGGTCATTGCGGTGTGTACAGTCCTGTCTTTCCAAGCTGAGAGAAATTGAAAGCATTAGGGAACTATTCCTCACTCTGGAGGAAATAGGCTTAGGCTGCTGGCTGTCATCGCAGGCAAGCACAGATTGAAATTTGGGTTTATTTTGGAATGGAGTGAGTCTGAGGTTATCACATAGAATCCATTTAGTGCTTCTACAGCTCACTCCGGTCTAAAATGGTAGCGCTAAGCAATATTCTTCCAGAGTACAGAGATGTGAAGAAAAGGGAAGGGCCTGCAATTTTCTCCAGTTTTTTTTCATCTTTGTGGTGTGTTGGTAGTAAAAGATTTAATATCAGTTGTCCTTATGTTTATTTTTCTTTCTTTTTCTTTTTTCAGTGATATTGCCACATATGTACATACATATTTGAATAGAAACCTGTTACATGTATCTGTATTGCATCTGTTGCAGGGTTGGGAAAAATTCTGAACTTAAGAATACAATTCTGTATTCTGTTTGCAACTTCAATTCAGATTTGTGAAATTAATTCAGTATTTTTGTAAGGCATTGTCAATTCAATTATAAATTGTTCACAATCCTGTAGCCAAACAGTGCACAACCCTGTAATCAATCATACTCAAGCTCTTTCTCTCCTTTGTTCTCTTTCCCCCTCTCATAAACCCTGCCATTCTCTGTGATACACCCACATATGTGCACACACATGTGAATAGACACAGGGTATCTGTGTTGTGTACTGATATGAGTTTTAGTAAGTTCCAACTCTATTAACATCTCCTATTTTAGTTAATGAATTACATTAGTATGCGCTAAGGAAGAAAACAGCAAGGCAATGTTTAATCAATTATAATCGCTTCATCACATCAGCTTCGGCTTTCTAGTCTTGTGTGTGTGGGAGCGCGTCCAGTCTCGCCTCGAACCCATTTAGCTGTTAATACACTCCATAGTTTCTGATGCACCGTTTGCAACTTTCTGTGCTCATACTGAAAATCAGGCCACGCTTTAGAAGCCACGATGAATAGACTTGTGAAGTTATAGAACAGCTATAAAATGGATTATCTACACAAAGTATATGTACAATATACATTTTGTTTGTGTTACAGAGAACATCAAATCAGATGTGAAATTAAATTATCATTAACAATTAATTTCAGTTTAATTTGTATAGTGCATTTTACAATACATATATTTCTAAAGCAGCTTTTCAGGAAATAAAAATAAAAATAGTCCATTGCAAATCCCCCACTGAGCAAGTCGAATGCAGCCTGAGATAAAAGAGTAAATTGCACTATTACTGGAATTTTCAGATATCAAAACCTCTTCCCCAGTCCAAAAAGAGCTTTTAATGAAACTAAGCTCCAAAATGACAGACAGATAAATGCATACATCCATGACTGTCCATGTTTACACATCAATGACACCTATTGATTGAACAAAACTTGGCCTGCACAATTACATTGAGATAATAAGGAGAAAGCAGAATTGAAAGTATTATTTCTTAATACCAGAAGTGTAAAAATACACCAAACCTTGTGCTGTTCCTGGCTATGTGTAGCACCTTCTTCTCTTCATAAAATTCTAAAGGATCCCAATGTTAGAAACGAGAGTTTATTTCTATAAACTGAGAAACATTTTTCTTTATCTGTGAGAAATAAAATGATGACTAAAGAATGAGAAGAAGGGAGTACAGATCATTTCTTATTTGAGACTTATTTATTTAAAGACCTGATCTGGTAGAGTGTAGTAATTATATGATTTTAATTTTATGGTTTTTAAATGTTTATTTTTACCAATATGCCTGAACATTTCAGTATGATTTTAACAGTTTGAATGGCACCTTTTATGTCCTTTAACAGTATAATGTCACAATATAATTCCAACTTTGCAATGCAAAGGGGCTGTTATTGAAGTTATAAAACATTATATTGGACACAACAGCAACCAGTGTGTGACGATGTGAGCGAAGCCTGAGAACTGTTTCTCATTGTACATGTTTCAGCACCACAAAATAGGCCACTTATTCCCAGCGGGTCAGAAAGAGGGTAGACAATGGTCATACAAATCTAAATTATAACTTAAAAACATACCTATCTTTGTAAGCTGACAAATAACCATGAGGTTACCAACAATATTTTTTCCAAGGAACACCACTACTTGCATGAAGGAGGACTCTTCAACTTTTCAAGCGGGAACACTAATGCTAAAGCGACATTAAAAATACCTTTTAATGACAGTTTAATGGTTGGAACTGTTTCTCTCTTGAGATTGATGTCTTCATGCTAGATGCTGTTTGCACATTTCCCTTTATTAGTGGTTATATTTTTCCTAATTTGTTTACAAGATTTTCTCAAGTGCTTGAATTCTGTGACTTGTGTAATGTACCAACAGGCCACCGTACCCCCTTTGCCTTAAATTATTTCTTTATTTAGCTGCAGCTGATGTAGAACAAAAGGGAGACGACACCATACAACACAGCCAATTTACTTAAAATTATACACGCTTCTCTGCAACTAAAGGGATTTTCCTCACAATGGCAAAGATAAAAAGGAGCCATTAAGTATTTTTTGCTAAGATAATTAAAATCAAGAGGATTAAGCACAAAAAAAAAAAAAAAAAAAAAAACACTAGTTGAGCTATAAACACAAATCATGTTAAAAAATCCTGACTTATGGTGAAGCTTTCTGTTCAACATCCATCAAACCAAATCAATAGAAAAGCAGAGTCCTGAAATTTTAATGAGTGTGCTATTAAATAAATATTTGTATATTAGGCCTAGGGTGAATGGAGTAGAAATCTGATTCGAACATGTGCAGCGTCTAGAAGTATGTGGTGCAGGTGAATGGGCAGCAAAATTATATACTGCAGAGGGTGATGTTCACATGATTGCAGTTTCAAAGGCATATGCATTAATCTGTGCTTTTCTCAAAAAGGAGGCATGTAGAGGAGGAGGGATAGGCTGGTGAATGTTGATGTGGCTGTGCATCATGCTCCATGACTGAGTTTTTCTTCACAGTTTGACACTTAAGGGAGTATAGTGGGAGAAGTCTAGCCTAGAGAGAGTGAACTTAACAGCGATAGATAGGGGAGCTCATACCTGCAAAGGTTAGATAAGGTCTGAATGAATAGAAAACAGAACTGTTTGTGTATGTTTCATGAGAATACATCTTCATATCTTTTTAATGAAAGGAAACATTTATCAGCTCTTATCACATTCTACCATATTCTGCTTCTTATACCATATCTTTGATTACCATGTATACAAGTTCCTCATTTAGAGAGAGGTCACTGATTCTTGAGTCATGGGACAAAATATGGCCCACCATTTTGAAAATAGCAACTTGTGTCACAACTGTGATATGTTAACTCTTGTCAACCAAATTGTAAAGAAATAGTTAGAGGTTTTTAGATATCTAACTTAATTTTATGTTGTTTGTAGCTAGCAACACCAGAAACAAAACCAGTCTTACAAATAATGCATTCATCCATCCATCAATGTAAATGCTAGTCATATTCATAATAAATATTTGCCAGACAGTGTGTGTGTGTGTGTGTGTGTGTGTGTGTGCGTGTGTGTGTGTGTGTGTGTGTGTGTGTGTGTGTGTGTGAGCGTGCATTTATCAGTTTGTGGGGACCAAATGTCCCCATAAGGATAGTAAAACCCGAAATTTTTGACCTTGTGGGGACATTTTGTCGGTCCCCATGAGGAAAACAGCTTATAAATCATACTAAATTATGTTTTTGGAAAATGTAAAAGTGCAGAAAGTTTTCTGTGAGGGTTAGGTTTAGGGGTAGGGTTAGGTTTAGGGGATAGAATATAAAGTTTGTACAGTATAAAACCATTATGTCTATGGAAAGTCCCCATAAAACATGGAAACACAACATGTGTGTGTGTGTGTGTGTGTGTGTGTGTGTGTGTGTGTGTGTGTGTGTGTGTGTGAGTGAGTGTGACTCTTTTTTTTATTTTTTATATACAAAACACTGAAATGAATGCCTCTGAATATGATTAATAGATTAATCCAAAATAATTGCTTGGTACATAAGCTCTTTTTTTCTTCTTCTTCTCAGGGGCGTAGCACCAAATTTTGGGCCCTGGGTACAAACTATCTTGCTGGGCCCCCGTACCAAATATGTATGTATAGAAAACTGACTTCTAAGGGGCCCCCCCTGCCTCGGGACCTGGGTACTCGGTACTCTTTACCCCCCAGTCCGACGCCCCTGCTTCTTCTGTAGTCTGCTGTTTCAAGATTCAGTGAGGTGTTAACATTACTGCAGAAATCTGAAAATCTCTCTTTATATCATTTCACTATGAATGCTAAAATTTTCTGCTGCCACAGTTGTTTTGTGATGAGTATATTTTTAACTGTGCAGATCATATGAAGTCTCTTGGCAGCTTTTTATCTTTTACTCTCTTTGCCCCCCTCTCATACCCTCTTTAAAACTCTCTTAAACCCTCTCCATTAATTTACATTTTTAGGATCTGCATCATTGATGTGTATTATCCACAACTTGACTGTGATCTGATGACTATAATGGACCTTTTTCATATTTTCATGTTTGGAACGTGGAAATAAACTGCAGCGGTATATAGGAGACTACAGAAACTATTATTTTTTAATTTCATTTCCTATTTTTATTTATTTATTTATTTATTTTGTAGTTCCCATTTCCTCAAATGTTAAATTTATATTGTTATAAATTTAAAATAAATAATAATAAAAAAAATTGAAATCATTTGAAACAGTAGGTTGACGTTTCTTGAACTAATCTCCGTCTGTGGTTAACAAAAGTCAACACACTGCCCCCAGTGGCTGCAGCAGTATGTGTTTCTGAGCATGTGTGAGCTCCAAGTTAGTTTCTGGGTGAAATAGCCACAGAGGGGTGTCAAAAGCAAGTTGTAATTTAAAAATGTAAAAATATACAAAATGGAACTTCTGAATTAGGCTCGGCACTGATTATGCAAACACAATTACTTCCTGGTTCAATGTGGAATGAGAAATTAGGTATCCCACTCAGATGACACAACACACTATCAGTTGTGTCACAGGAGGAGGTAAACATGCTTGAATGATGCAGAAATGCCTGATAAGAGATGGCGATTGTCAGTAAATAGGCAGCATGGTGCCGAAGTCAGGCTACTGGAACATTTTGTAACAAAATGCAGACGTCTATGTGATCATGTTGTACTTGTCATCACAGTCTGTGAAAAGGATCCATTTGTAAAATTTATTTTATAGCTCTGTTCCCTTGTCAAGGCACATTTATGTTTCTCTTGTGGTTGAACAAATCCTTCACATAAGATGTATTCAAACAACAGACAGTCCCGTATCCAAAAACATGATTTGTGGATAGAAAACTTCTCCATGTAAATTTCTTCACTTACAGTGGGCCTAACTGTGTAAATTACTGTACATCAATAAATTAAATGTTCCTGCTGATCAGAGCTGTGGAGATGTACAGCCACCCTACATGGCCTCATGCTGTATGCCATGGTGCATGAGGAACATAACCAAGGTGTGTGTGTGTGTGTTTGTGTGTGTTACTGTGCCAAAGGGGACCACCAGCTCTTGTTGATTGATAAACTTAATTGAATTTGCATTTGTTAACACAATGAGACATTGGGCTGTGCTTGCTTGTTTTGATTATTGGGGGGTTACCTCCCCCCATCCCCCCTGAAATCTATGCCCTTATGTCTTTACATTTAAAAACCTACAAATACTAATGAGATCATGTTGGAAAGTGCATGTTCAATAGAGAAAGAAAGAAAGAAATGTTAAATCTATATTATTTGTAATCTCTGCTCTATGGGTAGATCCAGGAATATATTAGCACCATACCTCTGAGATATAAGTTAACCTCTATATCCTAACATTTCAAATGCAAGCTCTTTGGCTGAACTTGATTCATTCATGGACAGTGGTTCCACTATGTAATCTCAACGCAAACACTTTGTGTAGAAAGAACCTAATTGAATTGGGTAACCCAACAAAATTAGACATGTCGATGTAGTGACACTAGGGGTCACTCTTGGGAGCCCGAGACACCTCTGATCTTTGATAAAAGGCTAATGGGAAT
The DNA here is from genome assembly GCF_025860055.1 of Xyrauchen texanus. Taxonomy (NCBI): domain Eukaryota; kingdom Metazoa; phylum Chordata; class Actinopteri; order Cypriniformes; family Catostomidae; genus Xyrauchen; species Xyrauchen texanus. The sequence continues at coordinate 12,889,482 of NC_068296.1, read as the reverse complement.
TGGCGAGTGGTATTTGCATGCCCCTCCCCCAGACATACAAGTATAAATGAGGGGGTGTGCATACCGCTCAATCAGGTTTTGTGCTGATGAGCCGAGAACAAGGTCCTGGCCATTTCAGCAGGTAGTTCAGCTTTGGAGGAGGGGGAGAATTAAGTGGAAATACATCACATGGTCTTGTCGAGTCTAATCGGAAATATGTCATGTGGAGGTCCTACACAATGGGGAGGAAGCTCTACGAGCATGGAGACTGGGGCAGAGTGGTCTCTGCCCAAGAAAGACGCAGTTTGCCAACCGGGAAACGTTTTTCAGTGGAAAATACATTGCAAGGGGTTGCCTATGGGAAACCAGCACATGCAGAGCACCTGTCCCAGCACGGGGCATAGTTAGCACAAGTACTGGGCTGGCAGTGAGTTTCTCTGCAAACTCATCTTCTGCAGGGCTAAGAGGAAACCAACCAGGGAACACATTTGTGAACACTGCTGGGAATCAACAATGCACATCTTCAGCTCGAGGGAGGTGAAAGGTGCTAGGCACAAGCGGTATACCCGGCCAGTCGGGCCGGCCGGGTACGAGACCGGACGAGACTGGCTCAACCAAGAGATGGGCTCGTATCCAAGTAGGGGGTGGCATGTGCTGGGCCTGGTAGGCTACAGCTATGGCATCGATGACCCAGTGGGAAATACTCTGTTTGGAGACAGTGCATCCTTTCCGCTGTCTACCAAAGCAGACAAAGAGCTGCTCAGAGATCCTAAAGCTCTTTGCGTGATCCAAATAGATGCGCAAAGTGCGCACTGGACACAGCAATGCAAAGGCTGGGTCTGCCTCCTCCTGGGGCAGCACTTGCAGGTTCACCACCTGGTCCCTGATAATCAGGTTGTGCTTTCCTAAGGACTTGCCGTCCACTGTGCCGTGGTGCGCAGCAATGGCTGCTACGTACACCTTCAAGGTGGAGGGGGACAGCCGTCCCTCCAACCTCTCCTGCAGAAAGGAAGCACTGAGCTGACTGCGCATCTCTGGGGGTCTTTGCTTGTCGGGAAGAACACCACTTAGCGAACATACACCATTTCATGGCATACAGGCGCCTCGTAGAGATTCCAAATGGGAATTCAGCACGCCTATTTTTCAATGAAATAGTGACTGATATTGAGATTAAATCTGAATGAGCGGATATGCATGCCCCTCCCCCTCCTTCATACCCGTATGTCTGGGGGAGGGGCATGCAAATACCACTCACCAATTCCCATTGGCCTTTTATCAAAGATCAGAGGCATCTCGGGCTCCTAAGAGTGACCCCTTGTGTCACTACATTGACACAACGTCGAGTGAGTGACAGATAGGGAACTCAATAAACCTTTTTTATTTCTTTATGTAAAAACTAGTAAAAGTGAATGTTAGCATGCTAAATACATGCTGTTTGGAAGCACTGCATGGCAAAAAAAATTTTTTTCATGTTGTTCAGTTTACTTAAATGCAATGAACTGAAGCAACACAATTCTAGAACATTTAGTCTTAACTTTCATTACGTTCTATCCAATTCAATTTCATTACGTTCTATCCAATTCAATTTTAAAAATTTAGAGAGTTAGGACTACATCAATAACTTTTGTAGCATTGAAAATGGGCAGGGGATTTCCATTTCCCAGCATGCTTTGCAGGGGACTGGATGGGGTGAACAAATGTTGAAACTTGGGTTATTTTATGCATTATTGAGTAAGATAAGTATAGGAAGATTCATGTTTAATGTTCGTAATGATTGTTTGTTAGGCTGGAATCTTTGGATTTACCATTCTGGTGAAGATTGCTGCTTGTTCGTAGGTTGAGGATGGACTCTCACTTTTGGTGATGTTTGATTTCAGTTCTGCTTAGCTCTATAAGCAGCTATCAAACTGAGAGTGTAAAAGTTTTGCTGTCATTACCCTTGCTCACCTGGCATATAAAATTAATTTAGTTGAACCAAGTTAAGACAGTTATTTTGATCTTATCTAGTTGGTCTGACTAATTTAATCTTAAACAACTACAATTAAAACAAATCAGTTCAAAACAATATTTTTAAAAAAAAATTAATAAATAACATAATAGGCACAGAAAGAGTGAAACAGAGTTTTCTATAGCTCATATGATAATAAAATTCACTTCACATATGTGTAGTAGGTGTTCCTCTCTGCTGAAGTGGGCTTGTTTTTCAGATTATTTTTTTTTTAATAAAAGGCAGAAGGGTTTTGTTTACAGGCTTTCCAAATGTCTGCAAACAAACAATCATAAATACATCATCAATAGTTATTTTGCATTGACCAGTACTCATCGCATGCACATGTCAATAGGAGAATAACAGAGAAAAGCTATGTTAAAAACTGGCCACACATTATTCAGTTCTTGAGAGAAGAGACTGTCATAAGTGCACTATTGAACTTTAAGAAATACTCTTCAGGAAGAAAATATTAACAACTACTTGCGACAAAAGTGCTTGGCTGCTATTGACAATTATTTTAGAAACTTTTAAATATCCTGACCATCACTCTTCCACCTTACTCCAATGTTCTTAGTGCTGTAAAGCTGAATCTCTCTACCTGAGGAACATATAGGCTAAATCTACTCTTATATGTAGCTGAGGCTTTGTTCACACTGTATATAAATCCAATTTGTTTTCCAAATCCAATCTTTTGCACTGTGATTAAATCTGATCCATTAGTTCAGACAGTGTTATCAATATATATACATTGGTTGACTTAAGCATCAGCATTTAGTAAATTGTATCATATTTCAAATCACATATTGATGCAATTTAGATTGAGTTTTAAGTGGCTTTTTGCTGTTCAGACTACAAACTAAACAGAAGCAAGTCATACACAAATAAAGTCAGATTTGTGCAGCCTGTCTGAACAAAGCCTATTATTATCTCCCAAGCATGTGTGCATTGATTGCACACTTTGAAAATTTTAAATAAAAAATTATTTAATACCATGGGGAGATTGGTAGACAGGTGGGGCAGTGTTAAGCTGGCTGGTAGGATCCCCCCTTGAGAACTATGCTTTGGACATATCCATAAAATGTATGAAAAATGATTTGGCTGTGACTAATTGCCTGTTTAGTGTCATAGAAAGTTGTTAAACAGACCATTGCCTTTTAAAACCTAAAGTAAGGAATGGGATTAATTATGTAGAAATCTATTATCTGCAGCCAAGTTTCAGTAGACTCTGTTAAAAATAAGAAGCAACAGTATGGAGACTTGAGGACAACAGACAGATTGTGAGGGATCTTCGGACTATGGATGAGCCTCTTAAAAAGGCCAGAGTTAGTTTCATTGTGCAGTTGAAAAGCACTTTTCACAATAAATATTTTTCCAAAGTAGTAATAAAATAAATAGTGCCTTACAAATTAACAATGTCAAGGAAAAACTCCCTAAGATATTAAGTATGTGCGAAAGATTCTGCTGGGGAAGCTAACTTCCCAACGCTGGCACATATTTAAACAAATATAAATAAGTCATACATACCTCCATACTAGGGGTGGGTATTTACCGGTATGCACAATAAACTGGTAGAAATGTGACAACCTGTATATATTTTGGATTATCGTCTCTTTCCTGGTTATGTAAAATCGCCCCATAAAAGTTGCTCGCGCTACTCAATTTGCTTTCTCTCGATATTGTGGCACAAACCACAAAAACTTATGTGACTTATGTGAAAAGCATTCTATTCACAATATACAAACGCGAGACTCATTCTGTCTGAGAAATTGAGGAGGAAGGCGAAACAGCTGCTGATTCCTCAAATCCCTGTGAACGAGAAGATGATGAAGAGATTGTGAAGGGGAATCGGGGAATTCCCCATTATCTGGAATTGGAACAGAAAACAACGATTTGCAAGGCTTGCATATCGTGTGCATCCCTATGTACGTATATTGCTACATCATGTATATCAGTAGATATGTTAACGATCAGTGGACAGGGCTTCACATGAGACTGAGAGAGTTGAAGAAACATTGACATGGTTTTTCAGGCACTGACAATTTTTTGCCGCCCAAGTGAAATTTCGGACAGCTGAAGCAAATTCAGTGACATTCATCTTGCATTCTAAATATGCTTCACATCTGACACACACAGCTTTTTTTCACATGATTGTCACACTTTCTCTGAAGAAGCATGCAAGTGCATGCTGGTGCAGCCGGCTTCCTGTTTGTACTCCAGAGACAGGAGAGCGCACAGCGGGATGGAGGAAGTAAAACATCTCATACGGTTAGACAGCCAACATTCTAACTACCACTGATGAAGAAAACAGCTGAAACAATGTGTAATGTGCCAACAATTATGTCATGCAGGTTTTTAAACTTTACATCATCACCCATAATAAAATTCTGTTCGAATTATGTTAGATATTAGGTAACAAAGCCATTTATGCCTTCAGATATTTACAGTTGAAGTCAGAAGTGTACATACACCTTATCCAAATATCATCAATAACATCCCCAGTGGGTAATATGTTTACATACATTTTGTTACATTCAGTACATTCAGTTAATCTTGAGTGAAACGTTTTGGAAGCCTTCCACAAGCATCTCACAATACGTTTCTGGAATTTTGGCCCATTCCTCCAGAGAGAACTGGTGTAACTGTGTCAGGTTTGTAGGCCTCCTTGCTTGCACAACATTTTTCAGATCTGCCCACAAATGTTCAATTTACCTTGACTTTGTTATCCCTAAGCCATTTTGCCACGACTTTGGAGGTATGCTTGGGGTCATTGTCCATATGGAAGACTGACTAAGCTTTAACTTCCTGTCTGATATCTTGAGATGTTACTTCAATATATCCACATAATCTTCCTTCCTCATGATACCATCTATTTTGTGAAGTGCACCAGTCCCTCCTGCAGCAATGTACCCCCACAACATGATGCTGCCACCCCCATGCTTCACAGTTGGGATGGTGATCTTCACCTTTCAAGCCTCACCCTTTTTCCTCCAAACATAGCGATGGTCATTATGGCCAGACAGTTACATTTTGTTTAGTTACAACCAGACTTATGGAGCTCCACAATTTGTTTTTTTTTCTGTGGTCTTGGCTGATTTATTTTGATTTTCTCATGATGTCAGACAAAGAGGTACAGAGTTTGAAGTAGGCCTTAAAATATATCCACAGGTACACCTCCAATTCAGTACACATCCGATCAGAAACCAGTAAACACTGTAATACATCTGTATTGTCTTTTAAAATATATAATTTTACTGTATATTTTACAGTTAATACTCGTTAATCAATTAACTTTTATTTTCGGTAGCATTTTTAATCTTTTACCGTTTTTCACAGTGTAGGGATGTGCGGAATCACTAATTTCACTGATGTTTAAATACAATTTTTCAGAGTCAGAAAACAGTAAAAAAAAAATGTCTAGGTTACGTATGTAACCTCAGTTCCCCGATGGAGGGAATGAGACGTTGTGTCAGAGAAGCGACACTAGGGGTCTCTCTTGAGCGCCGATATTCACCTCTGGACTATGAAAAAAGGCCAATGAGAGTTGGCAACCAGTATTTGCATGTCCCGCCCCCGGACATACGGGTATTTAAGCGGCGCAAATACGGGAGTTCATTCAGGATTTTTCTGAGGAGCCGGAAATGGTCCGGCCACAACAGGGGCCCGGCTCAGCGACGTGGCAGGGGAGACACAACGTCTCGTTCCCTCCATTGGGGAACGGAGGTTACATACGTAACCTAGACGTTCCCCTTCTGTCGCTCTCTCCACGTTGTGTCAGAGAAGCGACACTAGGGGTCCACTTAAAAAGAGCCATGCGCTGAACCGTGTATGTGATCTGCTGATATAGGAGCGAGCAGGTATTCCTACGTGCAGAACGACCAACTGTATCAGGCTGCACGTACCCTTCCCCAATGCCCCATTTAAGCCATCAGGATTCCTTATCGTTACCCTGGAGGGGGGAACAAGGTGATGGCCGCCAACATGGGAACGGGCCAGCCTGGCTGGGCCTCTTTTCTCTCTATGTTTCTCGCATAGAGCAACTACGGCCGGGGCCCTTACACGCATTGAGGGAAGGGGGTCTTAGCCCTTATTAGGGCGGAGAAGACCCTGCGGAGACCACACCTACCCGGGAGGGGAGGCAAATTTTGAGTGGCAAATACATCGCATGGCCTATACTTAGGTCTTATGCGGAAAAGTAGTGCGGTGGTAGATCCAGCCTTGCAGAGGGGGGGAAGCATTCAGCACGGCAACCGAGGCAGCTGTAACTGCCTAAGGGAAACACAGAGTCAACTCGTGAGGGGACAGAACTGTGGTTTTACACACAGGGGGAGTCCGAACAGGAGGCCTTACCTGTGGGGCACCTATACCAGTACAGGGTAGCTTGCGGTGCCCGCAGTGGTTTGGGTCGGCGAGTTCCTCCGCAGAACTGCAACCCACAAGGGCTAGGGAGGAGTCAACCAGTGTCCCAAACCTGGGATCTCCTGGGAATGAAGGCGCACTGTTTCCCCTGGTTAGGGGGAAGGGCGCTGGGTGCAAGCGATTCACCCGGTCAGATCGTGGACGTGCCACCGAGTTCTACGGGCTCGGTACCTGAGAGAACACGGGACGATACTGACTCAACTCGGAGATTGTAGAATCTCGCAAAAGTGTTAGGTGTTGCCCAGCCCGCTGCTCTACAAATGTCTGCTAGGGCAGTGCCCCTAGCCAGTGCCCACGAGGACGCAACACTCCTGGTGGAGTGGGCTCGGACCCGCAAAGGGGGGGGCACGGCCTGGGTGTGATAAGCCAGGGAAATGGTGTCGACAACCCAGTGGGCGTGTCTCTGCTTGGAGACAACATTCCCTTTCTGCTGTCCCCCAAAGCAGAAGAAGAGCTGCTCAGAGAGTCTGGTGCTCTGTGTGCGGTCCAGGTAAATATGTAAGGCACGTACTGGACACAGCAGTGAAAGGGCTGGGTCTGCCTCCTCCCGGAGCAGTGCTTGCAGGTTCACCACCTGATCCCTGAAGGGTGTGGTAGGAACCTTGGGCACGTAGCCCGGTCGCGGTCTTAGGATCACGAAAGTGTCCGCTGGACCAAACTCCAGGCAAGCGTCACTAACAGAGAACGCATGCAGGTCCCCGACCCTCATGATGGAAGCGAGCGCGATCAGCAGGGCGGTCTTGAGAGAGAGGGCCCTGAGTCCAACTTAGTCAAGCGGCTCGAAGGGGGGTCTCCGGAGTCCCATAAGGACGACCGAGAGATCCCAGGAGGGAAACAGGTTAGGCCGGGAGGGAGTCATCCTCCGGGCACCTTTTAGGAACCTGACGATTAAGTTGTGCTTACCAAGAGACTTGCCGTCTACCGTGTCGTGGTGGGCCGCGATAGCGGCAACATACACCTTGAGGGTGGAGGGGGACAGCCTCCTCTCCAGCCTCTCCTGAAGAAACACGAGCTCTGACCTAACTGTGCACTTCTGCGGGTCTTCGGCTCAGGAAGAACACCAGTCCGCGAACAGACGCCACTTCAGGGCGTAAAGATGCCTGGTCGAAGGGGCTCTGGCTTGGTTAATAGTGTCTATGATGGCCGAAGGTAGGCCGGCTAGATCCTCTGCGTCCCGTCCAGGGACCAGACGTGGAGATTCCAGAGGTCTGGATGCGGATGCCAGAGCGTGCCCCGTCCCTGAGAAAGAAGGTCCTTCCTCAGGGGAATTCACCAGGAGGAGCGTGAGATCTGAAAACCACGTCCGGTTGGGCCAGTAGGGGGCCACCAGAGTGACTTGCTCCTTGTCCTCCCTGACCTTGCATAGCACTTGTGTAAGAAGGCTCACTGGGGGAAAAGCGTACTTGTGCAGCCCCGCGGGCCAGCTGTGCGCCAGAGCATCTGTCCCAAGGGGAGCCTCTATGAGGGCATACCAGAGCGGACAGTGGGAGGTTTCCTGGGAGGCAAACAGGTCTACCTGGGCCTTGCCGAACCTGTCCCAAATCAGCTGGACCGATTGGGGGTGGAGCCTCCACTCTCCGCCGGGCAAGTTTTGTCTTGACAGCACATCCGCTATCACATTGAGGTTGCCGGGGATGTGAGTGGCGCGCAGTGACTCCAGTCGCTGCTGACTCCAAAGGAGGAGACGACGGGCGAGCTGTGACATGTGGAGGGAGCGTACTCCGCCTTGGCGGTTTATGTAGGCCACCACCGTGGTGCTGTCTGTCCTTACTAGGACATGCTTGCCACGAATCAACGGAAGAAATTTCTTCAGGGCAAGAGAAACGGCCAGCAGCTCTAGGCAGTTGATGTGCCAGCGCAGCAGGCCTCGGTTCCACCGGCCTGCGGCTGCGCGCCCGTTGCGCACGGCGCCCCAATCCAATTTGGAGGCGTCGGTTGTAACCAGAACGCGACGGGACACCTGCTGCAAGGGTACTCCTGCCCATAGAAAGCAGAGGTCTGTCCAGTGTTTGAAGGTTTGGCGGCAGGCAGAGGTAACTTCCACGCCGTGCGTGCCATGGCGCCATGCTCGTCTCGGGACTTGAGTCTGGAGCCAATGCTGAAGTGGTCTCATATGCATCAACCCTAGTGGCGCGGCTGCCGCGGAGGATGCCATATGCCCCAGGAGCCATTGGAAACGTTTCAAAGGGACCACGGTGCCTGGTTCGAAAGAAGCGAGGCATTCCAGCACTGACTGAGCACGCTCGTTGGAGAGACGTGCTGTCATTGAGACTGAGTCTAACTCCAAACCGAGAAAAGAGATGCTCTGGACCGGGGTGAGCTTGCTCTTTTCCCAGTTGACCTGAAACCCTAAACGGCCGAGGTGCTCGAGCACCTGGTCTCTGTGTGCGCATAGTAATTCCTGCGAGGAGGCCAGAATGAGCCAATCGTCGAGGTAATTGAGTATGCGTATGCCCGCTCCTCGTAGCGGGGCAAGAGCCGCCTCTGCGACCTTCGTGAAGACGCGAGGGGACAGAGACAGGTCGAAGGGGAGGACTTTGTACTGATACATCTGGCCGTCGAACGCGAACCGCAGAAAGGGTCGATGTCGAGGGCGAATCGAGACGTGGAAGTACGCGTCCTTCAGGTCGCCCACGAAGGGGGGCGGAGACCTGGCGTAACCGAGTCGAATGGTCCGGTGCAGCCAGCGTGATGGGCTGGGCAGTGAGAGCCACGCCTCTAAGCTCCGTGATAGGGGCACCAAAGGGACGAGTATTTTGGACGTACCCGGCGGGCTTCGCAGTGGTGCGGAACAGGTAACGCGGCGTCGGGAGGCTGTTGTACTGTTGTACTGTTGCATAGCGGACCTTCGTGCATCAGGCTCAGACCGGGCGGGGACCTAAAGGTGGCGGCCCAGGCGAGTTATCCGCATCCGGCGCCGCTGTTACGCTCTCCGATGCAGCGGTGATGTCATCATCCAATGCCAGGGAGCTCGAGGGACCGGACGGCAGGCCGTTAAGCCGGCTGCACTAATCCAGAGCTCGCGGGAGCGTGCCGGGGATGCGGGAGGTTTCGAGGGGATTTACCCGGCGAAAGCGCCCCGTTATTCTCCCCAGATCGTTCTTCATCGCCCGCGGCGCCTGCCTCAATCCCATAGGAAGGAGGCGAGGCGCAGGGGGCGGCTGAAGTGGCTCTCTCTCACTACAAGATAAAGCAGGGATCGCAACGCTGCCGCGCTTATGTTCTCGCACTGAAAACATAACCCATTGGAGAGAATGCTCATCCCGAGCTCGGACGGAAACAAGCAAGCGTGCCGGGGAGGCGGGGGGTTTCGAGGGGGTTCACCCGGCGAAAACGGAGCCCGTCATTGTCCCCAGATCGTTTTCATCGCCCGCGGCGCCTGCCTCAATCCCGTAGGAAGGAGGCGAGGCGCGGGGGGCGGCTGAAATGGTTTTTTCTCACTACAAGAAAAAGCCTACGACCGCAATGCTGTCATGGTTATGTTCTCGCACTGAGAACATAGACCATTCATAAAAACGCTGCCTGCGTGTGATCGCAACCCAGGAATGCAAGGCAGTTTTTATGGCCGTCAGAGGTGGGGAGAATCAACGCATCCAGAAACTACACAGAGGCGGAAAACCGTCTTTATAAAGACGCGTCCTGAGAAGGACATTCAACGCCGCTGTGTTTTGCTCTTTGTGAAAATTACTATTTTAGAATAACTCTTTCGAGTTGTCTGCGCTGTCAAAGCGCTCAGGGGCAAAAATGCACAGCCGTGCACGAATGAGAAAGCCGTTGTTGTGCGCTGTCGAATCCAACAACATGCAGAGCGTCAGAGGCTTAAACAGGAACTTGGTGTGTAACTCGCAGCAGAGTTCATGCACGACCATCGGCTCCAAAGAAATTTTCTGAATGAACTCCCATATTTGCGCCGCTTAAATACCCGTATGTCCGGGGGCGGGACATGCAAATACTGGTTGCCAACTCTCATTGGCCTTTTTTCATAGTCCAGAGGTGAATATCGGCGCTCAAGAGAGACCCCTAGTGTCGCTTCTCTGACACAACGTGGAGAGAGCGACAGAAGGGGAACATTGTGTTTTTAAGCAACCCATTTAAAATATTTCCAACAGCCAAATCTGCCGCTAAAATCCACTGAAAAAAGGGCATTTACATGTGATGTACTTGACTTGCTACATTAAATATACTGTAGAACATGACATGCATTTAATGAATCAACGTTACTGAATACATGGATAATTATTGAAAATAATTGAGTGAATAGTGCAGGACCAAAAGATCAACCCTAATAGCCTGTTGCTAATGGAAATCACCAAGTAAAAGTAACTTATCATATTAAAACAGACAGGACATTGTTGAAAATAATTCATATGTATGCCAAATCTAAGATTTGAAAAGTAATAAAAAATGCGCTGAAAAGTTGTGTGTATTTCACCAGGTGCATTAGCCTATGAACTAATATGACAGCTGTTCGTTTAAGATCGTTAACCAATAAAGGATATGATGTAAAAAAAAATAATAAAAAAAAACCTCTAATAGGCCTATTAGGTTTCTAATAGAAAACATAGGCCTGTGAGAAATGTCCAATAAAGTTTTGTTCTAAATATGATATGCACACAGAATGAAAGAGTTTAGAAGCAGTCAGCACACATCGTTGAAAAGTAGACTTTTGAAAAGAAGACCAACTGACTGATCAGTTGGGTAAAAATGATTTGCATACGGAGCCTAAAATAGTAATTCTAGTCTACTTACTCAAAAGCATACAGTTTTTATGAACAAAATTAACATGAAATAAAACTTTGTATACATCTGCTCCACATATCCTCTTATTTAATAATATTTATATTTTTAATTATATATAAAATGTTTAAGATTAACATGACAGTAATTTAAGCACAGTTTTTGTAATAATATAAAGCCAAATGTAACTGTATAAAAATGCTGATGTCACGAACCCCGCTCCTCTGCCCCATCCCCGCTTCCTCGAGCACGCACATGCGCTCCCCTTCGTCCAGCTCACGCGCACGCTCGGCTTCACCGAGCACACACACGCACTCCGCGAGCGTACTCGCTCACTTCCCGCTCCCACGCTCCGCCCCCTCGAGCTTCTACGCTCGTTTTGCTCGCTCGAGCTTGCACGCTCGTTTTACTCCTACGAGCTCACATGCTCGTACACTATCTCCCCCCTCGGGCTCACATGCCCGCTCCCAATCGCCAGAACATTATGTACACCTGCACTCGTCTCAATCTCCACATTAGTTTCACCTGTACTCATCTTATCACCTTTCATTGTTTACACCTGCACTTTCCCCTATATATATCACTGCCCTTTCGTCTCACGCCGGTTGTTTATTGTTCTAGTTTACCCCTTCGCTTTGCCACCGCTAGTGTTCCCCTAGTTCCCTTGTTTTTTCATCCCGCTAGTCCCGTCTAGTTGTGCTTGTTTCCCGGCTTCGACCTCCCGCTCTCGTTGACCACTCTCTCCCGGATTTGCCCCCTTGTTTATATCTTGATTCCCCGGCTTTTGACCTAACGCTCACCCTGACCATTCTTCACTGGATTTGCCCTTTTTGTACTGTTGCACGCTTTTTGTTCAATAAAGCTGTTTGTATTCGACATTGTGAATGTCTCTTCTTGTGCGGGTTACAGCTGAGCAGTTTAATGGGGGAAAATACTGACTGACTAGCAATTCCGGTGTCGACTAGCAGCATCAGAACCATTTAGTCAATTAGTCTCAAACATACCAAAAATTTGATATAGAGATTAATTCAATCATTAGGAGTCTAATGAAGGGTTTATTTTCACTTAAGTATCATATCCTTTGCTACATTGCTTTGAGAAGATGTCGAGTGTCTTGTGAAAATTTTATTATAATAATAATGACAATAATCAAAAACATCAGACTGAAATGTGGCATAATGTACAATTTTACATTATCAATATGTGCATGATAAAAAACATAGTTTATGTGTGGCTTATGTGTTATGTGTAGCTCAATATGTGTTTGTCAGCTAGTTGCTTCTCATGAAATTTCAGTGTGGAAGTAAATAATACTGTTCTTTGATTTGTTGTTGGTCATCTCTTTGATATACGGTATGAAAAATAAAACATCAAAATATATCAGAATATATTCTATATATTTTCTAATTTTCTTGAAAATGCTTTGAAAATTTTACACTATCTGGGCATTTACTTACAGCATACTTGCTTAGTTGCTGAAGACCTGAGGTAGGTAATAATATTTGGTGAAACACCCATGCATTTAAAGGTTAAATATAATAATATATTGCTTGTGGTAAAGGTATTTCATTATGTTTGAAACTATGTATTGTGAAATGATCACTTAGATTCAGTAATCACAATGTAATTACTTCCTTATAACGGACATTATCCAGTCCTATATACTTGTTTAAACATTGAGTCAAAACATTATGATCACCTGCCAAATTGCGGTTGGTCCTCAATGTGCCACCAAAACAGCGCCAACCCAGTGTTTCCCAGCAGAACATTGCCTAGAACATCACACTTTCTTTACTGGCTTGTTGTCTTCCCACAGTGCATCCTTGTGCCATCACTTTTCCATGTGATATAAAAGCAAACGGGACTCTTCGGACCAGATGACCTTCTTCCACTGGTCCATGGTCCAGATCCGACGCTTACATGCCCATTGTAGGCGTGTACGTTTCTTTTCCTTAGATATAATAACAGCTACAACAGTACTCATAATATTACTCAAATATGTTCTGTTTGCATTCAAGGCATAATTTAAAGTTTTAGAGATCATATTGTTCCCTTTACAAAAAGCTTCACTACGATGTTGCGCTGCTAAGCCCTACGGGGGAACAGCTTTAGCTGTGAGCCGAGCTGAATAATGTGTGAAACACGTCAATGAACATTGACCGGAATTTATAGCCTCAGCTGATGTAATCATTAGATGCACCTGAGGCCAGGCTATAAATGGATACGTCACCAGGTGTCGTCAGAAACTCTTTTTTCAGAGCGATTCTGTTTCTGTGTGTTTCACACACCCTGTCAAAACTTTCTTTCCTCTGTTAGGAGATAGAATCAGTTAGGCAGTGTGCAGTGGTTTAAAATTATTAAACTAAGTGTTAAGGGTCAGTGATTAAACATCGATTGTGTTTGAACTGTAAGATTAATGACCAAAGTCTTTGAAGTCCATGTTGTGACATCATTAAAAGTTTCTGTGACTTGTGCCACAGTAGACCGTCTGTCGGTTTGGACCAGACAGGATAGCCTTCATTGCCCTCACTCATCGATGACACCCTGTCTCCAGTTTGTGGTTTGTCTATTCTCGGACCATCGTTGATAGGTACTGACCACTGCAGACTGGGAGCACCACACAAGACTTGCCGTTTCAGAGATGCTCTGACCCAGTCATCTGGCCATAACAATTTGGCCCTGTTTAAAGTCGCTTAGGTCTTCACTCCTGCCCATTTCTCCTGAATTCAACACTTTGACTACAATTACTGATTGTTTGCTTACCATCTAATCTACCCAGACCTTTACATGTGGTCTTGTTAGTAGATGATCAACATTAATCACTTCATATGTGAGTGATATAATGTTTTGGCTTATCAGTGTATATACTCAGTACAATTTATGTTTGTGGAAAAAAAGAGAGAATATGATTCAGGTGATATTGTATTTGGACATGTTTTAGGTGGATTTTTATAGAACAGTTATGTATCATAATTGCTATTTATATGTATTATTCTACAAAGCATTATATACTGAGAGACAGGTTTATGATATTTAGGTAATGATGTAAAAAAAAAAAACCTTTAGGAAGCAGCAGGTGGCTGTATCGGTTCATTGCCATTGAGCAACTGAATAAATCAGCCCTTCCTCTCTATTACACGACAACAGATTTGTGGGCCTGTGGACAGTTTAAAAAGGACTGCTAGTAGTCCTGCACTAAAGTTCATTTTTTAGCTCTCTTTTTCACGTTGACAGGATCTTGGCACATACTTTTATGAATAGAAGTGAAGTACTTTCAAACCAGCCAATAAAGCAACATCGAAAGCATGGCATTAGAAAAACACCCAGCAGCATTTCTAAAAACACCTGAATGGATGCTCTCAAGTGGGACTTAAAAGTGATTGAACAACAGGATGCCTAGGGAATCATTATTGCCTGATTTTTGAGAGTGTGTAGGACGTAAAATAATGCTGACTGCGTCTACACGACACATGGCCTTGGTACAGATAGTGAGAGGTCTGTCTCTTGCTGTGATCATAGGGGGTTGGTTTTTTTCTCTTTGAGTTATCAGGACTTAGTGATGGGTCTTCATACTGACACTTCTACCTTCTGTCATGCAGGGTCAATATGTCCTGTACAGGAGCCATCAAAACATATTTCTCATAATGTAAATTCTGGTGAAAAAGAGATGTATTCATTTGCTGTATTAATGGTGTATGATATACAGGTAAGTTAAATAAATTGGTTAAGGCCCTGTGTGTCACGAATCAGCAGAGAAGAACAGGACCCAATAGAAAGATATGGAAATGTATTTAAACAAAAACAAAGGCAAAATCCAACATAAATTCCCACAAGAGGGAAATGACAAACATAAACTACCCTGTAGGGGAAACAGACAATCCAGGCTGGGGCAGAGGATAATGGGAAACAGGACAGACCAGAACAGAACAGGAACAGGAACGACATAGGGAAACAAACATGATGAACTGGCACTGGACAGCCCACACAAGGAGGCTAAAATAGGGAGAGAAATCAAACACAGAAACAATACAGATTGTTCCACGAGCTCTCAGAGGATAACAAAACACCCGAATGGCATGAGTGCACATCATCAAGACAATAAGGGAATATGCACTCATGCCAACCAACAAGCAAGATAAGAGAATGCATAGCAATGCCAAACAAAGTGATGCCACCCATTCTCACACTAAACTAAAGGCCCTTGAAATAGGTTCAAGGGCCTTGCTCACTGAACCTATCTGCTCCAGGGGCGCCGTATCATGGCTGACCCTGCACTCTGACCCCAGCTTAGCTGGGATATGTGAAAAATAAATAATTTTACCATGTATATGCAGAAATGTATGTATAATGTGTGACAATTGATCAATTTAATTTTAATAAATTTTTAAACAAAACCTGAATGTACATGAGGTAAACGCCACGCAAAACACGCAACAGGCGACAAAAACAAGACAGGAAACCTGTGCAAGAGTTCAGCTAGACACAAACCGAAATCTCAGACCAAACCTCAGCACAACATGAAGACAGCTTGCAACCCGGACGCGCAGCACAATGCGAGGCGCACCCGTGTTCGAGAGAGACAGACATAAACTATTGACGTGACTGCATGCTGCCAAGATGACATAAGCGTGATGCACCCAAGTCAATAAAAGACCTGGTTCGATCCTGACACAGACCGAACCAGACAGGAAGTCAGGATCCAGACACCATGCTCATGACATTAAACAAGACACATCGAAGAGCGCAAGGCAGAGAATACAACCAAAACTGTGCGCCCATACAAAGACGAAGGAAACACAAGACATTTACATTGGGGGCCACAAATCTGAGACTACAAATGAAAATTATTCTATTTTGCATGTTTCTAATTTATTTTATACTAAACTTAGTTTTATTTATTTATTTTTAAACTATTTATTTCCAGGTTTAAATGAAAATTTGAATCCCAGATTTTCAAAGTTCCCTCAGACTTTTGGACCCCACATGGGCTGAGTTAGATAAATAAACAACAAAAACAAACCTAAAGCTATAAAACTAAATGTACCAAAGGTATCACAAATATGAAAATTCAGCAACTCACATTAAGGCCAGGCATACTACCTCAGCTTCAAAATGCTTTGAAAATTCACAATAACCTTACCTCAGGAAACACAAGGGTGATATAGCTGATTCACAAGTTCATAATATGGTCCACCAAATATTTTCTAGCTCACAGTTAACCCTATGTCAGTTTTTATTGTTATTAATTGTCTTAACATTTTAAAGCCTTTTCTTGTAAGCAGCTACTGCACCACATTAGAAACATTGTAATTGTCACACTAGAATTAATTAACTAAAAACTCTTCTCAACCCACATGACATACCCATATACAATTAAATCCTTTACTTTTCTAAGTGATTGGTTTCCAGGTCTGAATTATTCTGGGTACCATGGCCAACATTTTAATCACTTTTTGTTTATCTTATTGTGCTCCAAGTAAATGGCTTATTAAAACCCCTGAGCTATTGAGCTTTAGCTATACCTACAAAACACTATCATCAGGCCACTGAGAGTAGAGGAATCCAGACCTGACATTTAACTAATTGCTCTTGTTTGAGAATGATCATTGTTCTGATGTATCGGAGATTGTGGTTAAATACAACATGAAAGGAACAATATCGGAATCAAGACTTTCACTGCTCTCTGCAGAACTGGTAAATACTGTACATCAAATTAAAGTCATAATTGTTTTAATTAATTAAACATTTGTGAAGAAAATGTGAAATTAAGGAACTAGATGAACAAATGGAGGAATTTTTGAGATATTAACACTTAATACTAATGGAGGCATGGTCGTAACACCAAAAAAAAAAATGGATGAGGTACAAGTGGTGGAATGAGGACCCAGGACACTTAAAACCTGAGGCAGTAAAAGTCCCTGAATTTCTCATCTGAGATCAATAATGTCTGCCTATCAATCTTTCTACGGTGGCTTCAAAAAGTATTTGGATACTTAAACAACAAAAAATGTAAACCAAACTAACTGGCATCTACAAACAAATTATGTTAGAGGTTATCTCGGACCACATCAAGCACATTATTAGGACTATAGTGTTCCTACAAAAGCGCTCAGTGAATGTGTGTGTGTGTATTGTATGTGTGTGTGTGTATATATATATATATATATAACATACATACACACACACACACACACACACACAAACACACACACCAAGCAGTGAGTGTGTGTGTGTGTCTGCTTGTGTGTGTGTGTATACATGTATTTATGTATGTATGTATGTATGTATGTATATATACTGTATATATATATATATATATATATATATATATATATATATATATATATATATATATATATATATATATATATATATATATATATAATATATATAGATATAGATATATAGATATATATATACACACACACACACACACCTTTGAGGTGCGGCCAATTTCAGTTCAAATCCTCCCTACCCAAGGAAGAACCTCCCCTCTTCTCACTCTTCTCTCTATTCTCTTGATCTTCCTCTTCTGCTGAACTTCGCTCTTGCAATGTTCTATTTGGAAGCATTGCTTGCTTCTTCAAGATCCTCCATGCCATGTAGAGTCCAAGGAAAACTCGGGAAACCAAAAGTCCAGAGGAATCCTCTCACTCTCTGCTTTGAATAAAGTTGTCTGTATTCATAATTTGACTGTGGTATATTGTGATAAATAATCTCATCCCTGTTTTTAAAAGATTTCACTTCAAAGCTATACCTAAATATGTGCAATATTATTTTCAATAAGCCATGAGAATAATATTACTCCAATAAGTGAATTAATCATAATTCTCTTATTAAAGCTAATTCCTTACAATAGAAATTGTGAGCGGATACAATCACAATTTATTTAGACAAATAATCTAGTTATTTGTCTTTTATCTAATTTATAATGGATGTCGAATGCGACTAATTTCCTTACGTAATAATGTAGAATAAGAACAGTTTAATTTAATTCCTAGCTCACACATACTATTACTACATATAATGGTGGAGAATTGCGGCACTTTAATCCGTACCATGTAAATCTACATCAATCAAATGTTCTACAAATGTTAAAGACACGTAATATAAAGTGGTACCAATAAAAATGTATTCATATTCTTGGGTGTACATTAAGAACTGTTGCAATTTGGCAGTTTTGCATTGTAATGTATAATCAAAACAATGAGTCTGATGTAAGAGAATATTGTTTGTTAAAATGTTGTTGTTCCTTACAATAGCATTTATTAATTTAATATATGAAGGTAGAATATACCTCTCCAATGCAGTATATAACAGTGTCTTCTACCTTCAAATATTAAATTAGGAATAAAGTGTACTACTGCATTAGCGAGGTACTGCTTACCTAAATACTGTAGTGCAGATAGGACAGATAGGCCTCAGACGCATATGTGCGTGTGGGGGTCAAAGCTACATTGTCTATTTGTATGCTACATTTGAACAAAATATTATAGAACACTTACCGGAGAAAACTCAAACATTAATAAAAATCACACTAGCCACATTGGCGAGAGAAAATACAGAATGAACATTGAGGGAACAGAAATATTTTTTTCTGTCTGCTGCCAGAAATAAATGACAGAGATGAAACAAATCAAGTCTGAGTAGCTTCCTTAAGCGAGCCAATCTTTAGTAATCAGTGAAACTGTATTGAGCTCTCTTCCTTATGGACTCTTATTTGCCACCCAGAACATACAACTGTCATCCATTTTCTACAGCCCGGTGGTGGAGTGATTTGTAATGTCTGTGAAAAAAAAGAAGAAAAAAAAAGAAAAGAAAAACAGACTGACTGGGGTCATGTTACTTCTCCAGAGGACAGTTTCATATTTTCCATGAGCACAAGATTCTGCACAGAAGTGTGGAGCGATATTGGTTGAGTGAGAGATGATGGGTGATGATTAAGTTAAGGTGACCATTTATCTGTTGTCAGAACACATGTTTCAAATGCCAAAGTGCTAAAGAAATGAAAGCTTAGAGTCTTCCCCAGTCTCACCCAAGAATAAACATTTGACCAAAATTGTTGCAAACACTAATTAATTGTTCTCGTTCTGTTGAGGTACAAAGTAATGATGGCCTGGATTCTGAAAAATGTAAAGTTTGAGATGCTGTCTCATCTGTCTCAAAGTAGTTAAAAATGTTCTGCAACCTTCTGCCACCCTCTCAGATTGAAAGCTTATTAGTTCCTGTCTCTTGGACTGCAGTCTCCAATATAACCGTATCAGCAAATCCACTTCATTTTTCTCTTTAATTGGCCAAATAATCCCCCCTCACTCTCCACTCAACTTGTTTGTTGGTGGGTAGACTGGCATTCTACAGCTGGCTGGAGAAGATACAGTAAATTGGTCAAATTTTTTCAGCCATATGCACGCACGCACACACATACACGTTCACACACACATGCACGCACACAGGCACGCACACGCACAGACAAATGTACAAATAGATCAATAGCTAAACCCTGTCATACATCATACAGCTCATTTAACAGCAAACTCATCTATGTGTTTTGCTTGAAGGAGCAAAGCTCTGTACTCACTTCAGCTCAGTGCAGAACCACTTAAATGACCAACCCAAGCTCATTCATTTCAAGACAAAGCTGTCAATGGCAACCTGATCACTTAATGGCATGTTGGAAAAACACTGAAGTGTTTTTAGCCCTTTGAGATTCATACAATATGCCACTGTATACAAAAAAGGATGGGGAAAAAAATATAAAATAAAGATCAGCTATAAACGAGTGTTAGATGCATGACTGATGGGTTCTTGTCTTTGTTTGTGTTTCTCGTGATATATGTTTATATCCTAGCCAGTGTTTTGCATGTTTATGCTGATGTGTCTGATGACCTGTTGGTCTTCAATCTAACTGAAGGAAACGACAGCAGGAGCAGCGGGGTGTGATCCTTTGATTGTTATTCAATGCATCCTTCACCGCAAAGCTTCACCAACATTAAATACACAAGATTAATGAAAATGTGAGCAAAAGGTTGGCATTGGTTTTCAAGCATAGGCCCAGACGTGTTCTGGGCATATTTACTACAGCATCATTTAATGATTACTTTATGGTTGTCTTCAGGCAGTACGTTTACATGCATAGTTATTATAAAGCTCGCTCTTCTTGTCTCTGTCGAAGTATATAACACAATGTGTAATAAAATATATCCTACTGAAATTAAACTTTTAATGTGCATGTAAATGTATTGAACATTGACTACTTTGCAGTAATGTCTGACATATATTGGTGGGATCAAATGTCCATATTGAAAATCTCAAAATATAATTCAAACGTTGACATAAACTAAAATTTTAAGGTTTAGAAATAATTAAAATGTAGAATCATTTTGTTATAAATGTAATATAACATATTTAGGATTATGTGCTTTTCCTGGGTCTCTAATCAAATAAGCAAATTTGAGACATTGACAATTTTGACCTTTTTGTATGAAAGGTCAGATTTCCTTGTTTACAATTAATTATCTTTAGAACATTATCATCTATCTAAATGCTGCAGTTACTACCAATGTTCCCTTGAAGCTGTTCACATTCATGGGTGTGCAATTCTGAAATGACCAGCATGATCTCATGAAATGTACATCCCAATGGCAACACTTTAGAAACCAAAATTATGAGCTGTATTATTACACATTTGGCTACATTTCTCAGTGAAATGTCCAGCGGGGGTGCCAACATCGAGTGAAATGGTGTTATAATCAGATAAGGGTTTTAAGGTGAACATTAGACGGATGTTTTAATGGGTAAAACTTACATCTTTAACCTAAAACTTTAACCTAAACCTTACCAATTGTGTAAAAATAATTCATTAGATGTAAACAAAACAGAAATCCTTACAACACCTAAACCTAACTGATAGTGTTTTAAAAGCAAATTCGACATTATAAGCACATTTTCTGAAGCAACCACGTAATTTTGTGTTGTTTTCATGGCACTTTCACTTTTGTTTGACAGTCCTTAGCTGGGCTTGAGGCTTGGTCTCCATGTCCTAAGTCCAACAGTCTATCAAGTCAGCTGAAGCACAAGCTAATCATGTTGTAAGAAATGTGTAAATGACGTTGGGTCAAGACAAGACAAGAGTTCAAATGTATTGTTTTTCAAATGATTTGTTAAAATCAAAGTGTATTGATATCATAAAATATCAGGGTGTGAGAAATGGATTGAGTCATAAACAGCCATAGTACACATGATTTGTGTAAAATTGAATAAAAAACAGTTATTGTAGTGGTTATAGTGTTAATTTCACCAGGAACCTGCAGCAAAATGTAGAAAGTGGCACATAAAACTCAGTTTGCGAAAATGTAGTTATAGTAACGTTCATTCTAGGAGACTAGGTTGAAATTACACAGTCATCCATCAGATCCTCATGTTCAACCCTTTTCTCTTGGCATCACAGGAACGGCGCTCTGCTGGTTCAATACCTATCCCTCAGGTAGGTCTTTCAAGTTAGCCTGGAGAGGTGAGGTGTCCATGTCACATCAGCTAATTACTGGGGTACCTCAGGGCTCAGGACTTGGCCCACTCCTCTTCTCTATATATGGGATCCATCATTCAGACACACAGGTTTTCTTATAACTGCTAAGCTGATGACACGCAGCTCTACTTGTCTTTCCAGCCTGATGACCCGAAGGTCACTGCTTGAATCTCAGCCTGCCTGGCAGAAATCTTAGTCTAGATGAAGGAATACCACCTTCAACTTAACCTAGTGAAGACCGATCTCCTCGTCTTTCCAGCCAACACTGCTGTTGGGCACAACATCATCGTTCAGCTGGGTTCATCTACAATAACACCATCCAAAATGGTCAGAGACTTAGAGGTAACCATCGATGACCAGTTCAACTTCACCGACCACATCTCAAAAATAGCCCAATCATGTAGATTTAAACTATGTAACATTAGGAAGATTAGACCCTTCCTCTCTGAACTGGGGATGCACCGATACCACTTTTTCTCTTATGATTCGATTCCGATGTTGGAAATCTCAGTATCAGACGATACGATCCCAAGGCGATACCAGTGTTGGTTTTTTGCATAATCAGTTTAGATTATTATTGTGTGGAACTGATTGTGAATACTCTTTAATATGTAAAGAAACACAAACCTCTGACTACACATTATTTCAATATAGCTTATTTAGAAACACTTTATTATTAACTAGTATACTGGATAATGTATCAGCAAAATTAACAATAATTCCAGTCTCTAGTAGAAAAGAAACCAGTGTTTTATTATTATTATTATAATTGTTTTTTTTTTAATGTTTCAACTTGCATCTGGACTTAAAAGGATTCAGATCTCTTTTTTTTATTCAATTTAGTTGTAAGACATCAGTCCACTTTTCAGTTACACAGTTATTATTTGGAACCCATTCAATTTAAATATTGTTGTAAATTGTAAAAAAAAAAAAAAAAAAATACTAATGATGACAATAATAATAATACATTTGTATTAATATTATTATTATTGACTTTTAATTTAAAATTCATCAATAAAATATTTAAATTGTGCACTTTTTAACCCTCAAACGTTTTTTTTTTTTTTTGACATTCTAAACTCTCCAGGAAGTCCTGTATGTGTCTATTTGTTGGCAAGTTCACAGTAGTTTAATTAGCTTCTTATTCAAAATCTAGTAAAATGCATCTCCAGTGCCATTATAAATGCATATTATAAGTGCCGAATTATTGAGCATCTTCATCTGAGATGCTGTTCTTGAGTAGCGCTAAAATATTGCACACCGCTGTGAAGGCTAAAAACAGCGCATCACCAGCCTGTAAGTGAGTTTGTGCCAACAGAGCAGCACCATACACTAATGCCCTGGCACTGCGCATACTATATATTTACTTATTAAACACAGCCTTTTGTGATTCAGTGCTATCACACGTCTTCAATTGGCTTTGAATAAAATGCATGAGTCATATGAACTGTTTTAATGGTGTTTTTATGGTTCTTTTATGTCATTTTTGGAGCTTGACAGTAATGCACATGACTAACACGCAGTATCGGATTTGGATTGGGCTCGTCGGGCCGATACCCAATTCGTCAAAAAGCTTCAGTATCGGAGCTGATACCGATCCAGGCATTGGATCGGTACATCCCTACTCTGAACATGCTACACAACTCATTGTTCAGTCTTTTGTTATATCTAGACTGGATTACTGTAATTCTCTTTTAGCCACCATTTCTGCATGTGCAATCATGTCTCTGGAAATTATTCAGAATGCAGAAACATGGCTGATCTTCTAAGAACACAAGAGAGTGCATGTCACACCCCTCCTTATCTCTCTACACTGGCTGCCAGTTGCTGCACATATCAAGTTCAAGGCTCTGATGCTAGCATAGAGAACAGTCTGCTTCATCTTACCTACAATCATTCCTGCAGAGCTACATTCCCACCAGAAGGCTATAGTATGAAAAAGAGCAGCGCTATGTGGTACTAACACAAAGAGGTAACAAATCACTTCCCCAGACTTTCGGCTTCGCTATACCTCTATGGTGGAAGGACCTTCCCAACAACATCCGTGAAGCAGACTCCTTCCCTGTTTTAAAAACTAAATGGCTAAAGACACATCTTTTCATGAGCACTTAACTCTACACACACAAACACATTTGCACTTGATTTGTCTTGGCTCATATGTTCTTTGTAATACAATTTAAACTTTGCATACAGCACTTTTCATGTTACTGTCTCCTTAAGATGAATCCCTCAAATTATATGCTTCCTAATTTTGTAACTGACATTGGATAAAAGCATCTGACTAAATGTAAAATGTGAATATAAATTAAATGGCTCCTTTACAGACCATAAGAAAATCAATTCAATAATATGTAGAAAGGGATAAAAAGTTATTGAATTACGGCTAAATGAATAGGCAGCATTTTACTAGAGGCCGATATACAATGATTGTAAGTAGGGATACCATACCGATACCATTACTGGGATTGAGTCTGAGACTGCGCTCATGTACTTGTACTCATGCTCGTAAAAAAGCTCCGATACCAAAAACCGATACCATCTAACATACCAATGTCATTAAGTAAACATTTAGCACACTAATTAAAATCCTGTTATATCCTAGTAAGATTATTTAACGGAAAAAGCTGCAATTTAATTAGATAAATATACAGTATATTATAAGTGCTTTCAATGTGGACTGAGAAGCAACCATCATTCAAAGTAAAAGCTCTGCCAAATTAAAAGCTTAGTTTAAATGGAATAATGTACAACAGAAAAAGCTCACTACTGTATGGTTATGTAATATTGACTGTATATCCACTACTACTAACAATAATAAATCAGTAGTAATTGTATTATTTTTAAGCAATATCTCACATCTGTTATGCTCTATAATGCAACACTTTATTTGACTAAATATAACTGCAATGTTGTATTTTGGATTGTGCTGTAAGGTTCTGTATAAAGCATTTCATTTGATAAATGTAATACAATAATATGTTGAAAATTAACTGTTATTTTGGTATGGGGGGCGTGGTTATGTGTCAGTCTGCGGGAGATGGAGAGCGGTAAAGCTCGTCACCTAGGTCGTAATTATCTCTAACACCTGTCTCTCATTGTAGTGATGGCAGAGGTAGACCTGAAAAGTCATGCCAGAGTGCCAGAGAGGGGAGTGACCAGAAAGCACAACAGCACCGAGAGAGTGTTAATTGTTTAGAGATGGTTGCCGTCGATTGTGTATGTTTAAGAATAAAAGGACGGACCTTGAACCGGCTTCATTGTCCACGAACTAAGATCCTTTAAAGTTATATTTTCATTTGATTAAAGTTTTAATTAATTAATTTATTCAAACAACAGTTAACAGAAAAATTGTCTTTAAATACACATGGATGATTAATTTCCAAGATAAGTATTGCATAATAGGGCAGAACAGAGATTTCAGGATCATAACATCAATACATTGTTATAGTTCTGTCTTTTTCCCAGGGATAAAATCATGTTGTTGTTGTTGTTTTATTATTATTATCGTGCTCTGAACAAAGAAGTTATACAGAGTGCTCAAGTTTTTTTCTAGTTATCTTGAGAAAGACAGAAAAATAACAGTAGCCTAATGCATTGCACATAAATAACTTATCTAAGAAATATTACAATTGTATCTTCCTGGCACAATAATCTATTGATCTGATCTATTGAGCATTTTAGCCAATATTCATTGTAATTTGTAAAGGGTATAAATATTTTATTTTATTTAAAAAAAAATTATGATGTGGAGGAAGTACAGTGGCATTGTGAATTTTAGATGCTGGTTTTCCATCATTATAAAAAAAAAAATAGCAGGTAATTTTATAACCTCATGATTGCTGTAGTGCTTCGCAGAAACTTTATTTTGGATATCTTTAGAAAGCTCCTTTGCCATGTATTGTGAACTTGTGCATACATAATACATATGAGCTACAGTAAATATTAAATTTTCTTTAGTACTGTATACACAAATTGTCATCAATTAGTGTAGTTGATTTCAATCCACAATCTGAACAAATTAGGTTCTGATTGCAATTGTTAAATGTGTTTAGTATTTAAAAATGCATAAGAGTGTTAATATGTAGATTGTAGAGAGACATGATATCACAGGATCTGTTGCCCTGACCATCTCTGTTCCTCTGGGAGATGATTGAGTAAATGATTACTTTGAGGGGGGTAATTAAGAACAATCTGTCTTCAAAGATTCATTTTGCTGGGCTACTTTGCCCTTCATTTGCCTCTTCATTTTCTCTAATGTATAGTTTCTCTCCCTCTGTCTATCTCTCTGTTCCTCCCACTCACTCGTTTCTCACCACCCTCCACCCCTTCCCACCACAGAATTGTTTTTGCACTGTAGAGTGAATACCAAAAGCTCTAACAGAGAGGCAGGTTTTTGTAAAAGACCCTCGAAGCCAGGAGCCAGGGACTCAGCACAGAAGCCCCCTCACCGAGCCTTCAACCCATCGGATCGATCAGCTGTGCTATTGGCAACATCCCTTTGAATAAAACACAGCGCTATTGAGTGCACAATCCCCACTGGGCTCAAGAATGGGGAGACATAACCTTTTGCATCACGGCTTTGTGCGCTG
The DNA here is from genome assembly GCF_025860055.1 of Xyrauchen texanus. NCBI lineage: Eukaryota > Metazoa > Chordata > Actinopteri > Cypriniformes > Catostomidae > Xyrauchen > Xyrauchen texanus. The sequence continues at coordinate 12,863,246 of NC_068296.1, read as the reverse complement.
AGATTCAAGTCATCACCCCCAACGACCTTGCTTTCCCCCGTAGAGAGGAGAGAGGTAAAAGAAGGAGTGTAAATGTCAGAGTGGAATGCAGGCACTTCAAAAAAATTCAGTTTTTTTTATCCCTTCATCCCATTCCCCCAAACCAAACATTTTGTACTAGGGGTAGGATCCTCAAATACTTTATAAAAAAATCAAAGGCAAGTCACACAGTGTTCTTCTTGCAGCTGGTCATACATAGACAAAAGTGTATAGGTCTTGTCATCTGCACACAAAACAGCATTCAAAACTTTTCCTAACTACAGTACGAGGAATAGAAAGTTGTAGAATGCACAGCTCCGTATTAATAAAACAAATGTCAAACTGAATAACCCCTTAAAAGAGCTGAACGTCTTAATAGGAAAGAAACCTCACAAGTGAAGGGGCAACAATATTTCATACAATACCTCACAAAAAAAAACTGTTTCATTCAACTCAACTCTTTTAAATATGTGCAATAAAAATACTCCTCCAAACGCATAAGTCATAAAATGACTTTAGCAAGTCTTGAAAGTTTCACATATATAATTTATTTAGTAATTCATTTATTGTTTTGTTTTAATCTATGATCTATGTATTTAATATTAAATAGTATATAGTTATTTGCAATATTCCTTAGTCCATTCTTTTATTATTTTTTTGACATTTAAAGTCAGGCATTCTCTCAGAGGTCCTTGGTTTTCTGTTTGATGGGAATATAGGGCAGTACAGTTTGAGTGCTTTTGTCTGATACTGTTTGCGTGCTGCTGTTTCGTAGCAGTTTTTTTTGGCAGCCTGGGTTAAGAAGAGCTTTCCTGGGTAGCGTGTGAGACCCTACTACCGGCACCTTTATGGGCGAGGGACCCGCAGAGGCTGTTTCTGTACAGTTATAATGAGCAAGCATGTGGTCAGAGGAGGACAAAGAGGGCGTGGGTGAACAAGCCAGTGGGCTAGGTTCACTGTCCGTGTCTGGGGTGCCACAATCCCCTTTGTCTTCCTCCTCTGCACCATCATCTTCCTCATCTTCATCATCGTCACAGCACAAGGCATGGTAGAGTATCTTGTCACTAAAGCGGACCCTCTCTCTTGTCCCGGATGTGCGAGAGGTCTTCTGACTGTGTGTTGAGCTGGATGCTTCTTCGCTGGAGGAGTCTGGGGTGATAATTAAAGGTCCGTTAGGGATTGGGAGACCCCCGTTCATCTGCGAGTAGACGCTGGCAGTGGCGGGTGTAGGTGTGGCCGATGAAGACCTCCCTTGTCCGTCATCCACCTCCTCCCTGTGTGCTTTCTGGTTTGCTGTGTTGGATGCCTCCAAGAAGTTGCAAAAATCCCAGCTATCTGAGAGCATGTCCTGGCTGAGGAAGTCCAATCTGAAGGCCTCACCCAGACCACGCTCACTACTCGAAGTACTGCTCGCTGTTGCCACCGTCCAATCATCTGGCTCCAAGTCAAAGTCAAAATCTGATGTGAGTTTGTCAATCTGACCCACCACCTGAGAGAGAGAGAGGAGAGAATGATGGAATAATCAGTTTTAATTCCCTAGATCATTAAGAATGAATTAATATCACCGATAAGGACAGTCTGGTTTTACTTTGGTAAACTCAGGTGATTCAACAAGGATGATAATTCAATATTTTTTCTAAAACTGTTGGAATTTAAATAAAATTAAGTTGAATACTACTGGTATTCAAATGCCCAAACTGTACTGTGTTTCGACACTTTTGTAAGCCAAGCTTACAAAATGTATGAATTTAATTACAGTAGAACAAGATATTGTACCAAATTGCATCTACAAAAATAAAAATAAATAATAGTTTCTCAAAAATAATTTCACTTTTCTTAGCAGCCACTTTTTCGATTACTTTTAACTAACTGGTCCCCTTTTTATGATGTTTCACTAAGTTTGACCAGAGGTGGAAATTAACGAAATTACAACTACTCTCGTTACAATTTTTCAAATTTTTGAACTTTTTAATTATAAATAAATAATAGTACTTTTACTTGAGTTGATTAAAAATGAAATATTCAACTTCACTACAGTTATTTTTCACCACAATTACAAAGTAAAAAAACCAAAAACATAATATTTCAGAATTTTTCGGAAGAAGAGAGTTATGAGCACTAAATATGTTGATAAACTAAAATGCGCTGTGTACAACATGACAGAAGCCCGCAGGGCACAGCATCATGAACACAGCATATTGCATATTCAGCCGCCAATGTCCTCTCTTCTCTAGCTTCTTCAAGACTTTCTGCCTTGTCACTTTACAAGAACTGTAATACTGTGATATATTCTGGAAAGGAGCCATTCATTCAGATATGAAGAAACCGTCTGGACACATTTAACCACTGATCAAACTTCACTTGATTTTAAGGATGTCAATGTTTTAACTGTGACATTATATGTGGTTATATCTTGTATTCTTGCTACTATATGTCTATAAAAACCTTTTAAATACCTTAGAAAGATACAATGCCAAAGGTGTTTGAAATTTACAGGGACTAAGGGTAAAAATGCCACCAAAATAAACAGAAATATCCAGAAATTCAAAATATGGAAGCAAAAAATGCCCACGCAATGAATTCCCATGTTACTCTGCTTCTATCAACCCGCATCAGTTCGGTATTGTACTCCCGTGTAAATTCCATAACAGTTTGCCCCTCTTGTTCAAAAGAAACTGTCCTAGCAGGTAACATTCTCGCACATGGTGCTGTACTGTACTTCCCTACTGTAGGGGATCTAAAAATTATATCCGGTGAAGACTTTGTATTTTTTTTTCTTTGCCATGGGCGGCGCCATTATAGGTGTGAAAAGAGAACGGTGAGACGGTGAAGAAGTGTGTGACACGCTAAAGAAGAGTGTGGTAGTTTTCGGGGAATTGAAATGTTGACCCGCGAAAGGCTCTACAGTTACGTTATGTTGCCCCTGAGTCTCCGTTTGTGTTAATGAGTGACAAGTGAAGGTGAAAAAGTTTTCTCCCGCGTCCGTGCGTGAGGTGGAGTGATAGGCTTGATAACGCGCAATCAGTTGCCGTCAGTGGAGTTAAAATACTCTTGTGTTTGTTTGTGTTTTACATACAGTCTTTGTTTTATTTGTTCAAACTAACTTAAAACCACAATGGATGCTGTCGCTTATCGAGCGAAGTAGGGTTGTGTTATTGTTCGTCTTCTCAATGCGCCACTCAGCTGGGATTGTGGCCGTTGGATCAAGCTGCTGTCGTCAGGATCACAAGAAACAATCACTGAGAGTTATTGAGTAGAGAGATTTTACCCTGCCATCCACTGGTCATCGTTCAGCACCTCATCCGCAACCAAAGAGGGGTGATGTACATTACTTTCCATTTTTCTACCGATTGCTGGTAATAACAGAACTGCTGTTCTCAACTTCCATTCGTTGAACTGTGATTAGTGAATCGTCCAGCTAAAAGGATTCATACACTTCATTTTTGAGTGGATTGATGAACATTTTGAATCGTGAATTCGTGAATGGACTGAAACACATTTTTCCATTGTTTTGTCCTGGATTCGACGGTGAACTCATTTTTTAACTGAAGCAAAGTGATCTTTTTTTTTATGTTGAATTTAAGTAAACTTTTGAAGTGAACTTATTCAAAAGTGTGAGGTAAATGTTCATGTGAAACTTTTCAGTGTTGTAAAAAAGGAGTACACTGTGTCAGTTTCAGATGGTTCTCAAACAAAATAAGAGTCGTTCAATTTCATATTTTATTGATTTATACATTTTTATTTCATTATTGCTGTAATTGGAATTTAAATTGATTAACTTTTCCTGTGAAAATAAAAGAAAATAACCTACTTTTAATTGAATTAGTATAAATAAATGTTTTTGTTAATTAATCTTAATTTGTCTCAAGTCACTTATACTAAGGAGTGGGGGCATCTTACCTATATTGTTAGATCCAGTGAGGGTGGGTTTTTGCAGTCTACTACACATACTTTCGGAGTTTTCTGCACACACACACTTCAGGTGGCTGCCGTGTACTGAGTAAACCCTGGAGCCTCATCCTCATCCACCTCATCTTGAGCATTTAAAAGTGCAACACTATAGGCACAACATACAACTAACCGTTGTACAAAGACTAAAAGTATTGGGTGGGGGGACTAAGATCCTGTTGCTCACTCAGTCTTCCTTAGTTAAGTCCGGTATATTTCCCCCACAAGGCGGTGGCATACTTCCTGCCGCTACACTAACTTGTGCTGCTGTTTATCTGTCTGAAAAGCCTCACAAGACATGGATGTTATATAAAGAAAGTATGAGATATAACAAAACATTTTGTAACCAAATTTTTCAGTTTACTTAATAATAATATCTCAATATGTTATATAACCATAATGTTAATTAATTAAATTTGCTTAATAATCTCATTCCATGTCTGGATAATTGCTGCAATATCATAGAAGATAAATTTCCTCCTCTATGTTACTGCATTATATTAGTTTTGTACAGTATTTTTGTTGTGCATCTGGGCTGTCCACTTCCCTCTCTATCCCGGTTAGAGATAATTTTCTTCAAAACAGAAATGCATGGAACAGCCTTCATCTCTCTAAAACAATAGAATTTAGGAGAACATAGAATTTCAGGAGAAATGTGTTTCTTTTTGCCTATTTTTAACCCTTTCGTATGTAATGTAACACATGTGACTTAACTGGGTCAATACCTGAGTTAATAACTGGGCCCCGCAGAGTAGCGTCACACATATGTGTTTCTGCAACAGCCAGTTACGTTATAAGCTGCCAGATTCAAATTGGCTTTCGCTCTGACAGGCTGCGTTAGTCAAGTGTCTGTGATTTGCTGTATATTTGCTCAAACAGTTGCTGTACAGTTTATATACACACACACACACACACACACACACACACACACACACACACACACACACACACACACACACACACACACACACACACAGAATGTCTGAGATGTCATACAGTGCATAGGCAAACTGGACTGCTGAGATTATTTGTTCATTTGTTTTTACAGCTTTGAAAACAAAATGGATAAAACAAAAAAATAATCACAGCAGACATAGCCCAATGTCACAATTTATAACCTAATTTATGAAATAAAAAATGAAAATAAAAATTTAAAATACCCATCTAGAGGCTGCCCCGCTCTACCAGATGTGGAGTGTCACATGCAAAAATAACTCACTCCATGGGGCACTGCAGAGGAATTTAGACCCTATTCATGAAAAGGTTAAAACCAAAATTTTACTTGCAAGTGTAAAGCAACTTGTAAGAGCTAAATACCTCAGCAAATTGGGGAAAAACCCACTGTATTGTGATTTCCGCATGGTAGGGCAACCATTTTCAATTGTTATAATGATAAGAAAATTTTCTTGAGGACCAAATTAGCTCTTTAGAATGCTTTTTTTAAGGAATAGGTGACACAGTATATGTTTGCCATCACGGGTAAATATTTTTTTTTATAAATACCACTTAAAACAATTACTTCAAACTATAATAATAATTTTTATGATTTTGGAAGTATTTTTTTTTTATTTTATAAATGTAATGCATCGTTGGTGAAATGGAGCATTAATTTCTTTCAAGAACAAAAATGTTTTTGAGTTCTAAAAATGTAAGGGTATATACTATACTTAATATAATTTTCATAAAGTAACTTGTAACATAATTACTTGTAGTTTTTCAGCAAATTAATTATTTACTCTTACTTGAGTCATAATATTTCTCAGTACTTCTACGTGTACTCAAGTGAATTATTTCTTCAGTAGCACTACGTTTTCTTAAGTAGCTGAGTTTGACTACCTGAAAGATGTCCTAATTTGGAACAGTATATCTATTGTTTTATAAAAGAAAACCTAACAAACGTATTGTTTTTACATTTAGCGACATTTTTATTAAAACTAAATGTAATTTGGTTGTCATTCAAGTGTAGTTTAAGTGTCTAAATACTTTTGGGGGCCACTATATTAAAACTGTACATTTTCGTTCCCAGCATGGAACCAGTTTTGCTTTCTCAATCTTAAGTGTTCTTCAGATTTTAAAAAGGCTTTTATATAATCTTTAGAAATTAGACGTAATGTGTACTGCCTAGTGTAACATGGCCTTTACTAAACAATGCAAGTTCTCTGTTGGTTAAGGTGTGTTTTCCCTTCACTTTTTGGCATAAACAAGCAAGGATCAGATGAATATGCCCTGCTGGCATGAGGGATTAAAAATCTAATTCATTTATCCAGCACAATGACTCCAAAGGAGCAATTAGGAGCACTAAATCCCTGATTACACCACAGGAGGAGGGCCTGTGTTTCTGTGATCTGCTCGCTGATTTAACAGATGAGTTGCCTGAGACACTTTTCCTCATCTCTATCTGTAATTACTCACTGAGCAGTTGATACTATATTTAAACATGTGCTGCAAAATCTGGTTGTTGAGTTTACTGAAACGTTTTATGGAATATTACTGCTTGGCTTATTTTAATTGTCACAATTTTTACATAAATATTTTGTTTTTACTGTATGGCTTCTACAGTATGTCAGGTAGAATTCATTAGTGCTTTCACACTGGCAGTTTAGTTCGAAACGGAGCACAGTTCACATGAGAAATTGGTAATGTGAAAGCTGTCATGCGGCCCGGGGAGCGAGTTAGGTTGCAATGGAAATGTAGCGTGATTCGCATGAATGTGAAAGCAACTCAGACTCTGGTGCAAACTCGTTCAGGAAGTAAAGTAACCTGAGCATGCCTTTTAGCCGATGATGACATAATTAGTTTCGATAACACAGGGTCCACACATTTCTGAAAGTCCCAAAAAAGAAATGACACCACAATGACATGCAAGTACAATCATGAGTCATTCCCTATATAAACCGCAATGTCCACCGCCATTTTAAACAGTATGTATCCAATGTGGAAACGGTAAGATGTAAGCACCTTGAGTTCTGTAATCAATCAGTCTGTTGTGTCTCTCAGCTGTGATGAGCCATAATGCTGAAGTTGTTAGTTTAAAGACGTTTAAAGCTATTTCCTAGCTTTAGTAATGTAATACAAGCAATCATGGAGCACCGTTCTATGTAAACATTGACTAACGTATTCACTTCACGTCACTAACTGGCTCATATTACACACAAAAATTATCTTTTGCAACCACCTGCTGGCTAACACAAGTAATGTAAAAAACAAAACAAAAAAAAAAGAGACACATATCCTACAGTAGCCCTTAACACATATGCACTGCTCTTACACTTTAGTGTAGGATGACGGGCACAAGCGGAGTGATTCACACAGTGAAGTGTCAGAGTGCTGATGGTGTCAGACCATCAGTTCTCATTGAATGTCACTCGTCCAATCAGATTCAAGGACCGATCGATCAAAATATATATATATATATATATATATATATATATATATATATATATATATATATATATATATAATGTATGTACAAATACAATTATGTTATTCAAGTTATGTTATACAGTTATGTTATGCAAGGGAATGTATGACAGAAGAGGTAGGGTATGTTGGATAAATATAAATAGACTAAGCTTTGTATTGCACATAATTATTGCTCAACGGGGCAGTTTTAACTGTTCATGATTGTTCTGGTGCTCAGTGCTCTGTAGCGCTGTCCAGAAGGCAACTGTTTAAAAAGATAGTGGGCTGGGTGAGTGAGGTCGAAAGTGATTTTTCCAGCCCTTTTCCTCACTCTGGAAGTGTACAGTTTTGAAGGGAGGGCAGGGGCAACCAATAAATGTATCAGCAATCAGAACTGTCATTTGTAGTCTTCTGATGTCCGATTTCATAGCTGAACCAAACCTGAAAGTTAATTGAAGTGCAGAGGACAGACTCAATGACTGCTGAGTAGAACTGTATCAGCAGCGCCTGTGGCAGGTTGAACTTCCTCAGCTGGCGAAGGAAGTACAATCTCTACTGATCTTTTTTCACAATGTCAATTGTGATTTTCACAGAGTCAATGTGGGTCTCCCACTTCAGGTCCTGTGAGATGGTAGTGCCCAGGAACCTGAATGACCACAGTGCTGTAGTAGAATGGTGAGCGGGGTCAATGTTGGGGTGTTCCTCCTAAAGTCCACTATCATCTCTGCTCTTTTGAGCATGTTTAGCTCCAGGTTGTTTTGACTGCACCATTGAGCCAACCATTCAATCTCCCTTCTGTATACAGACTCATTGTTATCTTGGATGAGGCTGATGACAGTAGTGAGCATTATTTGCACACAGTTGTTAAAATGTTCTTGCAGGTATTAAGTTGTTGAGCCATCTTAAAAACATTATCTGCATGCTTGGCAAAAGTGAGAGGTGGTCAATCTCTATACCAAGGTATTTAAAAGAATCCACCTGCTCAATCACCTCTCCGTTAAGATTGATTGGATTAAAAAGTGGGTGAGCATTATCAGGGCCACAGCACAGTTATTTAGTTTTGCTGATATTAATCTCCGACAAAATTCACTCCAGACTGTGAGGTAGTTAACAAAACTGAAGCAATTGTCCAATGTTTGACTATCTTTCATACACCCCACCAGTGCCATATCGTCTGCATATTTTAGAAGTACCAGATTGTTGCTGTTGCAGGTTATTTCATTGGTGAAAATGAAGAAGAGAATTGGTGATAAGACACAACCCTGGAGGACTCCTGAATAAAAATATTTCAAGTTCTCTGATTTAAAACAATTACCAGCACATGTTGTGGTAGATGCTTTGAACCTTTTAATCCATAAAATCAGGGTTTGATGCGCTTGTATGTCTTCCAGACACTTTAAAAGGGTGTTGGTATGCACAGCATTAAATACAGAGGAAAATTAATAAATAAAATCCTGATGCAGGAGTGTGAAAAGTCCAGGTGCCTTGCAGCTTTGTCCAGTAGTGTGAGACTTGCATCCTCAACCTTGGAGCTGTAGATGCATGGTTTTCAAAACATAAATACAATGACTTATCCACCCTGGTGGCAGATGTTTATTATTATTATTATTATTAATGTTATTATAGCTGTCAGCTATACATTCTGCAGCAAATGTGAAAGCTGGTCCCAGACCATATACCAAAATTGCTATGAACTGGGCAGTTTAATGGTTGAGATTAGAAGGAGACAACAACTGGTGCAGTCAGAAGGAGACAACCATTATTTTGTGATGTTTGTGATATGAAGTTGCAAAATTGCAACTTCATATGGTCCAGTTGGGTAAATACATCACTATTTACACCCTAAGAGGAACATCGCTGTCCACCATCACTAAATCCACAAAGCCACCTTTGTTTAAGAAAATCATCGGAGCAGTTGTCTTTCTACCTGATCCAGTCTTGCTTAGACCTTGTATAGATTATCGGGGCCTGAATGACATCATGGTGAAGAATCCCTATCCTTTGCAGTTGATGTACTCAGCCTTTGGGCTCTTGCAGGAATCGTCTTTCTTAACGAAGTTAGACTTACGCAACGCTTATCACCATGTCCGGATAAGGAAGGGGGATGAGTGGAAGACAGCTTTTAACACTCATAGGGGGCACTTTTAATGCTTGGTTATGCCTTTCGGACTGGTCAACACCCCCACCATCTTCCAGGGGCTTGTGAATGACATGCTTAGTGACCTGGTTGATCCTTTTGTGTTTGTCTATATTGATGCTATTCTGATCTTCATCACCTGCCAGGCAGGTGTTTCAGCGACTGCTAAAGAATCGGCTGTTTGTCAAGGCAGAGAAGTGCGCTTTTCATGCACAGTATGTTCCATTTCTGGGGTTCATCATTTTGTCTGAGGGAGTGCACATAGACCCGGCTAAGGTTAGAGCTGTCTCCCAATTGGCCAACCCCAGATTCTTACAAGGCATTGCAGAGGTTTCTGGGGTTCGCTAATTTTTACCAGAGATTTATAAAGAACTGCAGTCAGCTCGCCGCACCTCTGAGGCACCTCACCTTCACATGTACTGACTTTTGATGGTCCCCGTGGGCTGAGGCAGCATTTTCTAAATTAAAGAAGCAGTTTTCTACCGCACCCGTACTCGTTACTCCTGACTCCTCTCCCACGGACAGAAAGATGCATCTGTGTGTTTTTTTTGCACCGCTTAACACCAGCAGAACGAAATTACAACATTGGTTAGAGGGTTCAGGTGTCCTTTTCATGGTCTGGACAGATAACAAGAACCTAGAGTATATATGCATTGCTAAACGCCTCAACTCTAGTCAGGCTCACTGGGCACTCTTTTTCATGTGATTCAATTTCGCCCTGTCATATCATCCGGGCTCTAAAAACAACAAGCTTGACTCCGTATCTAGATGCTTTGAGGTCGAGACCTCCACCACCCCACTGGATACCATTGTACCTACCACTTGTGTGGTGGGCATGGTATTCTGGGAGGTGGAGGCTAAAGTCTGTGCTGTGCTATGAAACTCTGCACCCCCTCCACATGCCCAGCGGGGCGGTTATTTGTTCTGTGATCTGCCCTGATGCCCGTTCTACAGTGGGGGGTCACTCGTCCAATGTTACTTGCCATCCAGGGGTGACTCGCACCCAGACACTCATTAGACAACGATTCTACTGGCCATTACTAGCACAGGAAGTACATAAATTCATAGCCGCTTTCCCCATTTGTGCGACTAATAAGACATCATGTGAACCACCAGCCAGGCTTCTCCAGTCTGTTCCTTCGAGATCCTGGCCACACATAGCCATATATTTCATAACTGGTCTCCCCCATCTCATGGCAACACAGTTGTTTTGACTGTAGTGGACCGGTTCTCGAAGGCAGCACATTTCATTCCCCTCCTCAAATTACCTTCAGTGAGGGAGACAGTATAGCAATCATTTACCACGTCTTCCGCATTTCTGGCCTCCCGGTCGATGTGGTTTCTGAAAGAGGCCCCCAATCTGTGTCACTTTTTTTGGGAAAATTCTGTTGACAGCTGGGGTTATGGTGAGTTTGTCCTCTGGATTTCATACCCAGACAAATGCAGAGCAGGTGAATCTGGAGCTGGAAAAGGCCCTGCACTGTGTGGCCTCCCATAATCCATCTTTATGGAGCGATTATTTATTCTGGGACGAGTATGCCCACAACCCTTTGTTTTCTACTGGGTTATCACCCTTCCAGTGCAGCCGCTGTAATCAGCCCCCTCTGTTCTCCACAGAAGAACCAGACGTATAGGTTCCGTCTGCCTACGCCTTTATCCAGAGGTGCCGACGTACCTGGAAAGCTACCCAAGAAGTCCTCATATGGGCTGGCGCTCGCTTTAAGAGGTCAGGGGAACGGCACCGGGCTAAGGCCCCAGCTTACCCCAGTGTGCAGGCAGAAGGTTTGGCTGTCCTGTACCGGCTCCTATGAGTTCCCCGGTTTGTTTTGTCATGTTCTCTCCCCCATGTCTTGCAGGCATGATTGGCATTTCCATGCGAACATTGATTGTTCCAAGGGAAACTCTGATCATGCCACTGATTAGCGTGCCAAGCAACACCTGCTCTCCTCTAATTAACACCCTTCTTAAGCCCGTTGTGTTCTCAGTATCTTTGCTAGATTGTTGTTTGATGTTGTATTCTATCCGCTCTCACTCTGTCTAGTTGGTCCTGTCGCGGTTGCCTTCCAGCATTACTACATGTAAGCTGGTCTTACGCAGAGGATACCTCATCTCTGCCTGCGTATCGGGAGTAGTATCGCCCTCTTCAGCTGGGCACTATTCTGGACCTCACTTGCTTTATCGGAGGCTTCTACGAATCTGTTCCTGACTTCCACAGCGTACACACTCATCCTACGAACACACTCTCCTAGGATTGTTCCCGAGCATGGCCTCAGCGCGTTTGCCTTCCTATCACCTCTTCCTACTGCTGCAGCTGGTGCCAGGATCCAGGATAACAGGAGCCTTTTGTTATTAATACATTTCATAAACAGTTTCCTCTGCTCTTGGGTTTGTTTGATCTGCCTATCGCACCGTTACACTATATCCACTCAAAATAATCTTGGGATCAGTTGGTTAAATGTAGAAATGGCTCAGAAAAGTTTGTACTGATAAAAGGATTTTATTTATTTTTTTGCAATGACATTAATACATTTTAAAGTGTGTCTTTTTGGGAGCAATTGCATACATATCTTAATTACAAACTAATTATCATCCTCAGTCCATATGCGTTTCATGCAACCCCATTAATAAACACTGTTTTAGTCTTCGTGGTTGATTTCCGGTAAATAATAATTGTGTTGTTGCTTGAGTAAGAGCAGTATAGAGTTTGTGTGGACTCTCTATGCCATGCCAGCACTGAATGAAGGATAGGCAAGCTTAATAACACACGGTGAGGCACTGAGGATGTGAGATGAATTGCTGGCCCAAGGGTGGATGAGATAGCTTTGTTTACGAGATTACCAAAAGAAAAACCTAATTTAATCATTATTAAGTCTGTCATGGCTCATGCCATTTTTTATATTAATTGCAACTGTACCACATCCTATAAGGAACCAATTCCAGCAGTTTCACTTAAAGGTGAAGTCAGGAAATTAGTAGTGGCACCAAAAAGGTTTGCAAAAATAATGATGGTCCTGCCTCAAACTCACACCTTTGGTTGAGCCAATGTTGTGGTGTGGCCAGTCAGGAAGGAAAACAACAGAACAATCTTTTGTAAACGACATACTGTAAAGCGACTCTGGACTATCCACATCCCGTTTACTGTCTGATGACTATTGTACACAAAGCTTTCTCAACCTAATAATCTCTGATCTAAGTGGCTGGTTGGATGCCATGTCCACAGTAGTACAAGGGCACATAGAATTTGTTTTAGCTGTCCACCTGAAAAACAAATGTGTATTTGCAAGGTATTGTGTTGATACAATGAGTGGTTTTGAGATTAAAATATTCATTAGATTTGCCAATGTTTACCAGGCTAGTAACATTAAATCTTTAAAATCAGATTTTTGCTTGAGGCCCTTAGTAGCAAGAAGACTAGATATCCATGAGCAGAACAATATATTCAGTTTGGTTTCTTAGTCATGTCTATGAAATAGCCTGTACTTATTTTCTGTTCTGTAATTAGACCACAGATTTTACAATACATGTTGTATCTGCTGTACTGTCTCTACATATATATACAGCTATTGAACAGTGTTTTGTGTGTGTGTGCACATGTGCAATCATTCAACAAGACTGTCTTTTATTGGGTTATAATATAACCCTTCCTCAAAATGTCACAAAACTTTACACGTTAAGGCCTTTGCACACCAAACATGAATTTCGGCACAGTTTCTCACCATGTAACATTTTGAACTGATACAATTGCTATTAAGCTGTTCACACCTGGGGTGAACATTCAGGCACTGACAAAGCAAGTTTTTTTCTTTCTTTACAGTGAGTTTTTTTTTTTGCCACCCCATGATTAAATGCAACAAAATATTAACTTTGGATCACGGATCAGGAGCCGCTGCAGTTACCAAAACCAGTGCAACTGGTGGCGTTAAAGCACAGAAAGCTGATTTGACCATGTTGAAGTAACTCATGGAAGAAATCCCGAAGGAGCAGTGAGGATGTGTATTTATTTTTTCATCAAATGCCTTAAAAGCTGAACAAAAAATTATCATATGGGTTCTTATAACATGTAAATGATATTGCTGCAACACTGCCTTGCATTCCCTTTAAAAAACACTCTGATCTTATGTAGATTATCTTCATAATGTATTGCTATATTTTTTGTCTTTGCATTGAATTTCTTTTATATCTCTTATATAAGATCGTATATACTGTATATTGCTGCATCTTTATCTTACTGTATCACTTTTTTTAATATACAACTTTACGTATCTTGTGTTTTTCTTCTCCAAATATACATGATATTAATACTATTGCTGTGACTTGCAGTGTACTCTGTGTGCATATATACCATAAATGTGTGGATTTCTCCCCAAAATTATGTAATCGTTATTGCTGTGCAATTGCTAACAGTATTAAAATCTCTAATAATTGATCAGGCTGAAGATTTTTTTTTTTTTTTGTAGAGTTAAAGGTTTTGTGTTTGTATAGATGTTGTCACATTTAATTCATAACAAAGTGTTTTGAGGTGATGCATAACAAAAATAGATATACATCACATTAAAATACAAACAGTATTGTTATAATTGACAACATTTGTTTTTACAGTCATTGTTTGAGTGCTTTACGCAGCGATTTTAAACAAATGCACATTTGCACAAATATATACACTATGCATGGAATGCATTTAATCACAATTGTTCTAATTGCTAACATGTTTTTACCATTAATATAATTTTTACACTCAATTCTTTCAAATTAAAACCCTCAGACAATAGTGTATACATGGTAATACTGCCAGTCAATTTGTTCAGCAGGTTATAGATTATGAAGCTTCTCAAATGTTTTCTTTCTCGTTGAGCAAATCAACAACAAACTTGTCATTGCTACTGCAAATAGTAGATACATTTTAAACAATTTTTATTTTTTCGAACTTCTCATTAGAGAAATCATTTGCTTGTCTTTTGTATTGTGATTTCATGGTTGTTTTGAAAACTTTTCAAAGAAGTTCTTATCATCCATGATGAGCGAAGGGCAGACCAGCTGAAAGATGCTTTCTGCCACCTACCATACCTCGGTAAAATTGCTTATCGATTAGTGACACCTATTGTAAAGATGCAAATGTGTTAGTGGCGATCATTCGCCTCGCTTTTAATGTGAAAAGGCCATTCGTCTGTGATTCCATTTTGAATTATAAGTGCCTCTGGCATGCTAAGGCCTTTATTCTGATGGTTCTTCCTGTCTTAGTGGGAGGTTCTGACCAGAATAAACTGCAATAAGGTGCAGACCATTTGCCATTTAGTCAAAGGTCTGGCCACGCAAGACTATCCTACGAATGTCTAACTTATAGTTGTCCATCTCCATTAAGCTGCAAAATGGAAAAAAGTATTTTAATATAAAACAGATTACACACACCACCTTTAACATAACTCCCCTTGAGGTGAAACAAACTGCTAACACACAACAGAATGCACCTAATTTTGCTGATAATGTCAGTTGCAGCGCCGTAATCATCTAAGCGTCCACCTTTATTCCTGCAGTGCATTCAACCCCAGCTTGCTCTAATAATGGAACACGCGTACCTTAGGGTAAACAAAATCATTCAAATGAGCTTGCCTAGGCAATGCCCTTACCCCCACTTCAGTTCCTTAAGCAATTTAACTAGATAGCAGAGCAAGTTTGAAGGGTCTGCAGAACCTTTTTTTAGGTCACAGATGGGCTCAAAGCAGCTACAATGAGCAGTAATCCCTGTGCCTTTTTTCCAAAATACTGAGATAGTGAGTGGTCTATGGAGTAAATTATTGGGTAAACAGATTGCCTAAGTGTAAAGGATGAATGAACACATCAGGAAGAAGTCATTAGCATTGGGACACATTGTGTTTTAACTGGATGGAGCACAATGAGAACCTGCAATAGTAATTACAGTCTATAGAGTAAAAATCACATCCTTTTGTTGGGCCTCAGCCCTCATAATGGCAGAGATTGCAGATGGATTATTCAACTCAGACAAGATGACTCTTCCTACTCCGGTGCTTTCAGATGACACTTGTCTCACTGTAGCGAAATTATATACCGCCAAAAACAAGTACATTGTGGCTAACACATGGAAGTTGAAAGTGACACAAAGGCCTGCTTTGTGGAACAATTAAATATGGTAGCACATGACACCAAACTTTGAACTTTACTTTTCTGAAAATATATTAAAAAAATTAAATAACTGTGTTTAATTCAGAATAACTTGTCTAGAAATAACAGATTCAACATAATTATACAGTGGGGCCCAAAAGTGTTATACCACTGAATAATAGGATGTGACAGGTTTGGTGAGTTCATTAATTCACTATTTGTAGGTCATTAAAACATCTAAAAAGTTGTAATTCTATGTCATGCTGTCATTATGGGGGGTTATCATTTTTGTGTTATCCCGGTGATATAATTAGCAAGGAAAACATGTGAATTAACTTAGTAGCAATTTCAATAGTGGTCTCAGACCTTTTGTCCCCACTGAACTGTATGTTTATACAGTTTCTGATGTGGCACATGCGTCATTTACAATTTAGCATTCAGTTTTTAATTCCTACAAGGACTAGACTAGACTGTGATTACTGACATCTCTGGTTTTATGATTACTCTTTTCAGTCTACTGTTATAGCTTCACAGCTCTCATTACCTGACACACCTTCCAGTTACCTCTGAGAAAGCTGTGAGGTAGTAAGCGAATGAGTGCGTGAGCAGTATTGCTAGCAGAGCTCCATCTGCAGTGACTGGGCTGGGTAATTGCAGGTCGGGTTCTGTCTGCTGTTTTTGAGGAAGTGAGAAATATATAGGTATAGCGGGTAGCCGGAGAGAGGTTAGCATTCCTAAGAATGACAGCTGACTCTCTGTCTGAGCCTCTTGCAAAATGTCATCTGTGGCGTTGATCCGTGAATATCATGCACTGAAAATGCACACTTCTTGTGGAGTACACACTAGAAAACAGGTGCTTCTGTTGTTTTATGTTTTAATGGAACCCTTACCTATAATGGGTTAGTTCCATTACAGCATTCAAATGTTTTCAGTGGGACAAAACTGCAATCACAATTTCAATGATATCTTGCTGTTGTTTCTCTTGCTGAAATTAATTCGATCAGATTATGATTATGAATTTATTACTTAAAGGGTTATTTCACCCAAAAATAAAAATTCTGTGGTCATTTAATTAGTATGACTTCTGTGGAACACAGGAGATGTTAGGCAAAATGTTAGGGACTGACATCCTCAGTCATCATTTATTTTCTATTTATGTCAAAAAGATGCAATGAAAGTGAATTGTGACTGAGGCAAACATTCTGCCTTACATCTTTTGTTTCCATGGAAGGAAGTGTTATGGCCTCTGTTGCGGTTTTTGTTTGATCCATTTGACACATTCCATCTCTATTTAGCAGGTGTACAAGTTAAAAAAAATATTTCAAGTTAATTATGAAGTCAGTTGTGTGCTTGTAGAGGCGTCATATAGAAGAGCAGCACAAGATTACGCGCCCCCGCATCTAGATGTGCGTTTCGCTTTTGTAATGCACCGTGGTCCAATCTCTGTTTCAAAGAATGGCATCAACTGCTCACCCATTTCTTCTTAGATACACTGATATGCGATATACGATTTTGCTTAGTTGTTAAAAATAGCATTGATCAATTTATAATACAACTTGAGAGTAAAGACCACTCAACCAACACACTGTAAAATATTTTATGTGTTCTCCATTTTTGTTGATTCAGCATTTTTTATTTTATTTTTGAGGAGGAGGGGGGGGGGTAACAAACTTACAGTCTAATTTTCACTAGAGAAAATGTTTCTTCATGCCACAGTGAAGAATTTTAAACTATTTTATAATTTAACTCAAATGTTTTCTTTAAAAGTGAAGTAAAAGGTGGTTGTTTGTTTGCCCTGCTAAGAACAATGTGCATTTACTTTTTTTTTTTTTTAAATTGTAACATAATTAGATTTAAGTTTAGCATGTTCTATAACAAAGGTATGCAACTATTTTGGTTAAGGGGCAACATTGGGCTTTAAGTAGTGCATAGGGAGCCCAGAAATAGTTGTGTACTCAATTTGTACTAAGAAAAATGTATCTGTGACTAATGGGACTATTCTGCAATTGCCTAAAGGATTATATTGCTCTACAAATGTAGATACGTTTCTATCAGGCATTAAAAAACTGAAGAAAGGCTGAGCATATTATAAATGTTTTATTTTACCATCTCTACTTCCCTGTTAATTTATTATTCAATTTAACAACCTCTTCATCAGGGGTCTGTTTTAATATAAAAAAAATATAGAAATGTTAATGTTTGTTGCAAAGCACACACGTTTTCTTATTTTATTTTCAAAAGATAACCCGTTTACAAGCTAAAAGTGTTACGATGCTGGTCTCGTCAATGGTTTGACTTTCCATTAAGCACATAAACAGGCTGCATGAATATGATAAATGATTACTGCAAGAGTTAGATTAACATACAGGTTAAAGGGACTTCAACATCTCTAAACTGCACAAATAAAAAATACATATACAGTTTCGTCTCTCTCTTGCTTTTGCTCACGTGTCAATGAACACCACATGGACACTTGCATGTCAATGATGCTGAGATCTACTTTTATATTTAATTTCATCACTGAGAAGGTTTACCTGCTAACTTATTTGCACCAAACATCACAAGCAGCCTCAAGAATGGACACAGAGTGGCCAAGTAACACTTTTCCTTGAGCAGAATATTGCAGATAGCCAAGTTTGTTCAACAGGGAAAGTGAGAGCTAGAATGAGCACACTCGCATGCATGGTTGCCAGATTGCACAAAATAAGTATAACACTAGGCAGAATATTTTCTATTTGCGCAAGTATAAATCTCAAATTGGGGGTGTTGCGTCTCTTATCTGGCAACCCTGAGCATGTTAAATGCTTGTGGAGGTGCATTAGGTCCCAATGCAAGATAACTAAAATATCCTTTTAGTTCACAAAATTACACCTGATACAATTTGAGCACCTATAGCTACACTTTATGCTCATTTAATATCAGTATACATACATTTAATTTTATTTATAAAAAAAAAAAAAGGCTAATAATAATGAAAGCAAAACGTAAACTAATAAATGTGGACTAGTTGGTAACAACAAAGTGGTGGCAAGATTGTTGTAGAGAACTGTAAAAATTACAATCATTTTACATTTTCAAATTCAATAACTTGTTGCCGTGCATGAAAATCGTCCATACAGTATATTGGCTCCTCACCTCCTCCTCCTATCTGAGAACTAAGGGTGCACTCACCGCCCCATGCGTTGTGTAGTACCGCACATATTGTTTAGCATTGCTGTTACCATTATCACATTTGGGAGTAAAGAGCAGTCCTCAATTTGATTGGTGAATGTCCTTAAAGTGCAGCTTCCATGCATCTACTTATTTGCACTGTGTGATAACACTGCAAACCTTGTTATTTTCAATTAATGCTTGTTGTCATTAACAGGACCATACAAAGGGTCTCCGCTATCTTCACTGATTTGTGTTAAAAGAAATATATAATTCCGCACAAAACTATTGTAAAACAAAATACAATTATGTAGTAAATTTTGAAAAATGTTTCCAGCAAGGTAAATTACAAACGTTTTATTATATAGTGAATTTGCAAAGACGAGCAGCACTTTTCAGCACTTCACGTTTATGGGCATCGTCTCTCTTACTATGTAAAAGACTTAAAAGCATCCTCGCACATTCATGTTAAGTGCAGTTTTGGGAAACACAAACAAAATAACGAACGTTCCTAAAATCGCTTATAGAAAACGCTCTTAACCGCTAAGATCAATCATAATTCAGAAACGAGGCCCAGGTGTGTTCTATAAGATGACCAACCCCCAACCAAGGGGAAGAATAAGGTAACTTGTCCCAGCTTTCATCGGATTTTTATAAAATGTATAAAATAATCTTAAGCTTTTTTTTTATCTAAAACAAAAAAACAAATATTCCATGTAATTATGTGTTTTCACATTTAAGTTGAATAATGACAAATATTGACAGATAAATCTTTATCCCAGTAAAATGTATTAATCTGAAAGAAAAAATATTCTACTACTTCTATGAATTACATACAATACAGGCATATTAATAAATACATATTTATATACCCATGTATTTTACTAAAACACTTTCTAATTTATTTTTGTATTTTTTTATGGGGGGTTGCGACATCGCCTGACTTTAGGGTTCCCCCACCTCCAAAATCCCTGTTTGTAACAGGAAGACGGTGATACGAGTTTGGAGTAGCGTTGCTCCAATCAGGATTATTACAGCCAATGTAGATTTTCTTGTCATCTGGTGTGATTTTCCCAGATCCATCGTTAGCCAGCTATGGTCACAGTTGCACTGTTACCAACATAGTTCAACTATTTGGTGCTTCCCAAAAGCCGAGTTACAACGCTCATTCATAAACAGCATCGCACAGTTGTGTGGTTAGAACTACAGCTCTTTACCATCTCTGTGTTCATCTGGCCTGTTGACAGATGCAATCTTTACATATAACTGCAGCCTATTTAAAGGTATGATGCATTCTGAAATTTGTTTTTTGCAATGCATTGAGCATTGTGGGCAATTGTACCCTAAAACAAAGGCTAATTGGTTAAAAGAACAAACAAGAATTGAAGTGTTGTTTGCATGCATTCTTTGTCTTAAACAACTTCCAAAAAGAGACAACATTATGTAACAGTATACAGACCAAAAATAATAATTTCCATCTGCTGCAAATAGATATTGGAAAAAAAAGTTTGTCAGGCAAACTTTTAAGGCCTCTGAATGATCCATTATATAATATCTAGCCTCTGGTGTGAATTTTTCCTGAAATCTGATTGAAATGTGAACACTATGGTAACAGAGAGCTATTTAAACTGCCTCTCCATATTTAGAGGCCGAATGTGATGATTAGGAACTGCAAACAATTACTGCAACAGCAGCACATGCTGATTTCAAAGTAAAAAGTTGGTAAATATTTCCTTTATGTATTTTTGCTCATGCAGTGTTTCAGCTTTTTCGAGCGCAGAGGAATCTATCCATCGTCCTTTCCGTTTAGTCCTCTTTGGAATGCATGCGGGATGTGTCATCCTGATTGGTACTTTTTAATGGTACTAGCAAATTACAATTTGCTAGCGGATTAATCATCCTCCTTATCTTTATAAAATTTGCACAAGAGGAAAAAAAGAAAAAGAAATCAGCAGAGGATGCAGATACTCAGTTCAGCTGATACTGTGAATGAATATTCAAGGTGATGTCATGGAACAAGAAAAGGTGGGGTCAAAGAGGAGATAATCATAGTTGTCCAGTTGTTTCGTGCTGGAGACATCAGATTTACAGGTTTCAGAAGTCTTGCAACAACTTTTACAGCAACCTTGGTTCCAGAAATACACTCACCAAAAGGATTATTAGGAACACCATACTAATACTGTGTTTGACCCCCTTTCGCCTTCAGAACTGCCTTAATTCTACATGACATTGATTCAACAAGGTGCTGAAAGCATTCTTTAGAAATGTTGGCCCATATTGATAGGATAGCATCTCGCAGTTGATGGAGATTTGTGGGATGCACATCCAGGGCACGAAGCTCCCATTCCACCACATCCCAAAGATGCTCTATTGGGTTGAGATCTGGTGACTGTGGGGGCCATTTTAGTACAGTGAACTCATTGTCATGTTCAAGAAACCAATTTGAAATGATTCGAGCTTTGTGACATGGTGCATTATCCTGCTGGAAGTAGCCATCAGAGGATGGTCAGAAACAATGTTCAGGTAGGCCGTGGCATTTAAACGATGCCCAATTGGCACTAAGGGGCCTAAAGTGTGCCAAGAAAACATCCCCCACACCATTACACCACCACCACCAGCCTGCACAGTGGTAACAAGGCATGATGGATCCATGTTCTCACTCTGTTTATGCCAAATTCTGACTCTACCATCTGAATGTCTCAACAGAAATCGAGACTCATCAGACCAGGCAACATTTTTCCAGTCTTCAACTGTCCAATTTTGTGAGCTCTTGCAAATTGGAGCCTCTTTTTCCTATTTGTAGTGGAGATGAGTGGTACCCGGTGGGGTCTTCTGCTGTTGTAGCCCATCCGCCTCAAGGTTGTGCGTGTTGTGGCTTCACAAATGCTTTGCTGCATACCTCGGTTGTAACGAGTGGTTATTTCAGGCAAAGTTGCTCTTCTATCAGCTTGAATCAGTCAGCCCATTCTCCTCTGACCTCTAGCATCAACAAGGCATTTTCGCCCACAGGACTGCCGCATACTGGATGTTTTTTCCCTTTTCACACCATTCTTTGTAAACCCTAGAAATGGTTGTGTGTGAAAATCCCAGTAACTGAGCAGATTGTGAAATACTCAGACCGGCCCGTCTGGCACCAACAACCATGCCACGCTCAGAATGTCTATATATTTATTTATTTATATATATTTATTTAATTATTTCTGGAACCAAGGTTGCTGTAAAAGTAGATGGGGGCTGTTGCGCTCAATGTGGATCTGACTTGACAGAAGTCAAATGTCTGGCTATGCACGACTTCTGAAAACCTGTATATTCGATGTCTCCAGCACGAAACAACTGGACAACTATGATTATTTCCTCTTTGACACCACCTTTTCTTGTTTTTCAGATTTTCCCATTATTTTCCCAAAGGGATTTCATTAAATACTTCTTAAAAGTGTTCTAAGCTATGAAACATAACAAACAAGCTCAAAGGCGAATCACAACATCACAAAATTTTATTTGAAACAAAAACGTTTTTGAAAATTGCACAAAAAGACAAAAGTATAAGTCGGTGTATTTACCATCATTCATGAGGGCATGGACTACAGTTCAATGAAGCGAATGACATAACTGAATAAAAAAACGGTAGAAAAATATCAAACTATTGATACAAAGTTCTTCATTATAAGTATATAAACAATATATTTTACATTTACTGCAAAAGATGCAGATATAAACAAATAAAGTAAGTCATTTGAAAGAGAAGGGATTGGTGATTGGTGGATCTTTCTCTTTTTCTAGAAATTACACAAATAAACAATAATAAAAAAAATTAAAATATAAATGAGACTGAATGATGTCTACAACAGAAGCATAAATGATCGATTAATAACTTCAGAGCCCACGGTAGGTCTGTCTTTAAAGGTTTATACAGTAAGT
This sequence comes from Xyrauchen texanus, assembly GCF_025860055.1. Classification (NCBI taxonomy): domain Eukaryota; kingdom Metazoa; phylum Chordata; class Actinopteri; order Cypriniformes; family Catostomidae; genus Xyrauchen; species Xyrauchen texanus. The sequence continues at coordinate 12,840,556 of NC_068296.1, read as the reverse complement.
TAACTTATCTGTAATAATCAATTGCCCCATGATAATAATTAATGAACAGGATATTTACTTCTGGAACCAAACTGTTGAGCTTTATTGCAGCTTTCTGGCCAAGATCCGCTCACTTAGACAGGAAGAGATTATCTGAATGACACAGAAAGCACCCAACCATAGTTCACTTTGCTTTTGGCTTTATCTAAAATAGAGTATACCACAAAAATAGACTTGGATATAATTATTTCAAATATTTACACAGCATAAATATCAGCAAATGTGTATAGACTTTCCTTTCAAGTATGAAGTGCTAATTATTTCACAGACATATATCTGCTTGTGTATATCTAGGTAACTTGCTACTCTTTTGCGCTATTAATATCTCAAGCACTATAAAGTGCCTCATACAAATGTTTTAATATCTTTCAAATATTTGATGCCACAAACTTGGGAAACTGCTAAATCAGTCAGTTATTTGCTCTTTCAAAAATATTTGTAAACAGGGCAGGAAGATTGCTAGAAAAAAGTACTTCACTAATTCAGCCATTTAGATTGGAAATGGTAATTTCAGTCAATGCTTACCATTTTTGTGTCCTATATGCATCCTGTATATGTCTAAGTGTTTCACAAAAATAACTAATGGAGGGTAATCCTTTTGTGTCATGCAGTAAGGACATGAATGTGCTTGTACGTTTTTGCATCGATCTGCATGAGAGTTGCTTTGCGGTACTGTCAGTGTCACGTAGACCTCATTGGTTGAATGTGTCACTCATCCTTTGCTGGGGGTATGAAGTGTGGCTTTGAAGTGCTCCCCCTGACTGTTAGTGGCTGATTATGTCATACATGGGAGCATGGGCTCTGCTCTTCATTAAGCACACAACATCCTCCTTTTTACACAACTCCAAAATAACACTTCAAGCAGACCCTAGCACATTCATAGTGGGGTGATGAAGCTCTCAACAACTGGGTAATCAGAACCAGCTTAAAAATACAACAGTATAATGGGTCAATGACAGAAAGCTCTTGCCACTGCAAGTCCTATGATCCACCACATAGATTCCTCTACTCCTAATTGCAGTGGAATTGTCAAAACAGGTTATTATTTTGACTCTCTTTTCTTCCAGAACCTTGGCTTACTGGGTGCATTCATTTTACACTCACAGGGTATGGCTGTTGAAAAGAATTATGTGGGCCATGGCTATAGATATGCTAAGGCTATCTTTAGATATAGGCTTGGCTAACTTTGGATGTGGGTTTGCTGGCTATTAATGGCACTATGAGCAGTGCTGTGATACTGACTAGGCGGCTCTCCGGAGCCGTTTTACATAACTCACTGACTGCATTACCTGAAGCATACTTGCAGTCAAAACTCGGATAAAACGCCAAAAGAAAACCTAGATATTCAGCACAAACTCATTTTATCACAATCTGTAGTAAGGTTACTCTAGTTTCATTGATGTCATTTTTATCACTTTTTTACAAGGGGGCTTGTACAGGTTCTTTTGGCAATACATTAATTGTTAATATCAAACAAGTTTCACATTAATATTTGAAAATAAAAATGACTTTCAACAATGTGACTATCTACTATGAAGATTATGTAACAGAACTGTTATACATGCTTTATAACTGCTTTATACCCATGTTACAGACATAATGTGGTTATATTGGCTTATAAATTGATAAAACATCTACTGTACTATGAAGATGATTTAAAAAGAGAATGCATCCTCCCTCTCTCTCTCTCTCTCTCTCTCTCTCTCTCTCTCTAAATGGTACATTTATGTGTGTAGGATGATATTCATAGAGCCTGATTCATGCGGTAATCTGTCATATACAGCCTCAGAAGAAGCTTTTATGGAGATACTCTCAATGTGTCTCATTCACTAACCATCCATACACACATATTTGAACAGAATTCATTGTGAAAACATGTTCACGCAGAAATCACGATTCATAAATAAATTCACTTATTTTTTGTATTTTATTTTTTATTTGGGGTAATATATAGAATAATCTAAAACCACACATACAGAACTTAAAATGTACAGCCTGATCTAATGATAATTATGTGACTATGGCAATATATTTGCAAAATTAAATTACGTGGCTCATTACATGTATCCCTGTAGTTGTGAGGTAAAATGTCCACTGTGTGTTAAAAAAATAAAAAGTTAGAAGTTCTTACCAATAGTATTATTAATGGCTAATTTGAGTTTAAATACAGATGAGTTTATTAAGGTTAATGCTCTATCATAAATATACAAAACCAATGTCCTTAAACTAAACGCTAAACTCTACACCTAAACATATCCAATAGTTTCAAAAAAGCACATTTGAGTGAAATCCATGTCATGTTGTGGTACTTCCATGATACTTTCGGCTCACGTGTTGACTGACGTGCTTTACTGGACTCATGGTCTTTTGCGTTGCATATACAAAGCTCCATGAGTTAAGCAAGCGCACAACCTAACTGTGCTGGAATATGCTTGTTAATGTAGTTGTAATGCAAATGTTCAAAGTTTCACATTTCAAATCATGTGCTACACTGCAAAATATTATTTTTAAGACAATTACTTTTGTCTTGTTTTCCAGTAAAAATATCTAAACATCCTTAAAAGGTGATTTATTTACTTGACAAGCAAACTGGCATACGATTTTATGTATTGTTTTGAGAGAAATCTAATCAAATTAGTGAACTTTACAAAAAAAGGAAAAAAAAGAAAAAAGAAATCTGCCAGTGGGGTAAGCAAAATAAACTTTTTCCCTTTGAATTAAGTTTATTTGCTTACCCCATTGGCAGATTTTTTTTTTTCGTGTTTTAAGCCTAAAGTTCAAAAATGTGTCAGATTTAATCTTAAAACAAGACTTAATATCTTATCCCATTTTGCTTGACAGTTAAAAAAATTCTATTTTAAATGTTTAAATATGTATGTATGTATGTATGTATGTATGTATGTATATATATATATATATATATATATATATATATATGTATGTATGTATGTATGTATGTATGTATGTATGTATAAAAGAGCAGAGGAACAGAGCAGAAAATAAGTGTTCATGAACTGATGATCAATCATTTTACATGTGATTTGTGTGAAAGTGTATAAAATGCATTGCTGTAAAGGGAAACTGCCTTGATACATAGAAAGAGCCTCGTAAAACTCTTTTTGCAAAAAAAAAAGTTTTAGCAATATGATTCAATGAGACTATGCTGAAAAAAATCCAACATGGTCTCATAGTGAAAATGTGACTGTATATACATTTTTGCTAAACTTGTTATATGTGTCTCCCGGTACAATTCCCTATGGATTCCAGGTGAAATGAACACTAGAAGTGCTGCAACAACTGTATGTTTTATTCACTTTCACTCAAATCATGACTTTAATTGGTGATAATGACTTTATAAACACTTATTTTTCTCTCTATTAGTTAGAAGCTGCTATGATGTTATATCAAAACACTTTTACTCTAACGCTTCTTTTGAAAAATTATAAATTTTAACGCTTGTATTACAGACCCACCTACATATATACAGTTATTCCAATATGATTACCTTGCATGGTAGCGCACCTCATAGAGTGTTGGACTTTGGACTCGAAGGACTGCGGTTCAAAACCATACAAGATCTCAAGCTGAAATGTGACACGACAGAGCCAAATAAGTGACATGAATTGATGTAGTTTCTTCTGCATTTTAAAAGACTATCTGTTATGGTTAGTTGTTGGTTAAAGGTAAGGATGTCTGTTTTGTTAAACTCTCATTTCTTCAAGTTAGTTTTAGGTAATGGATGTGTTTTATTAAAACCACCATCTAAAATTCATCTTCGAAACTTTGTTTGATTACAACCTAATTTTTCTCGGTTTTGGAGCCCACTGCTGGACATTTCACTTGAAAAGTGCAGCCAAACATGTTATGCTGTCAGGCAAGAGTGCAGTTATGCTGCACTCTTGAGACATGTTATGCTGTCTTTGCAAAGAGTAAAGAATAGCTGTGCAGGTAAGGTTATGCAGATGGTTTGGGCGTGTATTATTCTAATTACTCGCAGCGGACACACACTCCCTCATTTAGAATAATACAGATTCATTGACATTAGAACAAGTAAAAAAAATAAATATGTGCATACACACCTGTTGTGAATCTGGTGGTAATTTTGTTTGAGAACCTTTTCTGATAATACTTTATTATTAGTGACAAGCCCTGTGCGTGAGAGCAACAACCTTAAAACCCATTTAGCTTGAATGATGATGAATAAAGGCTAACACAAGTGATGTTTATAACAAGAAAGCCACATCAAACCCAGAGGGTACTGTAAGTGTCAACAAGCAACTAGCAGCAGTCTAGTTTAAGCCTTAAAAAATCAGGGCTTTTCTTGCCTGTATCTCAGTGGTTCAAGACATCCTAACATTGCCAGCTTAGATTGTGTGCTGTATTTTCTTCCCTTGCACTGAACCTCATTATGACCTACTGCCGTCATTTCATCAATGTAATATGCGTTTACTGATAAAGTTATGAGCAGCCACTCTATTGGTTGATGCATTTGCTTATGGCAGTACTTAGAGAAAAAGTGTAGAGTAATCTGAATTGCTTTTGAATCGTGTTACTAAAGTTTGTTCTGTATATTTTCAGAAATATTTTCTAACACTTCAATTTGAATATTTTTCACATTGGCTGAATGATACGGCTTGTAATATACAGTACATCCCCAGTAACTACCACTTTTCATCTCCTACTTTTTTCATCTGTTTGAAGAAACAGTTGCAAGTTTATTTAGACTACCTGATGGTGGCTTAAAGAGAGTAATTTGTACGCTATAATGGTGAAATGTACTGCCTACTCTCAGTGGCTGACAGTATAATTGGAAGTAACACAGCGAAGCACATTTGAAAAGACATAATAGAAGCGTATTAGTCACTAATTAAGACACATGCATTTTTCTCCCCCCTGACAAATTCATCATACTTTAAATCCCTTCATGTGTTACTCAGTGAATAAGTGTGAAGCTGTGTTTATATGTGTGTGCGTGTTTATTGTGTGTGCTTGTTTATACTAGACTAAAAGAGAAAGACATAGAGATAGAGAAAGCAGACACAAAATGGGCACATGGGTAGTAATTAATCCCCAGCAGTTTTAACCCTGGATGCAAATGGCCAAAAAACAAAATGCCACGTATAAAAATACGTAAATGTAAAAATACAGAGCTGTAGAAAGTGTGATTTTTATACTGTAGGCCTACTGTATTTCTGAAGGTAAATACAAGCTAATGTCAGACTTAGCCACTGAATTAGATCACCCCATTCGGTCAATCACATACCCACTATCTAAATTCAACACTCCAAACATATCTTAGACAACTCAATGTTCACACAGGAAATTGTCATGTAGTTACCTAATGTTACATAATGTTCTGGAACCCTGATTCTGCCGTTACTGACAAGCAGACCTTCCACACCATGGAAACCAGAAAGTATTTTAAGATTACATTTTTATTGTACTGACAGTTAGGTTTATTGTTGTATGGTTAATCAAATATTAATTCCTGTTGACTGTATTACATAATTTACAACTACAAACAATTCTTTTTACAACTCACTTTTGGCACCACTCTGTGGACAATTCACCCAAAAAGTGACTCTTGGAAGTGGTTTGAATTCCGGTAAGCAAAGACAAATTTCCGATGAAGAATTTTCTACCAACTGTCGCAAAATATGAGATCAGTCTGGTAGGCCAACCATAATCGCTTACATCATCTTAAAGGACATTAATTATTAATCAAATTTATGAATACCACATTAATGAATACTGAGCATCATACAGAAATAACTCTGAAAATGTTTCATTTTCCAGAAGGGGATATTATGGAGAAACTATCAGTCCCTTAATGATTTCTGAGGTGTTTGCCATTTTCATAAAATAGATTATTTGCCTGTGTCCTATTTTTAAAAACCCTGTTGATGTTTTCTGTCAGATAGTGGCCACAGTATTTTCTCTGATGCTTCTTTGCCCATTGTCACTCATAGGGAAAAATCAGGGGCTTAAAAGTAGCACTGAACAGGGAAATCAGAGGAAGACTCTCACATCCTCTTACCATTCATAGTCTCTCTTTTGCTCTGGCCATCAGATCGATATATCTTTGGCACTTCACTCTGTTTCTCTGGACCACACTGCTTCTGTTTAAATAGCTTTCCCTTTCTCATTTTGCAAATACCATTTATGATTACCCAACAAATGTAACTTGATCTACCATACTGAAGTGAAAATACCAGCATTCAGCATATAAACAAACAAATAAATAAATAAAGTGATTTATTTTTCCAGTCTCAGAGCCGCTTTTATTTGGCATGAAGCATAGCAGCAGCAAATCTATTTCCATTGCTTCATTCTTTTTGTTATGGACCCTGTTCAAGCTAAGACCTCAATCATCAGAAGTACCTTGACACAGCCAGGAACGGTTTACAATCAGTGATGCCGTGATTTGATGTAGGGCATAGCAGGACCTGTCGAAGAAACAGAGGGGTGTCCAGATGAGACAAAAACATTGGCTCGATTGCCTGAACTGGGAAACGTGAGTCACGCTGTTCACTTTGATTAATCAAGAGAGCAAAGCTTTTTGATTTGGTGTATTATTATTCAGATAAACCACAGGGAGTGTTGTGATTTAAAATTAACTAGTTGGTGGTACAATGTTCTCAGTTTATGTCTTGTTATTTTTATGCAATATGGATTTAACAGTTTAGATTACTTTGAAGAAGAAATTAACTAGAAATAATGCTCTGATGTAAATGCAGATATGAATGCCTGGCTGACACACCTTCACGCTTTCAATTTAGCTGTGTTTTAATCCACTGCTTCCTTTTCCTCTTCAGCAAGACCTCAGAAAGGCATTGACACCTTTATCAGACTTGTTAGTTTGCTGAATCAATGTTTGTGGTGTAATCTGAATGGAAGTAGGATAAGAAGCAAAGGTGGGTCTATTTACAAACACAATCGCAACAATATATCCTGAAGTCCCCCGAAGAACTATTGGGTTTGCTAAACCTCCTAATACACAGATACACTCTTAAATTCTGACACAAGTATATGTTCGGCAGCTACAAATGTTGCTAGCAGGTTATTAGCATCATAGGATTTATTCAGTGCTTAACTGTCAGAGTGTTTCAAAGTTATTTTTTACAGTCCGCGGTTTCAAAAGAAGAATAACAAATTTCACTGCCATGATTTGAAACCAAGCGAAATAGTAGTTAAGGCTACAGTTGCATTTCTGTGGAATTTGTCGTTTTAATTAATCTTCCAATATGACTGTGACAGAAATAGTTTTGAGTCAACATCACCAGAAACACTCTCATTAGTGTGAATTAGTCCAATTAAATATAATTTTGTTCTTGGATAGTAATGCATTATCTTTTAAGCATTGTATTTGTGTTCAAACATTGGAAAAAGCCCTATTTGAGGATACATTTGGACACTTTAAAATATCATTAGCAAAACGAAATACAGAGTGAAAGTGGCAATTGCAAACAAGAGATGCTAGACTTGTTCTTAGAACAACTTCACTCTTAGCCATTTTTACATGACATTTAACCAGCTGGTCGCAATGTAAATTTTAGGGGGTGAAGTCAGTTTCCCTCAAGTTTACAACGTTATCTTTGCAGAGTAAACACAGATGTAGTTCACATTAACTGTGGACATGTTCCACTAACATTTGACAACTCAAATGTGTCCAAATACTTATTTTATCATTTAAACAGTTTGCTATGTTTCACCCATTTCACTTGAAACGGGCCTTGCAACAGAATCTTACACTCAAAAAAGAGCCCTGCATGCACACACAAACACACACACACACACACACAAACAGAAAGGAGTTTCTTATGCCTGAAGGCCATTACACACAGGACGTGGAAGAACTCCATTGCGTGAAGTCACCTAAACTCACAAAAAAAGCAGCAGCAGACATGCAATGTATGTGAGAGAAATATTCTGCACATATTTTACATCACCTCATTGAGAAGTTCCCTGGTAAAAATATTGTATAATTAAGATGCAGTTTGACCAAACAGATTTTAAACTGGGCTGACAGTGTTTCTTTAACTGTTTATGTAGCCCATATAGTAGTTAAATCAAATCAGCTTACAAGAGAACCTGATGCATTATTTTACTCATCATAATCATTTTGCTCCAACTGCTTTTTGAAACGGGCCTCCAAATTGCAAAGGCCACCTCCATAAACAGTATATATGTTTTATAATTTAAACCCTAAGAAACTTCTTTTGGTCAAATGTTTTGCTTGAAATATATGCTTTCTTTAGAATACATACCACTTGCTTTTTTTTTTGTTAGCTATCTAATGCAGTGAAATTAATTAATAATAAAGTATCCAAAATATATTCTGGGACCACTGTACTGTACACTCAATGAGCACTTTATTTGAGCACTATGGCATCATTCTGAGTAAACTAGAGACTGTTGTGAGTGAAAATCAGGAGATCAGCAGTTACAGAAACACTCAAACCAGCCCATCTGGCACCAGAAATCATGCCACGGTCGAAATCATTGGGATCACATTTTTATTCACATTCTGATGGTTGATATAAGCATTATCTGAAGCTCCGGACCCATCTATGCATGATCATATGCACTGCACTGTTGCCACACATTTTGCAGATTAGATAATCGCATGAATATGTAGATGTAAAGATGTTTCCAAAAAGTTCTGTGAGTGTATGTTTCATTCACTTACATATGCTCAATAGGCCATTTTTAACAGTATAGAGTTTGTAAAATTTGCACCACATGATTCAACATAATAGAGGCTAGTTTACTTCAGATTAGCCAATTAGCATGTAATGGTAAGTGAGAGTTTATCTATGGTTTCATTGCAATATACTGTAAGAAAGTCAGCTTGTCTTTCTCAAATTCTACAAAGCAAGTAATTGTTACACACTTGGGTTGTTTTCAGAGCAGCTCAGCCAAGTTTGGCTAGCTCTATTAGGCTTCAGTGTGACAGTACAAACACTACAGCAATTATAGCAACAGCTTTAATTATTAGCCTTGTCCACATCCTTTCAGGCAGAGTCAAGTCAGATCAAGCCAAAAAAAAAACATCAAAAAACAATTGTTAATTGTTTTGGAGTGCATTGTGGGCTTACAGTATGGGTTGGTTAACAATGATGATCAAGTAATAACAACAGTTTTTGGAGATATACAGTTAATACATTCAAAGAGATCTATCAGGCTGTTACCTGTATGCCATTTAAATATTGGCTTGAAATACATGCCAACACATTGGCTTGTTGTTACAGTTTATCTAAGACAGTTGTCACAGTTCCAGGAAGTTACTGTCAAACAACTATAAGACAACACTGCAAAGTCTGCACAAGATGCAATCAGAACTAAATCACTCCCATTATTATCACTAAAAGCGCTGGATGGTCATCTTTAACCGTTGTGCCGCATCTCAATTTTCTTTTTTACATACAAGGTTTATCCATTACATATTTGTATTTTCCGTTGCTTCAGAATACCATGTTTCAGGCAATGACGGTTTGATTATTTTTGTTTGGCTTTAATAATTCCGGATACAGTTTAAGATCCTTTTGTTTGTATTCAAGGTTTTTCATGGTGTAGCCCCTCAAACTTTTAAAGCCCCATCAAACTGCTAGACCATTAAGGTCCCCTAATCAGATGCTCCTGTACATTTCTAAGGCTTGGTCATTCTGGGGGTGACTATACAATTTTCGTTTTTTGATTTTTTGAGGTTGAGCAAATATAATTATTTTTAATGTGTTGTGTGAATATTTGTTTTATTATTTATTATCTTTTAGCCTTCCTATCTTGGAAAGCACTTTTGTTTTAAATGTACTATAAAAATAGAATAGTATTGTATTCCAGCCCTCTACCTTGCGAGTAAAATCTCCATTTTACAGCATTGATACAGACCAGCATAGCATGCATGTTGGATGTCTGTTGGAAGGTTTGCTTTGACTTGTTCCATGTAATGTGTGTCCAAAGATTAGATACATGCACTCTCTTTTAAAATATTTTCTGTTGTTTACAGTCAGTTGTTAATCAAATGTAAAATAACAAATTAAACTTAACAACAAATCTCCTTAATGTACACCCAACTATAAACACTTGCTCATGGAACTGTTTGTACTCTTAAAGAGACAGTATCATTGTAGCGCTTGTTATACATGTGTATAAAAATGTTGTGAAAAGTCTAGTGAGTAAACATGAAAATGTACGAGCTAATGGTGATTCTTTGTCCCACATGTGCGTTGCTTATGAAGATCTATGTATTGTGGCATTTAGGCTCTTAGCTCACTGTGCACTTTATTCCCTGCTATTTTGAGTCGTGTTTGACACATATCTATTGCATTAAACTTTCTTTATTCCTATGTCCCGACTCCTGACGAATAACCGAATAACTGTTTGTGAACCTTTGTGGTTATCCGAATATAACAAATGGTTACTGTGCACATCTCTAATACATACACAGCTATTCACCCAGCTGAAATGTCAGACCGAGCTTACAGCTAATTGGTCTATTTTAGTGAACATTCTAAGATGTTGTGCAGCTTCAAAGCTTTCACTGTAGACACTGTGCAAGAGTTAACTACCTTTATTACATTTAATAGCAGTGTCAGTGAGTATGAAAGTGTTTAAGGCAGCCCTTTGAGGATGTTTTTTGTTTTTTCATTTTCACGCTTGATGCACTTTCATATGTTTATAGACCACTCAAGCCACAATCCAGGGCACATCTGCATTCAAACTCTCTAAGGTCCAGGGGTCAGAAATAAAATATTAAACCCGCAAGAGTGAGTCTTATTCCTTGCATCTCAGAGGGAAATGTTGAGAATTGTTTTTCAAAAATAAAAATGATTGCTAATATAAGATCAGATTTATGAAGCTCAACAGCTGCTTCGTGCATTCACAGTTATTTATCACCACCCAAAAATCTCCATTGGCATCCGAAATCTGCCAAACATGTGTTCAGTGCTGTTATTATAAAGAGATAAGCTGTGAGATGTGAAATATGACAGACAGACATATATATATTATGAGTACTACTATATTTAGTCATATAATATAAATATAAAAAAATGTATGTAACCAATTAATGGATATGTAATTTACTGTTAAAGGGATAGTTCTCTCATCATTTATCCCATATATCAGTGGCTTTCTTTCTTCTGCTGAACACAAATGAAGATTTTTAGAAGAATATATCAGCTCTGTAGGTCCATACAATGCAAGTGAAAGGGTGCCAGAACTTTGAAAGTCCAAAAAGCATATAAAGGCAGCATAAAAGCCATACATTTATCTAGTGGTTAAATCCATATCTTCAGAAGCGTGGGCTAGAAACAGATCAGTATTTAGTTCCCTTTTTACTATAAATCTCCGCTTTCACATTCTTCTTTTTTCTTTTTGCCGATTCACATTATTTGTGCATATCGCCACCTACTGGAAAGTGAGGAGAATTCATAATAAAAAAAAACTCAAAAAACTTCTGAATATATTGATTTAACCACTGTAGTCATGAGGATTACTTTTATGTTGCCTTTATGTGCTTTTTGTACCTTCAAAATTCTGGCCACCATTCACTTATATTATTTGGATCAACAGAGATTAGATATTATTTAAAAAAATCTTTGTTTGTATTCAGCAGAATATAGAAAGTCAAGCACATCTAGGATGGCATAAGTGTTAGTAAATGATGAGAGAATTTTTCATTTTTGGGTGAAATATCCCTCTAAATTGTGTGACATATCAGCATTACATCGGCTTATCTGCCACTCTGCTCTCTGGAAATTGGCATCGGCAATTAAAATCGACCTCTAATCATGATATGCAAGCACACAAACAACTGATTTGTTTGTTTATTCAGTTGACATGATTTTTCCATTTCAAGCAGGTCTTTCTATCATAGTTAGCAATGGCATAGAAATTAAAATCAGAACTCAGCAGAAGTCGAGCGGAACATCCAATCAACAGCTAGCACTTACAAGATAAACTGTGAAGTTTCATTAGAGGCTCCCTGCAAAAAGCTTTCATCTGTAATAAAGTTGTTTTTGCTCATGTGACACGGCGAGTGACCCTGGCCTGTCCTCTTGCATGCAGTTTGAAATGAGCCACGGCAGTTGGTGAATGATTCTGCACATCTGTGAACATGCACAGACTGAGCCCTCTCCCGAGCTCCTGCATGATACTGGGTACTCACCGCTCTTAGAAATGGCTTTATGAATAATGAATAGCACTGTGTCTGGGCCCGCATGCGAGTGTGGTCTGAGCTCGGTGTCTCTGCCTGCCGCTGACATACTCTGACACCTTGTGTTATGCGTCTACTCTGGCAATTTCAGCCCCAGATGGAAAGAAACAAAGGGAAAAGAGATCTATCCTTACGGGAGAGAGATGGAGAGAAGGAGATAAGTGACTAGCTGCTGATGAGTCAATGGATGGGATGGGCCTGTGCCTGACAGAAAAAAAGTCAGGGAGAGAGAAATTGAGGGTAGACAAGGAGAGAAATGCAAGGAGAATGAGAGAGGGTAATAAGAGATAAGCAAGTGAGAGGAGGGGAGCAGAGACGAGAGAGACATAAGGGAAAAAGACCATGGATATGTTCGGAATGGAATACTAGAGTACTACTAACTGAACACTGTGCAGTATAGACTATAAACTATCTACAGTGGACACTAACCCATTATTGTCATATGACCTCATTACCAGTGTTAATCGTTAACTAAAATAAAAACTATTTATTTTTTAACTTTTTTGTGAACTGAATTCATAAGTAAATTAACAACACACACACAAAAAAAAAACAAGCTAAAATATATTTATGACTCCAAAAATATATACAATATATACAAAAAATATACTAAAAATTACCTCAAATTATTATTAATATTTTTAATACACAGAATATTATAAAATGTGATCCCTTCCCTTTACTGAATGCATTTACATGCTGAATATTATACCGATTATCCTTAATAATTTAAAATGTGCATGGCCATGTAACGCCTATTTTTTATTAGGATAACGTCATAAATTGCTTAAGCAGAAACCGATTGACACACAGGTTTTTCAGATTGATCTCACAGTGAATTCAGAAAGAGTATTTTGACTTTTCTTAAGCTAAAGTCACTCTGTGCTTACCTATATTTAAAGCACTTAGGGCCCACTGAGGCCATGTGCTTTTCTTAACATAAGGGCACGTGTGAGCTCCAGTTTGCAGGTGCCATGCACACAAAGTGGGGCCAAAAGTTGTTGAAATTGTAAAGCGAGTTGGTATTAGCTGTAATTATGTAATAGAGTGAAGATGAAAGCATATTATATTAACTACACCCAAACCCTAAACCTAACTTTCAGTGGAGCAAAACATTTAATGTTAGAGGGAAAATGGAACCTCTGAATCACACTGATTATGCAAAAGTGTGTATTTCCTGGTTTCAACACGCACTTTGTTTTGTTGTATACTACACATTTTGGCAAAGGCAATAGGCCATTCGGGTACTCTAATACAGATAATTTGCATATGTTGCACAATATACATACTCTATACTGCAGAGGAGTATTGCTATTCTGAACATAGCCAATGACAAATGAAAAAGACATATTGAGGGGAGGAAGTAGAGACAGACTGAAAGAAAAGAGTGTCACAAGGAATTCACAAGAATTTTTAATTACTAATCAAGGCCTGGTGGTTTTGTGTGACAGTACAATGTTGGTTATACCACCCTGCATCCATCTTACCAATCAATGTGTGAGAAATATGATGACATGCAGTAGATAAGTGAGTGTGGCGGAGACCCACACAGTGAGACACAGCCTTCAGCGTTCAGTCTAATCAACCCAGTGAGGCACCAGATAATATCATGCACACGCTTGTGCCATTTTACACTCATATACACATGTTTATGAATTAAAAACATTGATGCATTTATACATGGATTCAAGCTTTCACAGTAATGTGCATGATGAGGAACACACAACATTAACAGTAGCACAACAACACCCAAGCGTTTTCTAGTCCAAGACCCAACTGTTCACTTTTATCAAATCCCTCCAGAGAGCTGATAGTAAAATACGTCCTTGACATATATTTGCCATCCAATGTAATTTAATATTGTGTGTGGATTTGTGCACAAATTCTCAGGTAAGTGAGGTATAGTGATGTTATTTTAAGGCACATGCTTTTTGCACAGAGTAGGAGAGATGATCTCATGCTCGTTAATCGACAAACTCCAGGATGGCCATGGAAACATGATCTACCTTTTAACCTGATACATAAATAACATTTGGCAAATACATGGGCCTATGGGTTACTGTGCTAGGAAGGACACCTGTGTTCAATTGAAAATAACTGAGTGTTATTCTGCATGTGTTTATGCTATTTATGTTTTTGTATGTTTGAGAGAGAATGCATGTTTTGCATACTGCCCTTCTTTAAACAGCCCCTGAATTTAATCTCTTGACAGCACATTCTTGACAGCTCCACCCTTTTTGCCTCCCTAGCCACTTTTTTTATTTTACTCTCTCTCTCTTATATACTCTACCTTTATTTCTCTCTCTCACTGGTATTCTGACCATTGCTCCCTGGCCCCTAAAGCTGTTGTCTTTTCTGCTCTGCATCTGCATCTGAAAAGCCCAGTGGATTTACAGGGTTTACTGTGAGCTCCTCTCTCTCTCTTCCTGCTCTCAGTTTCATCTTCCTCTTGCTCTCTCTTTTCCTCTGCCACATGCTATTCCATTTTTCACGCCATTCTTTCCGTCTGGTGACACTGTCGTTATTCTCATTATGATCTCTGTGCAGCAGTTGTCTTAGCTCGCTGGAGCGAAAGCAACCACCAAGGCTCAGATGTGTCATTTACACTCTTTTTTTGTTTTTTTGCTATGAATGTGAAAGTGTGTGCGCATGTGATTCTGATGTATTCTTGCGGTATGTGTCCATGATGTACTAAGGGTGAAATCCTTACATTCAATGGCAAATTCAGTAAACAGTTGTACTGTTTTGTTGTGCATGGTGTTACAGTAAGAAAACCTGTCTTATTCTCAAACCAACCAGAATCCAAGTGGATAAATGCACTGAAATAGAGCTGCTTCATGAGCTTTAAATCAAGTCATTACTTTTGGTGCAAACATGCCTCCTTTTAATGTGAATTAGGTTTATTATAGATTGGGCCCTATTCACAAAAGTCTATTTGCTGGGTGCTGTTAATGTCATGCTATTACCTATTACAGAAGCAGACAAACAATAACAAAAAAACATTGTGTATATGCAATCTATTTGATTGGCATATATTTAATATCTATATAATAGGGCATATATTTGCGACCTGCTGGCCTTGCATTATGATCCTTATGCATTAAAAATAAAACGAATCAACCTTACATAATATAGGAATATTTATTGAAATCAATTGAATTAACTGGTAGTGCAAGGCCAACAAGTGCAAATCTAATAGCCTCGTCTAAAGGAATTTACCAAGTAAAAGTTACCCAACATATTATAACAGTCAGCACACTCTTGAAATTCAACAGGTAAGCCTATCAAGCTGTCGCAATAGGAACACCTCCAGGTGGGCTGAACGATTTGGACAAAAAAATCGAATAGTTTATTTAGAAAAATATTGCGATTTGAACTTTCTATATATATAAAATATTAAGTCCTTTTTGAATTTACCAAAAGTAATTCATGGGCATACATGCTCTTTTGCCAATAGAAATAGTGTTTAAGACAGGTTGTTCACATTTGAGTCCTCTTAAAAAGAACCTGACTAAAATAAAAAAAAAGTTTTATATAAAAATGCAGTGAAACATAGAGGAGGAACCGATCCACATCACCTTCACAATGTATCCGTTTACTCTGTACCTGTTTTTGTCTACTTTGTGATGGATCTCAGACCATTTTTCACTGTTATTCTTTGGAACCCAATAATACGTTATTAAGAAATTATTATGGAAATATATTTTTGTAAAATTCTACTACTACTAAGAATAATAATAATAATAATTATTATTATTATTATTATTGTGAAACAGTAGCATATTTATGCACTAATTTAATGTATAAATGTACACTTGCATGCAGCATTGCTATGCATTCTGGTTAAACCCTTAAGCCTTTATTTTGGCAGAGCTTTTATTTTGATGGAAAATGAAGACATATGTTTGTAGTTGAGTTCACAATAGCTGTTTACTACAGATACATGCTCTTGTCCACTCTTCTGTCCACAAAAACCCAGTGCTATGCGGTTACTATAGATTTGGATAGTAACTTTTGGTGGTCAAGGTGGTCTCATTGTGTCAGCTACTGACGCAGTGTCGAAAGAACCTAACGAAAGGGAACAATGATTCATTTACACTGAATTCTTCCCAAAGTGGCTTCCATGATGTGCTAAGGAGGTAGGGCCATGGGTGAAATCATTAAACTCATTATGTGTTAGCACAAAATCAACATGTCCTTTTGTGTGTTTAGATGAAAATGGGTATTTTGTGTGTGTGTGTGTGTTTGCGTGGGAGAACTAAATTGTGTGTGTGTGTGTGTATGTTTTTTTGCGTCATCTTACAGCGCCCTGAGAGCAAAGATCAGAGGTGAGAATCTTTCACACGCAGCGTGCATATTAACAGTGTCAGCAGTGCCGAGTTTCTTCAAAACACAAGACATATTAGCTAAGCATCCAACAAACAAGCTTTTTACACAGGGATTAACGTATTTAACTCACAGGAAGTCCTCTATTGTACCTGCAAATAATACAGAATGCAACAGTGGGGGTAGAGCAAGTCTCCCTGTGATACGTCCCTCTATGCTGCCTTAAAGATGTTCAGTGGTTATGTTTACATACACAGATTTTGTGTCATTATGTATCCTGTATGTAGTCTTTATATGGATAGATGACACATAACATGTAAATTAATATGAATGTATGAGGAAAAGTGTACATCTGTGTATTCTCTTACTGGTCACCATCTCTTTTACCGTTTATATTTTTTTTACGTTTTTATTCACCATATTGCCATGTTTGTGAAATTTTAAAAGTGTAATATCAGGTCAAGTTGCATGCATAATAATTATTTATTGCATAGCATACGTTTTTGCCAGGTTATAATGCTCTTCTTAATCATTATTTGATGAATTACTACTGCCATGATCGGTATAAATGTACATTCACATTTCTTTTAAATCAAATTCTGTTTATTGCCAGCTTTTCATCTGGCATCAATAGTGAAATGTTAATATGTTTGAACCCAACTATGAAAGTAGTTGGTCTACAGGGTTTACATAATAATTAATGCATTATTTCAGATTAATGCATTATTTCAGATTTTGCTACTCTCCAGAAATGTTATTAAAATCAAGCTAGATCGAATATTTTTAGTTTTTCCAATTGAGGTGTTTACATCATGTTTTTTTTTCATTCCAAATAGCTTTCTGATCTTATTCAATATAGATTTTTAGGCTGAATGTAAATGTAGCCACTGACAAATCAGTGCTGCATCTTACAATTTGTATAGCATTGATTGAGTAGCTAATTAACTCACAAATGACCCAATATGTGATTAGAATCATATGTTTGTTTGTGTCACTGATTGTTTGTTTTGTTTGGGGTAATATAAACTGTGCCTTAAAAAGCCTTTTCAAAAACATCCAGGACAGTGCCCAAAGGGAATATGTGTGCTTATGTGCAAGCTTTAGACCACAGGGTCGTGTATATGAGCAAGCATGAGAGTGCTTGCAACAGATTTGAAAGAACCTGACCTTTTCTCGACACTCAAAGGTATGTGAGACTGTGAAGTTGCTCTGAGCACAAACCCTGTTCTTACTCAATGGCTTATTTAAGATGACACACACTCGCACACACCCATGTACACCCCTAACAGTTATACCCTTTTTGCTGTCCTTTCTTTTTTGAATCATGTAATTCCTCACTCTCATAGCCTGCAATCTGGCCACCCTCATCATATGCCTGCCATTTTTATTCTGAACCGGTCAGCCATTAGGCTACCAAAGTGCGTTCACATCGTTCCAACGTCTCAGCTCAGTATCAAAAAGCCCTATTTTGATTTTAGAAATGGACAAGGCACAGATGGATTACAATCACACACAATTTCATATAGTTCAGCTGTTCAGGACTTTCAGTATCAGTACATTTGCTAATGCTGATAAGAAACTGCATTACACAGTTTAGTATTAAAAAAAATAACAAAGTATGTATTACATTTTTTGCATGCTTCACAGTGTTTATATAACAACTAAAGTGCCACTGCTTAATTTCTCTCTGCTTCTTTATCAATCTATCTGAGTTAGTACAATTGGGAAAAAATGTCCAGTAAGTTAAATATATCCTTATACTATATTAATAACAGAACTGCATCATTAACATCTATAGGCCAGTGCCCTGCCAGCCATCAACACAACCTTGTACTATTTTAAGAGTTCCCAAGCATTCATGATCAAAAGATAGTTTCATTACACGGTGCAAATCAACAGTTAAAATGAATGCACAGATAAATATAAATTAATATTCATAGCATACTCTTAAATATTTGTACACTGTGTATCATATCAGACATTCTTCCTTTGCAGAAGGAAATTTGTACGTGAACATCTGAAACGCCTGCCTAGCTGCTGTCCTCTCCCTGTCCCTCATTGTAATATATCCATATAAGCCAAAATAGTAATAATTTTTATGGACACCTTTGACTTGATTTACACATGCTATATAGCTAAATTATATAGGCATATGTGCATGGGGGTTTTTAGACATTTAAATAATTTAGGCTTAACTTTCTGTAAAGTTGTTTTTTAACTGTGTATTTTGAAGGGCACTATGCAAATACAAATAAAATAACTTGGTGTTTGTTTGACCAAGTATTTTATTTCTTGAATGACATCATTATCTGATCAACTGTTTCTCCGCTTCCTCTTCTGACTAGTCTACAATGAGACTATATTCACCTTGGATCTGATAAGAGGAACATGTCCAACACAGATCCAAGATGTTCACTTTATACAGTAAAAGTGGAAAATACATGTAAAAGTAAAAAGTAAAAGCGTACAGCATTGCATCAACTTGAGGGTTTTCACACTGAAAGCTTCAAGTCACCTTAGAGAGTTTAGAAACCAGTGGATCAGTGGGTCTCTAAAATATAAGTTCATCAACTGAAGGCAGGATGTTCTGTGATGCAAAGCAGAAGGCACTTCTAGTGTGAACAACTTTGTTGATTATAATCTACTTAGTTAACATAAAGTAAATGTGTGTTTCGATAATTTGTTACATTGATAGTTGTGGGACTGAATGGCAATCAAGTAGTTAACTAGTTATAATATAGCTGCAATGTTATTATCTAGATTATAGTACTATCCTACCACCTCATGAATACAGATGATATTTTTTACAATCCCTCTTCGCACAGCATTGACAAATTATTTGCTGGGCAGCGCTTCTCTTCATCTTGTTGCCACTATGAGACCCCCCAGTGAAACATCAGTAATGATTTGTGCTGTTAGAGGAGATTATGCGACACTGGTTGGGCATTACTAACTTGTACAATGGAGAGGAGACTTGAGTATTTGTCATATTATGACAGACTCACAGTCATGCCATTGCAAGCTGTATCTCATTCTCAATTATTTTCAATTATGAAAAAAATATATAAACAAGGACAGACAAATTGATGCCATTCCTTGTTATTTCAAAGTTGAGATATAAATAATAGTGATGTCCAATTCATTATGAAAACGATTCACCATGAAACGATTCGCAATTAAATGATTCATTGTTTTGAACAGATTTTTTTCACTGAACTAGTTCAGTTGGGTTGCAAAATTGACTAAATGCTTCGTTCGCGATTCTGAGTGATTCAGTAGCAGTGGCTCTTGAATAAACAACTCACTTTCAATGACATGTTAGACACAGGCCTCAGGTTAGCAACTTATTGAATTGGTCTCTTGTTGTTGTCCGACTCCAAATGTGCCAAGAACCAAGTGTAACAGAAAGAGTAAAAAGTTATTTCCTGTAGCTCAACTGGTATAGTATTGCACTAGCAAAAAAGTATAGCTTAAATTGACTAAGTCGCTTTTGGATGAAAGTGTCTGCCAAATCCATAAATGTAAATGTTAGTAGCCTCTTCTACAGGAAACATTTTCAAAACTTCCAATTGTTCTAAGTTTTGTTATGAACACACATACTAGAGCTTGGTTTTAACAAATCAAGGTATAATAAATCCCTTAGATATATGTATTTAGGCCATGTTCACACTAATCTGTTTGAAACATTTGAAAAGTCTGTTTTCAGATTCCTAACATCATCGTTTTCTAAAGTATGCAGTTATGAAGATTGTTTTCTAAGGTCTCCAATTTTGTTGGAGACAACACCAACAATACCATTCCAGTGTGGATGAGATATGCATGACATCCTTGGATGAGGAGATGCTAGTGGCAAATGTATTTATAATAAAATCATGAAAACTTCTCAGCTGCACACATGGGGCTTTCAGTACCTAGAAGTAAGTTCAAGGGTAAGTGAGCATCTAGTGTGGGTGGATATTAGTACAATCCACTGTTTTCTGTTGTTTATTTCCACTTACTTTAGCAAAATATCTAGATATTGTTTTACTTTGACAGTAAATAACACTTTGTGTTAATGAGTGCCAAACATTTCCATTTAAATACAAAACAGTTTTATGCTGTAACACTATACAATGTGAAAACATCTTGGCACAGTACGTTCACTGCACTCATCAGACCATATGGTACAATCTAAAGCAGGGCCGACAGCATGTCCACATAGTAAAATGCAAATTAATTTGGTCTGGTGCCTGGAGCTGCAGTGAAAGAACACTCTACATCCCGTTGCTGAGATATTTAATTTGAATCTCATTTATTTTAGGCTCTGGTTGGGTGTCTCAGCCTTGGCCTAAGATGATTGGCTGTGTGGCAGGGTGGGTACGCCAGTTGTGATGGCCTCCTTGTGATATCCTCAGCAGTTCCCATGGTGATGGAGTTTTGGATTTGAGAGATTTAGTGTAAGCCACATCCAGATGGCTGGTATACCTACCCATGTCAGATAGAGGGGAGAGAACATTTCATAAGGAGGAATGGGGGTGAATACATCAAGCCAGAATGAAGGTCATGTGTTGGAAGAAAATAATGGCTTTAGTTCTCAGGGTGTCATCTATTTTCACATCTTCCATGTGGGCTAAACATAAAGGCTGAGGTCAACGTAGTAGCCAGACAGTGGGAATGGATCGGGAGGATAGATGTAGTCTGGAAAGACTCCAAATGCTGAGGGGAAAATTGGTCTTGGCCAGACAGTAGTAAGGTGACCGCTGGACACGATGCTCCAACACACTCGCACTGCATGACCGCTGCTCACTTGTCACTTGGAATGATGAAGCACCTGGGCACTCCTCTTGTCTCTCATTCTCAGTCTGACTCATTCACTTTCTCTCTCCTTCATAAAACCCTTTTAAACTTCAATCACATATGCCAGTCAAACTGTGTGTAACAAAACTCTTTCTTTCTTTGCTGTTCATTATTTATTTGCATTCTTTGTCTACAGATTTAGTCGCAGTCCTAGCAAAGTGTTTGAGTAAATGTAGAAGCGTCATGCCCATTGAAACAGATACAATTTTTGAGCCAAAATGCCTTTGTGTAACTTTCAAACATTTTGTATAATAAAGTTGTACAATCATTAAAATTTGAAAGTGATGGTTTAAAACGACGTTGCAGAAAGATTTACATTTAAGCACTAAAATGGGTCAATCCAATTAAAATC
This sequence comes from Xyrauchen texanus, assembly GCF_025860055.1. NCBI lineage: Eukaryota > Metazoa > Chordata > Actinopteri > Cypriniformes > Catostomidae > Xyrauchen > Xyrauchen texanus. Next base: position 12,818,786 of record NC_068296.1, on the reverse strand, counting down.
GCACCTTCTGAAAATAATTTTCTTTAAAATTAAATATTAGCTATCACCTACCCACCCTTATGTCACATGGGGTGGCTATAGGTGGCACTTCTGCAAAGAAACATAAATATACAACACATTACAGTTTAAATAGTCTTGCATCTCCTGATTTCAATCTCTCACCCTACATTATACAAGCTATGCTGATGAAAGTGGTCAGGAAATGTTTTCAATTGCTATAGTTCACGCTTCTTGCTCTGTAATGTTATGTTGCTATGGTTACAAAAATGTTTTTTTTTTTTTTTTTTTTTAAATGATGTGCTATATTAGGTCACCAAGTGAACCAGGACTGCCATTGGTGCCCCCTAAAATAGGTGCATAAAACCTCTGTTTAAGTGTGTGTTCGAGTATGTTTATCAAAAGGTGTCCATGGGATTTTAGGTCTCACAAAGGACCATGGCTGAATCAATATGTGGGAGATAGTGAGAGATTCCCCAGTGTCCACATCCTTGCAGAGATCAAAGATCACTTTAATGGCCATCCATACAACCTGCCCCCAAAACCATAGACCTCCCACCTCCAGCTCACAAACAGATAACTTTTAAAGGAAAAGTTCACCCAAAAATTATAATTCGCTCAGCATTAACTCGTATGACTTTATTTCTTCTGTAGAACACAAACAAAGGTATTTTCAAGGATATATAATATGTTTTTATCCATAAAAAGTAAAAGGGGGTTGAAAACTTTCAATCTCCGAAAAAATACATAATGAAGCTTAATGATCATCCATATGACTTGAGTGGTTTAATCTATGTCTTCTGAAGCAAATGGGCCACCTTATTCTTTTTAAATCTTTACATCAGCCGTCTACGTGACACGTTCATGAGATAAGCTCGTTTACACATCCTTGCGCTTGACTTTCAAATGCAATTAAGTGTACTCGAGCTTCTTATGTATTTTACATTTTTTTGTTGCTGTAAATTATGTTATACAGTGAATTGGAATGTACATGTTATTAATTCCACCACCTAACTCAAACCCCAACTCTAAACCTAACTGCTATTGAAGTAAAAATGTAATCTTAAAGGTAAAATTAACCTCAGAATTGCACTCTTCATTGATTATGTGAACGTGATTAATTCCTTGTCTCCATGTGACAAGAATCCGTGTTGCTGAGATGAGTAGTGCCACAGGAAAATGTAAACAAAGATGTCTGACAGGAAATGGTGCTTGTCAGTAACTGCAGAATGAGGTCAATTTCAGGGCACTGAAAAAACATGCCGCCGAGTCCTCTTTTGAACAAGTTGGTTTCTTTGTGAGTGGTTTCTGGAGTATTGCTAGGGTGTTCTGGATGGTTGCTATGGAGTTGCTATGCAGTTAATAAGGTCTTCTGAGTGGTTGATAGGCAGTTGCTAACTGGGTGGTGGCAATCATCAGTATCATCATTTAAAATTACATTGTACAAGGACATTAACCTTTTCATGAGTAGGGTCTAAATAAATTTTCAGTGCCCCCTGGAGTGAGTTATTTTTGCATGTGACACTGCACATCTGGTTGAGGGGTGTAGACGAGTATTTTTTATTTTAATTACATTTTGTATTTCTTGTCATAAAAAATACTGTATATAATATAGTAAACATGTGAACAATATACATGTTCCACTTCTTGAAATGTTTACGTTAATGTATCACACGATTCAAACGTAATGATTCCCATGCTTTCGTGTATATCCTAACTCTGCTGCTATGTTATATTCATGACCTGAAGAGATGATTTCACGTCAGAGCTCGTCTATCCATCTCTTAAAAGTGGACCACATTTATATTCACATCAGCGATTATTTGGTTAAAACTTTATTCCGCCAAAAAATTGAAATGCTCCATAAAGGTTTAAATGCTCCATATGTATTCATCTATTTGGAATATTCCTGCTCATGTAAAATGAATAAACTGAAAAGTGATCCATCTTTTTCTTCTTCTTCTTTAAACTGTGCTAAATTTGAGAATGTTAAGTGTTCTTGAGCTCTGGAAAGGTGCTAAATAAACACAACATCATCCTTATTATTATTATTATTGGTATATTACAAATTTTGGTGTCCTATTGTAAAACTTTCTGATAGACTTATGGGAATTTTACCTGTTATCTCCTATCATATAACTAATTGTATTTTAATTGCTTTTAATGTTTGAATTTGTATTTAATATTCATTTAAAAATGTGTGCTTGGCATTTCACATTTTGCTTGACATCTCCTACCTCCAGAGTAATATTATACATGCACAGACATAAATGAAAATACTATTTCAGCAAATTAATATCAGATATATCAGGAGAAACCACAGTTAACATATTCTATAGTTAATGTTACCTACATATTCAGCTTCATCTGGTCAGAAAAATAATTAAATAATAATTTAGTTAACAATATTTGTAGCCTACTATAATAATAATAATAATAATAATACAAATGTATAGTAAAAATAATTTATAATTATTATTATGAAAAGGCATTTACAAGGCATGTTTATTTATAGAAAAGTTTAATGTAAGAATAACATTTGAAAATGGTCGTTTCATTTCGTTTTGACACAATTCCGGTTTAAGGCCCTCCCACATCCGGATATATCTGAATACAGAGACAGATACAGATCATTTTGTCACATGAACAGATAATGGCTTCACAGCACACCCCTACAATGCAGCCCGTGTCGGTGTGAAAGATTTGAATCTGGCAGCTTTAAACATACAGGTAACTGGCTGGTGCAGAAACACATAGGTGTGACGCTACTCTGAGGGGCCCAGTTATTAACCGTCACATATGTGTGACGTTACGTATGAAAGAGTTAACTTCAGAACATGGTTGCACACGCTGTGCATGGTGCTTCTGAAACCAGTTTGAAAACATTAGAAACATTTAGTTGTTTAAACCATTTAAATCTAGAATATCAGTTTTAATTTGATCCATCTTTACATGATATATGTGGCTTTATTCACATTCACGCTCTGTCTCTCTTCTTGCACGATTGTGTGTATTTGTGAGAGATCGCTTTCCCAAGCGCTTGTAAATAATCCATTCTTTTTTTTTTTTTTTTTTTTTTACAAATTCAAAATGTTTTTCATCTTATATACATTATAATATCCCATTTACACTGTACATATATGTAAAGTATGGTTGTGCTCTAACTTGCCTGGATACAGGAATAGCTGTGCATGTACTTTCATATTTAGGCCTGTGAATAATGCTGCAATTTAGCATCTGCTACAGAATTCCACCAGAGAAGAGGGGGGAAGTAACAAGAGAGAAACAGGAGGATGAGAGAGAAATGTGGGTGAAAATATGGGCAGAGAAGTAATGTAGGAAGGAAGCAGAAACAGAAGAGGAAAAGGAAAATAGGGAAAGTTGAAAATAGGAACACAAGAAGGAAGAGGGGAGAGGAACAAGAGACATTTGGAACAAAATGTAGAAAAAGACAACAGGTAGAAAGAAGAACTGACAGAGTGGTGGAGGAGGCTGTCTGACTTAGTTATATGAGAAGATGTGTTCATCTTGTCAACATGAAAAACACAATCCTCAACACAAGATTATACACTTTTTATATTTTATTTCCACCCTAAACACCAAAGTTATTTAAAATGAATGCCATTGTGCAAATATTAAATTAGCTGAGAGATGTTTAAAAATAAATAAATAAAAATAGCATATTTGTTGTAGGGCTGTCAATTTAAGGCATTAATTCAGTGTGATTAATTATATATAAAAAAAAATGCAATGAATCATCCCCTGGACCGTAATTAGTAATATTCCTATACCATTGGAGCAATTCAAGCTTGAAGTACCACCTGTTTTCAGCAGGGGGCAATAAGCAAAACTCCAACTGTATAGGCAATGCACAGCTGTACAGAGAACAAACCACATTCACACATGTTTCACATTGCAAGCATGAGCAGCGCGCATGCAAAGCTACAGTACAACCGCGACATAAGTCGCTAGTCCTTATACTTTTATTTTACTTTTACAAATAAAGTGATTTCTATTCAACTATATTCAACATTTTCTTTATTAATGACTAGAACTTATTAAATGGTTATCAGGAGTGGGCTATAGATAAGTATTACAAATATTATCATTATGAAATCTTATTTACATGATGCTGGTGTAACCTAATGTGCTCTTGTAGAATTATTTCATTTAGTGGCAGCCAACACAATAAGCTCTGCTCCTTACTAACATCATCATTCAGGGGAGAAACTAGGTTTGTACATGAGGAGGAGGGGGAAGGGGAAAGCAATGAGCCTTTGAACGTTGTTTTGCCAGCACCTCTGATAAAAAATTTAAAAATAAAAAAAATCCCTGTAATAAGGGCTCTGTAATTCGCTTTGGATAAAAGCGCCTGCCAAATGCATAAAATGTAAAATGTAAAATGTAAATGTAAAACAAATTCACCAGCATTCACCAGCCACTGTGGCCAATAGGTAAAAAAAGTTAATTTTGTACCCTGGCTACTAGAAAACAATATAAAAATACAGATTAATTTTTTTTTTTTCCTGTGTTCATATTATTTACCTCAATCAGATTGTTTATTGGTGTCTGTAATGGACATGACAAGATCAAGCACTAACTCACAAGAGAGATAGAGAGAGAGAGAGAGAGAGATGTGTGTGTGTGTGTGTGTGTGTGTGTGTGTGTGTGTGTGTGTGTGTGTGAGTGTGAGTGTGAGTGTGAGTGCATAAGATTTACTGTGCAGAAAGATTCTACCTATTACCATCCTTGCTCAACCCTTGCTGAGGTTTTGCAGTGTCCTGATTAGTATTCTATCTGCAGAGAAGCAGGCCAGTCTAAATATAGCCAATGAAAACAAGACCAGTAGCATGACACTAGCACTGGAACACTGACTGCTCACCAGTCAGACACAGACAAGTGACACTGGTTTTTGGAGATGAGATGGCTGGTGGACTTCAGGGCGACCTCATGCCGCCCCCGGCAATATGTTGCCTCTGGGGGAAACCGGTATGAATAGAATCAATATTTTTGCAAATTACATTTGGTGGCATTTGTGGTGCAAATATGACACACTTCAGCTTTAAAGTCAGTTCAAATGCTGAAAGATGTGTTTCATCTCACCAACCACTTTGATATACAAATATTCTTAAACTTCTATTAAAATAATCAAGCCTATAAATAAAACATTGTTAACACACTCTGCTTGCAACACATTTCAAATAATTCATCAAAAAAAGAAAGACCATCTTACAATCCCTTTGAGATAATTGGTATTGCATGCAAAGTTTCATATAGATTTCATGTGTGCTCTACGTCTCACCTTTGGCCTTTTTTATGTCCATTAATGCTATATGAACATTTCATGCATGACCTGTGTAAGTGTGTTATAAAGACAATAGAACTGACATTAAACCCAGTCTAAACCCAGTGATTGTACTTTGACTAACTTTAGTGCACAAAAAAAACATCAGCAAACATTTGACTTTTTTTTCTTCTGCTGAACACAAACAAATATTTTTAGAAGAAATATTTTTATCTCAGCTCTGTAGGTCCTTACAATGCAAGTGAATGGTAACCAAAACTTTGAAGCTCCAAAGAGGAGATAAAGTTAGCATTAAAGTAATCCATAAGTCTGCAGTGGTTTAATCAATGTCTACTGAAGTGATTCAGTTGGTATTGGTTGAGAACAGACCAAAATGTAATTCATTTTTCACTGTACATCTTGATATTGCAGTCATTAGGAACGATCATGATTTCAAGCTCGATTACACTTCCTAGTGCTTGATGCAAGCACAGCGCACTAGATAGTGTTATAGGATGTGCAATCGAGCTTGAAATCATGATCACCAAGGAGACTGCTGTCAAGATGTTTGGTCTGTTCTCACCCAAAACTAACTGGATAGCTTTAGAAGACATGGATTAAACTACTGAAATCTGATTGATTATGTTAATATGCTGACTTTATCTGCTTTTTGGAGCTTCAAAGGCCTGATCACCATTCACTTGCATTGCATGGATCTAAAGAGCTGAGGAATTCTTCTAAAAATATGGGATAGCATGAGGGTGAGTAAATGATGAGATAAAGGATTAGTTCATCCAAGATTGAAAATTAAGAAAACAACATTTGAGAAACAAGTTAAGAAAGTTATGCTTCGTTAGGCTTACTGTTCTAATGAGGATGTGAGCCATAGAGTGGGACATTAACACCTGCCACCAACCAAATGCTGGTAACTTTACCTTATTTATCAGCCACTGTGGCGGGCAACAATGACATTTGCTTGTTTAAGTAACCCAATACTATTGGATAATGAAGAACACAATAACGTTTGTGTTTTAATAGAAGTCTTAAGGGCACAGCAGCAAAACATTTTTAAATAAAAATAAATAGTAATTTTGAGGGTCAAAGAGAGGGTAGAAATAATAATGAATGTGTAATTATTTTAAGTGGTCATTATCAGCTATTTTCATAGTTTTTGTCCCTTCAAGTACTAGGTGGCTGAAAAAATTAGCATTAAAAAAATAAATAAGCCATGTGAGGTTCGGCGTTATAGTGATATTACAATGGGTACTGGGTGATCTTAGGCATATCGCGAAGCAGAATACAAGTGGGAAACAAACTCAATATGCCTGTACTCTGTAATTTATTGCTTTTATAAAATGGCAGCAACGACAATATGATACAAGACACCATGTTTAATAAACAGTAAAATATTAATAATTATTAGAAAATGTTTTTTGTTGATTAATACAGTATAGTAAAGTACATATATTACATTAAACTAAATGTAGGCTGTTTGCGGTTGTCAGGCAACTTGCTGTATTATTATTGCATATGGTGGTCATAGGTGTGCATTTACATAGCCATCTAAAATATATGGTAATCAGAATTTAGAGTCTGAGCTTTTCAAATCATTAAAAAGTAAATAACCCTCCCTGGTGTGAGCAGCATCCAGCCAAGATATAATGTGTAATAAGGATGTAAAATTTGGACGTGCCAGTGACTTTGGAATTTCTAAGGTGACCTGAAAGTGGATAAGCCCTTCCTCTCTTTCCAGACAACCATCATTTGTCTCCCTCACACACAAAGGACGCATCAGTAATGTCCTCGCATGGCACGGACAGATGCTAGCATGCTGTGAACACACATGTAAATACACACACACATTCACACTCTAAATTACAGCCCCAAAACTCAATGCTCCCAACAGCCACTGCACATAGCACAAACTAGGTCACAGTTAATCTGTTGAAAAGATGGTAGAGGTGTCCTAGTTTATTTGACAGTGCAGTTACTACTCACCATGCTGTGGCTGAAGGTTTACAGGAAGTGCACATAAAGTAAGTGTAACACTTAACGATGTTAAAGGAAGATGCTGGGACCGGCTTGACATGCATATAGGCATTTAATAACACTTCAGTGTATAAAGAAACAAAAACACGCACTGATTTTCAGCCAGCTGTGTCAAATCATAAAGACAGTCAAACATGCTGAGAAGCTTCGTACATCTGTCTTCCGTCTGCCACTGTCTCTTCTCCTTAAATACTCCCACCTCCCCTCGCTGGCCGAAGGCGAGGCCGATGTGGTGCTCAGGTGGAAGTCATTCGCCACTTATCTTCTCCACCCTCCTCACCACAGTAATGTACACAGATAGCTGCAAAAAGGGGGGTGCTATGTAGTGGTATGTATTAGTGGTTAAAGCTATAAACAGAAAATTGTCCTAAGAGCCCTTGAGTAAAGAAGACAGTACTGCTGTGTTGTAAAGTAACTACCCTGCAGAATAAAGAAGCTGGTTAGCGGGTCTTAGCTGGTCAGCTGATCTGTTGGCTAGCTTTAGAGGTTTTTGGGCACTTTTCAACTGGTCAACCTATGAGACCAGCTGGTCTCCCAACAAAACCAGCTAAGCACCAGCTTGGACAGGCTAAGACCAATTAAATGTTCAGCTTAAGCTGGTTTAAGCTGCAGCTCACTTAATAGTGTGTTGTACTTTGGAATAGAAGGACGAGCCTCAAAGTCAAAGCCAGTCAAACATGCAAGCTGACACTTGAGACAGAAGTGACATAGAAGCAACACGAAAAGACATGGTTGCTTCAAAAAATTAACTTTTCATGTCACATTTGCTTTTTCCACACTATCGATTAGGTTTAGGCAATTGTATAGGGTAAGGATGTCTGTTTTGTTCACCTCTCATTTGCAGTTAGAACGCTATTGGTTATGTTTAGGTATAAGTTTTAGGTTAGGTAGGTACGTTGTTCTCATTAAAACTTACCATCTTATTTTCACCTTAAAAACCTTGTATGATTATGACACCATTTAACTCACTTTTAGCTCCCCCTGCTGGACATTTCACTAGGAAACTGCAGTGAAACGTGTAATGAAGCACGTAAATTCGCTTTACAAAAATGTTGCCATGGTAACATAATGTTCATGAGATCAGGCTGATATATATTGCTTTTAGTGCAGTTCAGTTTAAATGGTGTCACCATTTAAACTGATTAAGATCCATGCATTCTTTCAAAAACCTGTGTTGCTTTTGCACCATATAAATAATGTTCTAGTTAAACTATAAATTACAAATGATTTAAAAGTGAATTAAATAACTTTAATGTATTTAGCTACCTTTTTTTTTTGTAGTTTATAATGTATGGTAGCAACCTTTTCGTTTCTTTTTTAATTTCTAGACTGTAGTTTAACTCATTTAAAATATAGAAAGTAACTTGTAGCTTGGCAAGCTGTAATTTTAAATTGACACCATTCATGTGGCTTAGGTGTTTTGTATGTGTGTGTTTGTGTTCTCTCTTAGGCTCTGAATTCTTAGTAAATTTCTTAGTTCATTTCTTTTTAGTCTGATGAAGCAGTTCACCCTCTGTTCTCTTCTGACAAATTAGAAATTGCGATTCAGCTGTCTCAGTGCCTATAGGTCTCTTTCTTTTCATCAGCTCTTAAACCAACGCCACATTACCCGGTCCACCGTATCTGTTCCTTTTGAACTGTTCTGAAATCAGCTTCCCTTTAGGCATTCTTCCAGCAATGTGTCAGTCATCCTTGAGTGGGAGACATTCCTGACAGATATTTTGACAATCTCACAAAACCCTGCCAAACAAATATTTGGCTTGTCTTTTGAAGCATCACTATGCAGTTTTGCCATTTCTTTCAAACTTTTCACTGTGTTTAATAAAACATGAGGGTGAGTGACTTTTGACATAAATTAAATTTGTACTCACTAAAAGTGTTTTTCTGTGGTTATGTAAGGTATTTTCCAAGATAGATAATTTTATGTATGCGGGCGAGGCTAAATTTAGAAATGAAAAGACCCATGTTAATTGACTTCCATTAAAATACTTTTTGTCCCCTTGGCAGAACCAATATTTGCTGGATATTTGACAAGACAGTGGTTGCGTTCTTAAACAAAAGTGCTGTTGTCTTTTTGAACCAGGTTGCAACAGGAACCCATGTTGTACACCAACAGGATGGTGTAATGCTTAACAACAGAGCCAACAAATTTGAGATTGGAGAACAGCTCTCTGCTTCCCTGGAAATGTGATTTTTTTTCTCAAGGTTATTCAGTCAAAGATCAATATTATAGCCTTTGCCTGCCCAAGGCATCCATAAAAGAGGTTCTTTGTAAATGGAATAGTAGCTTGTATGGATTTGGTTGCTTGTTAGTTTTTTGTTTAGTTTTTTCTGTGTGGAAAAAGTCTTGTCATTTACAAAAAGCTATAGCTTTAGTGATAAGTCTGACTGTCGCTTGAATATGTTTTCTCTTTAGGTGCAATGAAACAAAAAGGTGCATAAAAGAAAACAACAATATTGTTTTGGTGCAGGTGTACCATTTTCAAGGTTTTTGTGGGTGATGTTTTCCAAGAAGTCATACATATTCATTACTGGTATTGGTTGAAAAATTAGCAGTGCAGGTTGTGCTTGTCGCTGTGTCTACCTAATGATTTCTAGTTGTTATTGCGCCATTTCACACATTTATCAATTCACATAATATTTATTTGTATAGCGCAACACAAATCGTTTCAAAATAGCTATACAGGAAATCATGCATGAACAAATAATGAAACTGTAATGTCAATAAAGTCTTAGTTAATCAAACTGCACAATGATCACTCTATGTTTGTATATTGTGTATAGAAATTAAATAATTTAATAATAATTGTATTTAGAACCCATGTAAGTTGGTTGATGTAGAAAAATAACCTTGGGAGGAACCAGATTCACTGTGGGGGCCATTTCCCCTCTGGCTAGACAACATGAATATAATGCTGTGATAGGGTGGAGGGCAGGGCCGGGTCGTGATTATACACACCCAGTCCCTTATCAGGCTAATTAAGCATCGAGAGGGATAAAGGCCACTGCGGAAGGTGGTGCGAGGAGAGAGAGATTGTTTACGGTCAGCTGACCCTCATGTGTGTGTTTGTATCTTTGTTTAAGTTTCTCATTAAACTATCATTTATATTGTCAAGCCGGTTCTCACCTCCTCCTTTCCCTTAAATCCCTTTACACTGGTGCCGAAGACCCGGGAAGGATGAGGGATATGCTGTAGTAGAGTTCTCGCCACTACCGTCACACCCCAACGGAGCAGCCGCGGCCATCTGCCAGGGGACGGAGGAACCCGGCCACCTAGAAGCAGAAGAATGGCCTCCGACCGCGAGGAGAGGGGTGGAGGACTACCAGGAGGGGCTCCTATCTGACTGCCTGGAGTGGAGGACTACCAGCCACTGAAAAAAAGTGGGGAGGGGCTCGCTGCCGACCGCCTGGAGCGGGAGAACCACTGCCAGGGGCTAGGGAGACCCCTTCTGTTCCCAGAGAACGTGGCGGGGCGTTCCGTCCACCAGGGGCTGGAGGACTGCCTCTGATCCGCCTGGGGAGGTGCGGCTGTCGTCCGTTAGAGGGTGGAGGAGTGGCCGAGGACCAAGCTATGGCATATCGGAGAACTGGCGAGTAAGTATTTTTTTTTTTCCATCTCTCTCTCCTCTCACTGCCGCTCCACGTTGGCCTTTTCCCCGTACACTGTTATAGGAAGTACCCCCTATTTTAATTATTTCTGTTTCCCTCCCCTTGTCCCATCCCTCATCCAGGTAGACGGGGATGACCTGGCGGCAGACGGGTGGAAGGCACGCCCCTCCCCAGTGAAGGGGGGCATGTACATCATGCAGGTGGCTCCCCAGCCTGAGAGATCGAGAGAGGAATGTGACAGGGCGGAGGACGGGGCCGGGTCATGATTATACACACCTTGTCCCTTATCAGGCTAATTAAGCCTCCGAGAGGGATAAAGGCCGACTGCAGAAGATCGTTTATGGTCAGCTGACCGTCATGTGTGTGTTTGTGTCTTTTGTTTAAGTTTCTCATTAAACTATTATTTATATCGTCAAGCCGGTTCACGCCTCCTCCTTTCCCTTATGTTCCCTTTACAAATGCCAATATTAGTTATATGTGTGCAGTTTTTTTTTTTTTTTTTTACTTTAACATTAATAACTAATGTTTTTGTACTCCATCCTGTATTAACTGCAGAAGTTCACATTGACACATTGTCCTTTGTTATTTGCACTTCCCTTGAGTGACACCGACATCTACTCACTGCCATTGCTAAACAAAGATATACACGCACTAAAAGATTGCTATGTCATTATAAACCAGGATCGATTCATTTCCTACATGAGCACCACTGCCTCATGTGTAGAGCATGCAATTTAACTGCTATTCTGCAGCTCCGATGCCATATAAGATTGTTTTGTAAAATTATTTTGCGGCTAATTGACACTTTTTAAGCAAGAATCAATCCTGCATCTTCAAGAAGAGCACCACTGCTTCTCGAGTCTTGAACACGTGCATTAAACACAAGGCAATGGATCCGACACTATTTAATTTTATTTTCGTGTTATTTTTAAACCAGAATCAATCCCGCACCTCCCACATAAGTGGCAATCTGCCTTGAGTCTGGAGCACATGCATAAGGTGGCACAACCACTAGGCCATGGTCCAACACCATTTCATCTCACTAATGTGTGAAACCGCAGCCATGCATTTTGTATTTATACATTCTTGCACTAAACGTCTTGCACTCTTATATAAGGAAAATGTATTTTCTCGTACAGTTACAGTAAGCAAGACCATTATATTTTACCAGTTTAATTTAGAAAGTGTTAGTGTTTCTTGTGCTACTCAGGTGTCTTACTGTCCCTGGTCTGTCCAGTTTGGCTAAATCATCCGTCAGTGTGAAATTCCCTTCAGGTGCATCTTTGAGAGCATGAGACCTCTTACTGAGCTGTCAGAAACAGAGACACATTTTGTTTTCCTCTGCCGGAGGCATCAATTAGTGCTGGTGCAAAAAAACATTGGAGACACATCGACAACATGGTGGTGTTCAGGCGGGCCAGCGAGTTGAGTTTCTGTCAAGGTAAAGTATCATATGAAAGACTCTCTCAAAAGAACTCATTATGGTACTTGCTAATTCCCATTTTAGTGAATAAGCATAGTAGTTAAAGAATCTCAGTATTCCATTATGGCACTTTTCTCAATTTAGTAAGCACTACATGTAAAATGTATTTCTGTTACTCCACTGTCCACTGTCAGTTGTTGTCAGTATGAAGTTTGATTTAATTATTGTTAAGCTCAATTTTCATTTGTCCTCTTAATTTCTGTCAATTAGCAGGGTGAAATAATCATTAGGGCTGTCAAAGTTAACATGTTTTAACTTTTAATGTTCAATTTTGATTACAATTTCATTACAGTTAACATGTTTTATAAAATAAATCTTTTTTATTTCTATATTTTGGTCTTTTGCCATTTTTTCTCTCTACAGTGATGGAGTGATGAGACAGGAAATTATATGGATATGAACAGGCAATGGGAAACATTAGTAAAATACACATTAAATACTATAACTGTAATTATAATAACAATAATAACATTATTGTGCATTTTCATTTATTGTTCCAATTATCACATACATTTACTACCGTTATACAGTTTGGATGTTATGAATCTGTTATCTGCTTTCATGATTTTTCAGTTTAATAGTATTCAACATTATCCTTGATTATGTTTGAGCTAACATTTCAAAGGTTTAGGCTTAACTTTTTCTGAATCAATTAGCAACAACCGACAGGTATTACTTTAACTTTTCTTTTAATTATGTTTCTGGTTGGGTACTTGGGTATATGATGTTATATAAAAATACGGTTTTTGCCGACTTTTGTCACATCCCACAGCACATTGATGGTATATTAGGTTTTGGTCAAAAATATACAGTGATATACAGTACAGTATCCAGTGAAGCAGATGAAAATTAGTCAGAAACGGGATGGAATGCAAAAAGTGTTTCATGATGACTATTTAACACCCCAAAATAATTGGATTAATTGCAATTAATTTATTTTGTTTTAAATATAATGACATCCCTTATTATTTGGAATTGAGAGATTTGTTTTGTTTGAGAACACAGACCTATCTATAAGAAATCTTTACTGACCAGAGCAGAGTGTGAAAGTGAGACTTTTTGGTCCCAGAGGAGTTTGTTTAGAACGCTTTTTTTCTCTCTCAGTGATTTGATGGGTTCTTATTGCATCTGCCTTTTATACTATAAAGGAGACTACTATAGCTAGCAGCCAGTGTGTATACATGAGCAGACATTCACTAAAGCTTAAAGCCCTTGAGATACTGGAAGATCAAAAGTAATCTCAGCACCATACTGCAACTGTTTATCAAAAACATAAATATATTGTTTATAATTGGCTTCTAATGCTCAAAGCATCTAAATGATCAATAACGGATCAATCACAAACCAAAAATTAATCTGGGTTCTTGGAACTAATGAAAAACGTTTTGTTCAGACAAAAGGCAGTTCGGGCATTTCTAGACCATATCTGCACAAAAACTAAAGTTGCACTTTGAGAGAGCTATGCTGTTTTTCCCCCTCTTTTCATTTCAAATCAGCAAAGACAGACAGAGTAGACTTGGAGATCTCATTGATCTTTTTGGAGTGATATGTTAAGTAGGAAGATGTTGCTGTTATTTACATAGCAATTGGATAGAGATAATGTTGTGGCATACATCAAGCCTTATTAAGGAAACACTTTCATTAATTGGCAAATGTAAGCACATCACAGGATGCATAATTCTCTATAGGACACAGTATGTTAGCAGCTCAAAACCAGATGTTCTAGAAGCTGAAACAAGACACGCTCTGGCTACCCCCACTGCAAACCAAGCATTGCAGCAAACAGCACTTGATTATTCATTTTTCGAAATAACAGATCACATCAAATTAAAATGGCAAACAGCAATCAGCTCATGTTTTTAAAGGGTTGAAAGTTGTGTGATAATATTAGGGTATTCAACAGTAGTGCTTTTTTAAGTCACCTTTCCTACTGTATATAAGAGCTCTTAAGGTCATCTCAGCACATACATTATTTCTATCAAAATGAAGCTGTCTCAAATAGTTTATCTAGACATTTATAAATAGTTGTATGCATCAATCTGTTATGCATATTTAGAAAAATAAAAGTCTCAACCATCTGATATTTCCTTATTCTTACAGCTCAGACTTTTAGTCAGACAAACACAGGAATCAGTGGCTTTACCCAATAGCCATTTAACTGCCTGTGGACGAGTGACCTGCATGCAGAATTAGCGATAGACTAAAGCTCCGTTCCACATTTTTTCATATATTGCAACAGACCAAGATGTGATGTCACACGTGAGGGCTTTTGGTTTAATAAATAATAAATCACAAATAACAAATAATTTTATTATCAAAATGTTGATATACCATCTTTTTAGCAACAATAAAAACACACAGCTTCAAAATATTTATTCTTGAATTGAGCCAAGAGCTCAGTGTGTGATGTTTCAATCTTCTATTGGTCACACGTCTTCTCATCGATAGTCGAATATGTCGACATTGAGGGCACAAAGACACGGGAAGTATAAGGTGTCTTCCATGAACGAGTCAAATCGTCATGGAGGTCATCAAAGAAGGGGAGAGACTGACTTTGAGTTCCCTCTCCCCGGCCACCAGACAGAAATCTATCATCTACATTTGATTGTTTGGGGGTCTCTTGTTCATGTGGCCAGTCTAACTGTCGTCTGGCCACCGCATGAGTAACTACCTCGAGCAATTCCTCAACCATTTTATTATTACGTGAGGAATGCTCAGAGATAGGCAACTCAGAATCCGTGGTCCCAAGAGATTCATCGTCCCTCTCATGAACTGAAGAGGCTCCGGGGTGCGCTTTAAGATCACGCGAGGGACCGGCTGATCTGGAGAGAGAGCGAGTGATAGGGACGGACCCGTCTCTCGCTCCTCAGCCAGATCCATATGTGAGCCCCATGATGAAATAGTGGTGGCCTGCTCTTGGAAATAAGTGAGGCGAGCACGCAGCATTTTAACTGTGAGAAGCTCACAATGCTCATACTCGCCCCAACGCAAAAAAGCAGCGTGATCTTCCCCCAAACAAACAAAACAAAACCGGTGTGTGTCTGATTCAGCCATACAACGTAGACAGGGAAACACACACCATTTGATTTGGTTTGGTTTTCGCTAATTTTCTTTGTCTTAAGTGATAGAAGAAAGAAGAAAAGAGGAGGAAAAGATTTCTGTGCACTGCCAAACAAATCTAACTCCTATCGGAGGAAAATATAGAATTTGAAAGGCTTGAGAAGCACAACACATCACAGAGTGGTCTGAAGACAAAATACCTGACGATGCACCTGTGGTGCATCTATACATAGCCCTGGAACTGGCGCATTCTGATGATGTCACCAAGAGAGGCTATAAATTCTAGTCAATTTCATTGATGTGTTGCGCACACATTCACAGCTGGTCAGTCCTAAAAGACGTTCCCAAAGCGCTGAATCAAGCGCAGCATTAAGTGCAGCTTTTGATAAGGCAACCATATAAACATGAGACTTGAAATCATCAGGTTACTCTCTGCTTTTGATGTCAAAATGTAAACAGGCATAAGAACAACATTTGTGCCACCTGGATAAGCCTGTAACAGAGAAGTAAATGTGTTTACATGCAACACAAAATCAGGGTAATAAGCAAAAATCTAAATTTATTTAAAAAAAGCAAACATAATAGTTACAGTTTGACATTTACAATGGAAGTGAAAGGGGTACATTTCTGGAGAGTTTAAAGGCAGAAATGTGAAGCTTAAAAGTTTATAAAGAACTTCCATAAAGTCTTCTGTTAAATCTTATGTATTATTTGAGCATGTTTAAATTTAAATTTTTACAGACATTTTAGGGGTTTTGGATTTGTTGACATTACAACGTCATGGTAAGCAATTTTATCACACTAAAATCACGTTAACACACATTTTGTTAACGTCTTGTGGCTATTCTTTTGAAACAGTGTGTATTTAACGTTTACGGATTGGCCCCATTTACTTTCATTGCTAGTACCTCACTGGAACCCAGATCAAAACACATTTTTGAGGTAAACAATATTATGGCAAAAATGCTGTCGATTGAGTTTAACTTGAATTGAATCCGGAATATTCTTTAAAACTGTTTAGGACCTTTCTGAAATAATGGAACACTTTTTAAGGGATTTACCACACATGATGTCAACTTAAGCATAATCAATGTAAAATTGTGCATGTGTAACTGGTCCGGCTCAACCCACTCTGAGAGGGATTCAAACCGGTGTCTCCGGCATGGGAAGCATGCACGCTAAAAAGTAAGCTACAGCCTCTTTTTCAGCCTCTATAGGGCGATATAACATATACTGAAGCCGACCGTGGGCTGGTTAGGAAAGGCACAGGTATCACAGGACAAACTGATGCAGTGTAGCAGATGACAGTCCAAAGTTCTGAAGGTTTTTGTACTACTTCAAGAATTAACAAAGTGAGGAGTTAGGTTGATGAGCAGTTTAGTACATGAAACTGGTGTTACAGCGCAAACTGAGCGATTAGAAATGGCAACGTTTATTATGCAATTTCTCTGTATGTAACATTGAATAGGTCTTTCATTCAAGGAGTCAAACCACAAAAAGGCATACTTGTAACTGAAAATATATTGTGTAGGCTATATGAAAGAGACATAAACCCAATAACATGTATATCATCCAATGATATCTGGTGTAAATAATCTTTATCCTTTTATAATGATTTGGTTCAAATTGAATGGAAAACTATGCGAGTTGAGCTCTGTGGCACTGCAGATTTGGATGCTGACATTGGCGGTGTGTGCGTACCTTTGTAGAAAATAATTGTTTTGAATTTTAGAATTCATCCGCCAGACACATTATTTATGTGACCTCCTCAAATGTATCTTGCCCCTTACAATTTACCAAAGTTGTGTTTAAGAAACAAGTTTAAGAAGACAAAGTCTATTGTGCAAGGAGCAGCCCTATTTATATCTGAAAAAATTCATATATTTATATATATCGATAATCAGAAGATTTTCCTGATGATTATCGATGCGTGACAAAGGCAAACCTGGTAGTATTTTTTTTATTTGATCAAATACCAGTATTTTTGCAATTCCTATGGTGTACTAGATGTAAAGTTCAGTGTAGATGTAAAGTTCAGTGTAAAATTGCCTTCAATTATCAGCCTAACAAGATGTTTCACAGTCAAGTGTTATTGCAACATGCTGTCATTGACAGTGGCCACCAATGACTGATTTCTGTATGATGACTAAGAGTTGAAGAAAAAAGCGGTTTTCTCACAACACGCCCAAAACCGTTAAGTATTCAGAGAACGACGTGTTACTAACATCAGCTGTTGATCCCTGAGGAGTCATAAAAACGCCTGCCACATCACTTAGAAGTTGACACAATGTGCTTGCAGAGTGTGGAGAGTAATGCAGCTACAGTGCACACGTATGCAGAGGGCTAAGCTCACAGATGTCAGCAGTACTCAGCGAACAGGTGGCGTATTTAGAAATATTTACTGTTGCCATATTTTCAACTGACATTATATATTCATTATTTTTAAGATTGAGTGTTGCTCTGTTCGTGCAGACAGTGAGAAAATGAAAATACGTTTTTAGGGACAGTTCGACAGTATGTAACAGATGTCCCATTAAGATTTCTAAGCCCTCAGTCAACTAATATGACACATGTAATGATACCATGATACAGAAATGGTATTATATGGTAACCCTGAAATAAACATGGTTTTAGTTAAAAATGGGTAAAAACTGCACAAAAGAGTAGGTAACACTCTGAACTCTGTCATAAAAGCTTTTTAGGGAAACAACTGGAACAAAATTCCCCCCAAAAAATATATGCATAAAAATCTAGATTTTTAGAATTAGTGGCTTTCTAAAACATTGTCTTGGATGAAAGAAAGAAAAGAAAATATATAATCAATATCAATATATTATGCTTGTGCTCTGAGGATTAAACCAGACCCGGGCCTTGCTTCCCAAAAGCATCTTGAGCATAAGTAGATCATAGAATCCATATTACAATTCATATTGTTTTGCAGCCCGTTTACCAAAGCCATCATAACTTAAGTAGTACTTCAAAATGCTTGTAGATTAACGAGTGCTCTGGAGCAGTCGTATATTGCCAAGTGCGTCCTAAATAAAATAACCGAGTGGAGACTCCAGCAGGAAAACACAAAAACTACACAAATATCACTTGCACTTCTAGACACATATCATAAATAATAACAACTTTAACTTTTTCAACTGCGTGAAGTTAGATCTAATAGGTACAGACTATTGACATCTAAGGACTTATTTATATTTTGGGACATCAGTCGTTAAAGATTTAGTTGGGGCTGAGGTATTTTTAAGGCAACACAGTGTTTGGTGCAAACAAATGTGATGGGGTTGTTTGGAAACCTATAAATGAAGTCCACATTGAAAACATCATAAAATCATTGAAAAGTAATGAAACAATTAACACGTAGGCTGGGATATATATATATATATATATATATATATATATATATATATATATAATTTATTAGGGCTGTCAATCGATAAAATATTGAAAATATTCAAATTAATTACACGGTGTCCTGATGAATTAATCGCGATTAATCACAGTTACTACAAATTAATCGCACTGAATTAACGCGTTAAATCGACAGCCCTAATATATATATATTAGGGCTGTCGATTTAACGCGTTAATTCAGTGCAATTAATTTTATTACCTGTTTACTCCAGAGGGCAGTAATTTAAATTTCTGCTGTATGGGTAATGCACAGTTTATACAGTGAAGAAAACAACCATCTATTAGACAGCACAATACAAACATGCGTTACGTTCTTGCGTTCAAAACACTAGATTTAACTTGACACAGTGACATAACAATTTTATGTTTATGATGGAATGCACCCGAGACGCTACAAAAGCATATCTGACTTATTAAGGATTTATTAAATCATGGCGGGCTTTGAAACCAGCCTTATGTTAGGTCCATAGTTCGGTCTTCCCTGGTTGATAACCATCAAGTTCCATCACCAACCAACTCCTCTGCCTCTTACTCAAGCCCCTCTTCACGAACACCCAGGGGTGCTTTAGCTTGGGTTGCAATATTGTGCAGCAGTTGTTGTTGTTTTTTTTTGGGGGGGGGGACCACCAGCAAACCATGGCTCAACTTATAGATGCATCTGAAGTGCAACTTCAATCCCCCAAGGCCACAGGATTAAAATGAAAACCCCTTAGAGGATATTCGCTGTCTCCAAGGAGCCACTATTCAACTCCTGGAAGCATGTGCTTTTTAGCCAACAAAATAATTGGGAAAAAAAATGAGTTGTGGCTGCTTCCAGACTATCTCGCCACAATATCTTTGATGAGCCCCTTATGATCACTCATCAATTGGCAGTTGATGGCAGCATATCGCTTTCTTCAGATATAAACATGGCCCTCATTGGAAGGGGTATGAATTGGAACAAGAGTTCCGTCTATAACTCCAGTGATTTGTGGAATTTTGCGCTTTAAAAAAAAAAAAAAAAAAAAAGGTTTGGAGCAATCGCATTGACAATTTGTAAAATCTCTTGCCTTTGAAGTCGATATCTCTCAAAGGATCGGCGCATCATTCAGGATCTCCAGCGGGTTGATGCAATCTTACATTGACTCATAACAACCTACTCCTGGGATTATGCTGTTGCTCTCTTTCTCTTTGTCTTTCTATTAAATGTCTCACACACTGTATTGTATCCATGTGAAGTTTAGGCAAACAGCAAGTCATTAATTTTAAACATCACACACCCTCAGTTATGTCTTGACATTTTTATCAAATCCAATCACTGTAGACTGCACAATATTTCAGCACATCGGACAGAGTCTGCTAAGTGGTACTTAAGAGCGCTGTGTTCTTGTTAAGAGCAGTTCTGGGAAATGCAACATTCTTGAAATTGTTAGATGAAAATGCTCTTAATCACTGATCAATTGTTATTGGGAAACAAGGCACATGCTAGTTAGACTGGTCTGTTTTGATGGTTTTAGTGCAATTTAAACAAGATTAAAAAATGTTACTTACCAAAACCTAACTACAAAAATCTTGGCATCCACAGTCTCATTGGCACGATTATGATTTTAAGCTTGATTACACTTACTTGCGCTCTGTACATGTGCTGCACACATGCCCTGTGAATCCATCAAGGTGGCAAAAGGGTGACGCAGCTTGACGGCATAAGGGTAAATAAATTATAAAAGAATTATCATTTTGGGTAAACTATTCCTTTAATATTGTTTTACTTGAGCAGGTAATAGTATGGTGCATTGATATATAACATTATATTGAATGATTATCTTATTAATTTACCATTGCACTAACAAGATACTCCTAAGAACTTTAAATAATACCATGGTATTAAAATGGTACATGTATAAAACCTGACATTACCATGGTATCATTTCCAACAACATGGTAGTACCATGCTACTTTTTGGTACTTTTTTTCCAGTCTAATAGTTTTTCTAAATCTTTTCCTCCCTCCTCTGGCTACCATGGTGCTGCTTGAATAATTCATCTTTGCTCTGGTCAGCATCTCTTTCATCATGGTCTGCCAGAAGCTGACACCTGTGATCCACAGACAGTGACGGGACCAAGAGCAGTGACAGGGGATTAGGACAGGGGAGAGGTGGCAGTCATGCATACAGGGCCAGCTGGCCCACTCAGTCGGCCAGGCTGCACAAGGTGACGGTGACACTGATTTGTAAAAGGTAAAGGCAAACAAGGTCATCTGAGCTCAATGACATCATCCCAAAGAAGTGTGAAAGTTGATGAAAAGAGAAAATGGAAGGCCTGTGTTTGTTACGTGGATCTTACAGAACATAATCCTCTCACAAAGAAATCCCAGCTAAATTAAATGGCAAATACAATGTCAGTAAAGCACAGTTCCATTGTCATTTGAAACTGAAAATAATATGAGCTATATTTTAAGAAATTTTTTTAAAATTGCTCCAATATCTACACTATCTCACATACGTCAACGTGGTATTATATTTTGGAAGAATATGCACGGCAGTTCTTTTTCATAAACAGAAAGTAAATGGTGTCTGGAGTCAGTCAAGCTCCAAAATGAGAAAAAAACACCATAATAGTGGTACATTAGACTTGTGCACTATATTCCATGTCTTCTGAAGTGAAACTGTAGCTTTTTTGTATTAAGCAGACATAATTGTAAATCGCTATTCCCTGAAAATCAATCTCTTCGCTGAAGCTCTGTACATGGACAACTATGACTACAAAAAGTGTATGGACTACAAAAATGGTCATTTGATGTCACTGATACCAAACAATTTTGGTTTCTCTCATGTCTTGTGACCAGAAATCACTGATCTCAAACCTGGTGGTTTCAAATGGTTCCATATTTTAATTCAGAGCTACAGTGGAGGGAACATTTTTCAGTGAATAACATATTAGATCTTAAATCAGAGTTTGTTGTGTTTGCACACAACACTTCAATTATATGATTTCAAATGGCTTGGAATCTAGTGCATGAGTAATGCTACTTTTATTATGTTGGTTTGACAAAGCTAAAATACTGTTATTCTACTAAATTTGTTTAGAGATCTTTTTTTTTCCCTTCTTTTCAAAATCCCTAAACCAAGACCAAAATGTCTAACATTAACTCCTCCTAGAGCTTTTAAGCTGCATCCACCAAATTTAGCACAGACCTTTAGACTGTTCTCGAATAGACTGCTACTGTATATCTTATCGAACTTATCGAACTTACAATTTTTGCACAGTGGACAGTAAAAAAAATCTCAAAAATCCCATTGACTTACATTGACAGAATGTTCAAATGGGCAAACAGAATTCTCGTTAATTCAAACTCCAATTGTCAATAAACAACAACAATTAAGTTTGTCTGTATTCAAAGATAATTTGACTGTGACATATTTTGATAAATAATCTCATCCCTGTTTTTAAAAGATTTCACTTCAAAGCTATACCTAACTATGTGTGATATTATTTTCAAAGCCATGAGAACAATATTACTCCAATAAGTGAATAAATCATAATTCCCTTATTAAAACTAATTCCTTACAAAATAAATTGTGAGCGGATACAACGAGACACTGTATTCCGATTTTAATGTTTGAGAAATTTATTCAGACAAATAATCTGAATAAATGTTATTTGTCATTTATCTTTCTTATAATGGTTATCAAACGTGACTAATTCCATTATAAATTTCCTTACATAATAATGATATAGAATAAGGACAATATAAATTAATTACTAGCTCACATAATGTTTTCCTACATATAATGGTGGGAGAACTGCGGCACTTTAATCCGTACAGTGTACATTTATACTACCAAATTTCTTACAATGTTTAAGAGTGAAGTGCTGAAAAAGCAAGTTTTTGTGCTAAAAAATAAATACTTTTTGTGTTGGAAGTCGCCAACTCGCTTCCTCCTTGCGCCTCATCACAAACTACAAACTATAGTCTACTAGTTTTAAAGACATTACATATAATTAAAGAAATAGTCATTCAGTGGGCATTCAGAGATTATGTTGCTTTTAGGATAACATTACGTATTCAGTTCCAGTTGTAGTTAAGGCTGATAAAAGCATTTGTCCCTCCATGTGTGCTAAGCATGTTTGAAAAACAATTAGCCCATCTAAAGAGTCAGTCTGACATTTCTCACCCCATTAACTTCAACCCAGTGGTTTAATTCTTAACACAAAGAAGTACTAGGACCCATTTCATGGATGCCCATCGGAGCAACTACTGTAAATGATTAGTGCTGTTTGTTTTTGTTTTTTGTTTTTCAAATCCTATCATCAGCCAGGGTAGCCAAAGAGAGATAGAGAAATGATGAAGAGGTAAATAAGAAAGGTATTGAGAGCAGATGAGAGAATGAGCAGAGGAGAAAGAGGAGGGACAGAGTTGAGGTACAAATTGTTATCGCCCTGCCTTTACAATGCAACACTATTATCCTCCCTAGTGGAGAAAATGTGGCTCAGTCAATTGGAATGTATACATTGCAACACTAACATATTCTGTATGTTCTAGCTTATGTTTAATAAGGCAAAAAATATACTGCTTGCAAGTATATTTTCTCAAAGTAGAGAATAAACCAAGACCTGACACCTTTAGAAAGTGATTGCATCATTTCAAAACAAGTTTCACAGTGAATATCATAAAGGACTGAAATATTACATCAGCGCATAGCTTTAACCAAAACTGAAGATGTTTCATGTCTTTGCCTCTCACAGAATCTGCTTTAAAAATCAGGAACCCTCTAATAGTCACTAGACATGGAGGACTTGGTGTGAGCCAAAGTGGGAGCTAATCCAGGGCTTTTACCAGCATGATGAGGCAGTCAATACCGCCCTGAACAGTGTAGCAGAAGTGTGTAATGAAGCTGGAAACTCACAACGTTTGTAACTGAGGGCTTGTCCACTGTCGGCAAGGAAGCTATTATACCTGGAGAAAGCATGCCCATCTTGGAATTGCACAACCTCTAGCTGACAATGTTAATGGGCTGATAGCAAAATACATGTATGAATGTGCATAGTCCCAAGACAACTATATTAAGATGTGATGTCAAAGTCAGCAGACATTTTCATGCTTTTAAGAGCCCTCCAAAAATAATCTACACACAAAATATCAACTATATTATGCTCAAAAAAATTTACAGTTAGAATACACTCCTACATTTGAAAAGCAGTCAATGGAGAAATATCTTTTTTTCCATTCCGAAACATTATTGGGTGCTACATTCCAAATAAGATGTGCCAGACTTCCCTGAAGACTGGCTACAGCTGATGCAATCATTCCTGAGGTGATTCTCATTAATTTAAGAAATTAATTTGAGCAAAGAAAAATGAGGTCAAGAGAAAATGGAAACAGGTCTGTGAATGAGGGTAAACTAAGACGGACAGAGCAGGGTTAGTCTGCCCAGGCACACCAGCAAACTAGATGGTTACATATCTGTCTTGACGACGAAGCTGATTTTTCCTGCCCAGCTTGGCTGAGCTGCGGTGAGAGAGAGGGAGAGCTAACAGGACTCCGACTTCACCAAAGCCTCCCCATAATCTCTAGCAAATTGAGTCTCCTGCTGCCTGCTGGGGAACAGGGATATAGGAGGCAGCTTTGGATCAAAGTGGGCAGTCAACGCTGGGCCGTGATGCATTGGCGATCGAACAGAAGAGTGCAAAAAGGTTCATCTCTTTAAGAGCAGGTTACAGGGTTTGTGAGATGGCAACCACTAAATAAGGTCAAAAACAGTTCTCAATTTATCAGTTACCCTGCACAATTCCTGTCATGAAGGCAAATTGAGGTAAAAAAAATGCTTAAAGACCATGAAATGGCTTGAAGAGCGCAGTTACCTTTCCTTCATTTATGTATTTCCTTTTGAAACAGGAAACATGAAGTAAAGGCTAATAGCCTTTAATTTATGCCAAATCCATGAACCATGATTCGCTACATGCTATTTCTTGTCAATGGCAGGTGGTATTAGGGGGAAGGACATTCTCATTCCAGAGAGCATTTGATTGGACAACAATTTGGAGTACAGGATGGGTGAAATTTTTGGTCTTTGTTTTTCTGTAAATTTTTAATGCATGTAAATCAACTTGTTGGTGTACACTAGCATACAGACATTACCAGACACGGACTAAAATCCTTAACTATTTTCCTAATTTTATTGATAGGTTCAGAACTATAATTGGCTGATAAGAGTGTTGCTCTAGGAATAACATCGGATTTTGATCCAGGAACATCTATCTGGAATCATAATGTGCACGTGAAAATACAGTCAATTGCACTTAAAATACCCCATCGTGGATGTTTCTTTGTTCATTTTATTAAATACTTTAAGCAACAAAAAAAAAACATCCAAGATGGGGAAAAACACAGGAACAGCAAAAACAGGAACGGATAGGGAACAGGAGGTCAAAACACATACAGGTACATACAACTGACAAAGAACAAGCAACCAACAGGGCATATATACAAAAAGACTAATGACTTAATGAAACACAGGTGAGGACAATGAAGGACAGCTGGCAGAGATGAGAGCAGGGAATTATGGGAAGTGTAGTCCGGGAACAGATGACAGGGGAGAAACACAGGCCAGACAACAGTGAATCGTGACACACTGCAATAGGTCTAGATATTTTGATATTTCAAAGGTTTGAAAATTTGTTTTTGAATAAACCAATGTCTATTCTTTTTTAACCAATCTGTCCAGTTTTAGGGCCTCTAGTGGATAACGTGCAGCTTTGCCACAGTGACAGCCACGCAGTCTTGTCAGTGGCCCCGTGCTGAAGAAAACTGTGCAGGGGAGACAGGGTAAACAGTCCCAGCGAGAGAGTGGCAGCCTTTGATTCAGGGTTTAAGCCCCCCTGCTGTTCTCTCTCTATATCGTGAGCAGATTCACCCATACTCAGCCCCACAGCTAGGCACTGAGAGATCCTACCAACCCAACTGATAGGCTGCCTGCCTGGATCCTGTCACACTATCTCTCTCTATCTCTCTCTCTCTCCCTCTCTCTCTGTGTCTGAGTGAGTGTGTGACACTGTCTCACCACAAGCTTTATCCTCATCACTTGCTACCAACTCTCCTACCTTCACTCATCTCACTTTCATTCACTCTCTTCCTCTCCACCCCATCTATCCAGCTGGATCAGACAGGATGTGATGTGGAATGCAGTATGTCTCTCTTTTCAGACATTCAGTTGCCCTCCAATAGAATAAAACATGCCACTAGCATTGGACACCAGGATGACAACTCTTGTTCTGCTGGGACTTTGCAAATATAATTGTCTCTGTTTACTTTCCTAATCCATGTTCCTGGTCTTATTGTGCACAATTCATCTGTGCATGGTCAGAGATCCCAGACTTTCTGAAAAATGTATTTCAATAGCTTTTCTATGATTTTTCCAGTCATTCGATTACTGTAAAATGATTAATAAATGAATAAAATATAGAGATCATAGCCACAAAGGGCAATTACTAGCTAATGGAATATACTACAGGAGAACAAAGTAGAATATACACACACTCACTCTGGACTTTATTTGGAACACAATGGTCCTAATAAAGTACCAAATGTGGTCATCTGCTGTTGTAGCCCATCTGCCTCAGGATTGACATGTTGTGCATTCTGTGATGATTTTGCTTGCTACAATTGTACATAGTGGTTATCTGGGTTACCATAGCCTTTCTGTCAGCTCAAACCACTCTGGCTATTCTCCGTTGACCTCTCCCATCAAAAACACATTAACATCCACAGAACTGCCACTCACTGGATGTTTTTTATTTTGGCACCAGTCTGAGTAAACTCTAAAGCAGTGTTTCCCAACCTTTTGTCTGCCACGGCAGACTTTTTACGACTAAACAATTCTACGGCACACCACTATCCCACATAGGCTAACCATCGTCAATATTTTTCATTTTCAAGAACTTGTCCATGTTTTCTGTTCGTCTTAGTAGCGTGTTACTGTAATGTTTGAAATTTGGCTATGCAAAAAAAAATAAACAAGTCACTTACAGTGATTGCGATAGACTTTCTCATTGTCCGTCATTTTGATGGACATGGTCGGAAAAATTCCGTCATAATCTATTATTACCCCTCATTTTAATTTTCACATTTTAATGATAATAAGACATTTAATAGCTTTTATTTTCATTCACATTTTCATTTTTAATCATGAACTTACAGGACAAGCATATAGTAGATTATGCATTTATTTATTGATGAAGAGAACAGATGAACAACAGAGACACCACACGAAGCAGATTAATGTTTTTCCCCCCGCAGTGACAGCAGAGGCCACTAAAACATGAAATATGAACAACGCAATATTACAAATAACAAATATGATATATGAATAAAACACATAAAATATTAACTGAACAGAACTCAATCGACAACTGAAATCTTCCTCCTGGTCCGAATCGACTTAAACTAGGTGCTTGCCTGTGTGTAATCAAACGCATCAAGGGAGACTGGTTCTGGTGGTTCAACCCAGCATCAAGCGCCGCATTGCCCTCCACATGACAAGATTTGCAGAAAGCGTTACAGAGAGAATTTTACGAGTTTGCCACATAAAAAAGCATGATGTGTGCACAATAAACATTGAAAACATGTATTTGGAAAAGTGAAAAAAAGCTTGCAGTTGCTTTGATTGCAGAAAGTAATAAAATAACTTGTTTATGTTTAGGTCTAAGCGTTTTCTTGGTGAATTAAAATTAGTTCAATAACTGGGGTCTCTGATATTCGTAAACGATAAGGTAATATTTAATTAAAAGAAATTATGTGACATTCAATGTATCTTCACAAATTTGGACAGTTTTTAAATATTTATTGATGCTCAGTACTCTCAAAGACATTATTGGTGAAGCAAAATGTGTGCTGTGAAAAACACTTTGGTTTAAAGTGGCATCACTTCATAGACTTCAATGTATTCTGCAGCACTGACATGAGTCATGTGAAAGACCAGAACCGTGCGTTCAGACCAGAGGCGGCGAGTGCATCAAAATTCGCCCTGGCTACCCTGCCAACAACGCTATTAAAGATTCGTCGAAGCTCTGACATAGTAGAAATAGGCGGCAACGTTCATTCAGAATGCTTGGTTTTGTGAAATATATTAAAAGGGGCCGCAAAACATGCAGACATGTCGACCGGTATCTTTTTGCCGACATATCACAAGTAGCGTATATCCTCATGAAATCTTTTAATATAATATTATATCATATTATATAAACTATAATATCCACTTCATCAACTCACCTGACACACCAACAATTTCAGACACCTTTGTCCATGCATAATTTTTTAACAGGGACAGATCACATATTACAGGAAAACCCGCCATGTCAATAATCAGTTTCTCCTCCATTTTGTCTTCGACACTAATGTTTGGTGGGAACCAAAGTTTACACTGTTGTGTTTTCTAGACTTCGCTAGAGCGGAGCACTCCTATACTCCAATAGGTTGCCGCCGATCCATGTCAAAGCTAATTACCGTAATGTTGACCGCACTTGAACTTTCCTCTGACGCCCACACTGCCCAAGACGTGCCACCCACGGCCACAGCGCTTCTCGCCGCCGAGAGATGCTGGCTGCCATAGAAAACGCACGACTTCCGGTCGATTTGACGGCCCATTAACACATATTAATATCAGTCACTTTTGCACATTAATCATTGCTTTTCACAATCACAAAAGTGACCAAATATGGTTTTAAAACGGGCAAAGAATTTGGATCCCTGAAATTATATATTTTTTTTAATTATCTAGGTAATGAGGTAGTTGAGTATGCGGATGCCGGCTTCTCGGAGCGGGGCAAGGGCTGCCTCTGCGACCTTCGTAAAGATGCAAGGGGACAGGGACATGCCGAAGGGGAGGACCTTGTACTGATACGCTGGCTGTCGAACGCGAACCGTAGAAAGGGTCGATGTCGAAGCAATATTGAGACGTGGAAGTACGCGTCCTTCAGGTCTACCGCTGCGAACCAATCGGTTGAAGGAAAGCCACGACCGCAATGTTGCCATGGTCATGTTCTCGCAGTGAGAACATGAACCATCCACAAACGCTGCCTCGGTGTGATCGCAGCCCAGACACACGAGACAACGCCTGTGGCCGTCTGAAGCGGAGAGCACTCTACCGCATCCAGGAACTACACATGGGCAGAAAGGCATCTATATAAAGACGCATCCTGAAAAGGACATTCAACGTTGCTGTGTATTGCTCTTTTAGAGGAAAATAGTATTTTAGAGAAAATCACTCTTTTAAGAAACACTCTTAATTTTGCGCAATCGAAGTGCCAAGGGGCAAACTGCACTGCCGTGCAGAGAAGGAGAAAGCCACTGAAGTGCGCCGTAGATCCAACAGCAGATCGCTCAGAGGTAGAGGAACAGGTGTGTGACTTGCAGCTCGCTGCATACATGACCATTGGCTCCGAATAAAATTTCTGAATGAAACAGACGTATTTCCCCGCCTTTATACCCGTATGTCCAGTGGCGGGACATGCAAATTCTGTCTGCCAACTTCTCATTGGCCATTTTTCATAGATCAGAGGTACATTCGGCGCTCAAGAGAGACCCCTAGTGTCGCTTCTTCGACACAACGTTGAAGTGAGTGACAGACGGGAACTACAGTTTTTCATGTTAAGTAAATATATCAAATTATGGGTTGTGAATGGCACTTTATGTTAACTTTAACTGCTGAATTACTGTAACCAAGGCCACTTTTCAACTGTACATGTTTTTTTTATATATTGAAAATGAATTAGCCCGAGGCACTCTATTTGCAAATGGGACTGATGCTATTTGATCAGGGTGGATCAGTGAAGGCATTTCCTGTCTCTTTTGGCTTGACTGTGACTTAAAAGTGCCATAGATCTCTAAAAGGATCCAGCATGACTAGCTCATCTAGCTGGAAAATGAATGAGATGGATATATGCAGATTATCGTTTGGACGGCTTTAAATGATTCGTCTTATTTTTATTTTGATGCAGAAATTAAAACAGACCAAGCAATTTCGTCAGAAACAGACAGCTTCTGTGTAATAAACCAATCTCAAATTACTGTGCTCAGGCAGAGACACATTTACAGATATGTGCTTTAGACCACTACACCACCACCACTCCAACACTTAACCAGGATGCAGACACTGCTGGGAGAAACAGTCTCCTGTCTGTATTGTGTCTTTCTGTCTACATCTACTGTATGTCCTCCCTTTTCTCACATTCCTAGAGAGGGTGGTGCTAAAAGTAGCAAAACTACTAACTTAATTACAATATGTGACAGTAGTACAGAGCAGTTCATTAAAATGAGGCTATTAGAAAAGATTCACTGATATGAGTCACTGCGCAGAAGCCCTGCTTCTTAATTATAGTGCAATATTTCATGATATGTTGCTAATGTTTTTAACTCTCATATCCTACATTAGGGTGTATTCTTTTTTTTCCTTCTTATTATTTTAGTTGTAATTACTGCAAATGTATCCGTTTAATTCCATCATTACATTTTTCATAATTTATTTTTTTTATAGAAAAAACACCTCTAAAATTATAAATTCTATCAATGGATAGTTATATACATATTTAAAAGGATGATACCTACTTAAGTAGCTTCAGTGCAGTTATATACTTTTTTTGTAAGTAACTCATGTGTAGTTAACTACATTTTCAAAAGCATAGCTTGACTTTAATTACTTGAAATTATGAGTACTGTAGCTTGAAATGTTTCAAACAGTTTCAAAGTAGCTTCCCCAACAAATAGCATTAAATGTAAGTTTTAAGCTCTTACATTTTTTTTATATATATATAATCCATTGATATATCATTTGTTAATGCACCATGGGTTGTTTAAAATAGTGAAAATGTTTATGTTATCAGTGTTGTTGTATCAGTTTGTTGTGCCCTGTGTGTCTTCACACCACAGTGAATTAAAAAGCAAATCAACTCGCTGAGGACAGAGCAACTGAATTGACTCATAAATTAAATGTGTTGATCATCAAATTCATCAAACTACTG
Source organism: Xyrauchen texanus (assembly GCF_025860055.1). Classification (NCBI taxonomy): domain Eukaryota; kingdom Metazoa; phylum Chordata; class Actinopteri; order Cypriniformes; family Catostomidae; genus Xyrauchen; species Xyrauchen texanus. The sequence continues at coordinate 12,787,892 of NC_068296.1, read as the reverse complement.
GCTAACTCCAGAGCCAGCATTTTCTGTTTCAACCATTATGGCCATTAATGCTTATGCAAATGCCAATATATTTGTCTACAACCCAATCTTATAACAATATTATTAATTTCAAAATGCCCATTATACAAAACATTTGCGCAATTATATTCTAATAATTGAACATGTCAGGTTAGATGTTTTATCCTGATCATCTTACAATATGACAATTTAATTGAGTTCCTTTGGACTAACTGGGGTAAATGGTGTGAGCTATAGTAAGCCATTCGTAGGTTGATTTCCCCAAAAAGAGTAAACACTGTGGTGCTATACAAAAACATCTCTGTCCTACACAGCAAAATTGGCTCAACCAATCGCATACATTTGGTGCAAAACTATCAGTTTCAACATTTCAATTTGGTGACACTAGTGTCGCAGAAATGACACTTTTCACTTCTAAGTGAAGTTTATAATCTGTAACCTATGAGGGTACCAGTAATTCTACAAATGTACATCAATAACCACAGCTTCCAACAAAATACGGTAAATCAATCAAATCAAATCACTTTATTGTCACACTACCATGTACACAAGTGCAACAGTAGGTGAAAGTCTTGTGTGCAGTTCCGAGCAACATAGCAGTCATGACAGTGACGAGACATACCAATCTGTAAGCGGGCGAATGGAAGAGTGGTCTGATTTGCCAAATAGTGGGCGGAGGAGGGATTTGTAGCCATCCCGGAAAGGAGAATAGCAATGGTCCAAAACACGGTCCCCTCGTGTGTTGAAGCTGATGTGTTGGTGGTATTTTGGTGCGAATGTTTTAAAATTGGCTTTGTTAAAGTCCCCGGTAACAATGAACGCAGCCTCAGGGTGCGCGGTTTCCTGCTCACTTATGCTCCCATACAGTTCCTTGAGTGCCCAGTCTGTGTCGGCTTGTGGCGGGATGTACACAGCTGTAATAATAACTGCTGTGAATTCCCTCGGTAGCCGGAATGGTTGACACAGAAGCATGAGATATTCCAGATCAGGAGAGCAGAAAGACTTGATAAAATGTACATTCCTCTGATCACACCATGATTTGTAGATCATAAAACATACACCACCACCTCTGCTTTTACCTGAGAGGTCTTTCGCTCTGTCCGCTGGGTGCACAGAGAACACCATGGGTTCGATGGCCGAGTCTGGAATCTCCACAGACAACCAGGTTTCTGTTAGGGAGATAACGCAGCAGTCCCTCGTCTCTCATTGGAAAGAGATCCACACTCTCAGCTCGCAGAGTTTGTTGTCCAGAGACTGAACATTTGGCAGTAATATACTGAGTAGTGGGGGTCGATTTGTGCGACGTTGCACTCTGATGAGAACGCCGGCTCTTTTTTCCCTTTACCTTCTGCATTTCCGTGTCCGGGCAGCCAAAACAAAGGGCTCCGCTGGCGTGTTTGTAAACAGTGGGTCGGCATTGAGAAATTTGAAGTCCGGTTTTCGGTGTGTAATTGCAGTAAAGCAATGTCCAAAAGCGTTTGTCTGTTGTATACAATAAGGCAGACAACATCCAAGACAAAAAACCAAAAACTGTAAACAAAACAAACAATAAACTGCAGTGTTGTGTTGTAGCTCGCAACGCAGCAGCCATACTCGGCGCCATCTTGAGTCCAAAATTGCTACAGTTATTGATACTATTGTAAAACCATTCTAAATTGATATAGGATCTCATTCAAATAGTGTAAAAAGCTGATATAATATTGCTGCAATTTGGTTTAGTTACTGACAGTGATTTTGATTGTGTTAAATTTGATGACAGTGGTGGCAAATGTCAAGATAGCATAGTTTTGCTGCGAGGGTTGTCTGCATTTTTATTTTTTTTATGTATGTGCGTCTCGTACTTGAACATTCAAGGTAAAAGAATGACAGCATTTCCCTCAATGTGTGTTTGCAAGACTGATCTGAGCCTGAGGCGGTTAGCATTAATTAAAAAGTGCAGCAGTGAAAGCTTGCGGATTGAATTTGAGTTTAAGTGGATGGGAGGAGATGTAAAAAGATTTCAGGCTCATGTGTGATCCTAAAATCCTGCAAAATGACAAAACTGATGACTTCAGAGATGTTTGTGCCATTTTACGTAAATTGTAGAGTTATGCAAGTATTTTCTATCTCAGCATAAACGTGCATCTCTTTGAAATAAAATAGGGTTAAAGGGAACACATTTTCACATTCACATATACACTCAAGCACAGACATACTGTACATTCTCAAAGACCAAAAGTATAAATTATCAATGTGCTTGCAAAACTAGCTACTGAGTCTGCAGTCTCATTACATGTGATGTGACCTCGTTAATCTTCATCCCAAGTATCATTCAGCATTGAGCGTTATCCATCATTTGCTCTTCGATTACAGCCAAAAGAATTAAAGATTTTATCCAACATTTGCCATCTGCACATCCTTTCTTATTGATCATCGATACAGTCTGTGAAACCTCAAGGCCATTTTAATAGATTGGAAAAATATTTAAAGGGATAGTTCACCCCAAAATGAAATTTCTGTCATCATTAACTCACCCTCATGTTGTTCTAAACCTGCATGCCTATCTTTCATCAGTGGAATACAAAAGACTATTTACATAAAAATATGCAACGAAAGGTGATGGAGGATGTCAGTCCCTAACATTTTGCCTAATGTCTTCTTTTGTTTTCTACGGAAGAAATATAGTCATACAAGTTAAGAAATATATGAGGGTGTGTAAGTAATTACATTATTTTTCATTTTTTAAGGGAACTACTTGGTTTTGATTAGTTCAGACGAACTTATTAAAATAATTTAAAGATTAATTTCCTAACTCCTACTATTATTTTTACATTCACATCATTGGGGTCTCGGGTACCCCAAACATAAAACGTAATCTCAATCTCAATAGAACATTACATTTACATTTTTGCATTTGGCAGACGCTTTTATCCAAAGCGACTTACAGTGCACTTATTACAGGGACAATCCCCCCGGAGCAACATGGAGTTAAGTGCCTTGCTCAAGGACACAATGGTGGTGGCTGTGGGGATCGAACCAGCGACCTTCTGATTAACAGTTATGTGCTTTAGCCCACTACACCACCACCACTACATCCACATTAGAGATAACATAAAGCTCTACAGACATCTCATAGATGCCCATAATCTCAAACACCCAATTTCATGTTACAGATGCTCTCTTGTCCCCGTTTACTCTGCTGATACACTGAACACAGCAGCCTTGTCTCAGAGTTCCTAGATATGTGCTGTTATTTTTAGCCGGATCCATATGTAGTGTGGGCGTAGCGCCGTTTACCGGGCCATGGCGAGTCTTGGTGTTTATAAATAGCCGAAGCGAGGATTATTCCCACATCATCAATCATGTTTGGGTGCCGAGCACGAGGGAGAGACTTGAGGGTGTAGTTCTGCTGTTGCCTGGCCTCCCCCGGATCTACAGTACACATTCTGGAGGTGTGAGAGGTGAACGGGGAGGAGAACGAAGCTGGATAGTGTAATCTGGAGGGAGTGGGTGAACTGAATCAGAAAGAGAGCTGTAGAACTAGGGTGGATAGGGGAACAGATGCTTGTGCCTGGGGAGCTTGGAGGATAGAAGAGGGGTGGCTGGAGGAGAGTCCTTATAGAAGATTTTAGTTTGTGTGCTAGGCAGAGTGGACTGAAATATTCAATGTCTACATGGAGGGAGGGAGATCCATTAAGGGTAGGGCTGAAACGATTAGTCGACGTTATCGACAACGTAGAAAATGAAAACATTTTGCCAAAAAATGTCATTGTCGAATAGTCGTTTAATCTCATTTAACGTTACATGAGATCACATTAAACTGTAATGATGACTCGTGAGAGCAGCACTGCAGTTCATGTTTAACTGAGGAGAGGAAGAATTACACAGATCACAGTCCAGATGCACTCTAAACTTTCCAAACAGCTTCATCTTATATTTGTACCACAAGTACAAAATTACAAAAATAATAATAAGTAAATACAGAAGCGCTCTTGTTGTGGAATAAGTGGAGCTGGAGCTCTTTAAAGGAAACGTCCCAGTGTTACATCTTAAATGCAATTATATTTAATGCGTTATAGCTTTATTAATGCTCAAATAATACGGAAGCAGGTAATGTAATTAAATACAAACTCAGAAACTGGCATTTCTCTGTTTGGTCAGCACCTGTTCTATTAGTTGCGCGAATGTCCCGATCTAAGGGGGAGAGATTGAGACTGCACCCGGCTGATGCACACTCTGTTGCGGGGACGCTCGTCCATCGAGCATGCACGCTTAATGCAGCTAGATTATAATGCGATGGCTCGTGACTTATTGAATCATAATATATGTCACTGTGCATTTCTTATTGTGAAGAAAATTGGCAATATTCAGCTTTATTAATAATAGAGAGTTTGTTTTTTGTGAGTTAAAGTGAGCATAAAGGTGAGAGCATAAAGGAAGTCTTTGCCCCATTATACACTGCAACAAAATACGTTTATGATTTTTTTTTTTGGCTTGTTTTCCAATAAAAATATCTAAAACTCATTTAAAACAATGTAAATTTACTTTAGGAACTATACTGCAGAAGAAAAGATTGTTATCTGAGAATGTTGAACACAATATTAAAAATATATATATTTTTAAATATATAAAATCCTTTAACAAAAGACACATTCATCTGAGAAGCAGCATATAAGATATTTAGACTTGCTTTTAGAGAATAGATCTTGAATATAGATATATTTTGTCTTTACTGCACTCGCAGAAGTATAAGCAAGAAAGAAATACACTGGTATACAAAATACACTTATATTTAAGATACATTCTCTTAAAGCAAGTTTAAATATCTTATATGTTGCTTCTCAAGTAAAGTTATCTTGTTTTAAGGATTTTTAGACAATTTTAAATGGAAAACACACATGATTTTTTTTTTTTTTTTTTTTTTGGCAGTGAATTTCTTTACTGAATTAAACGTAATAAAATTTATTCTTCCCTTTAGTGAATGTCATTTAGAAGTATTTTTAAAAGATAATTTTGTCCTCTTTATTGTTAGTAAGCATGTTTAATATATCCTTTTAAGTCGGGGCACAAGCTGAATAATCGGTTAAGAGCTAATGATTAATCGTTGCAATAATTACAGAATAGTCAAATAATTGTTATAATCGTTAGATTAATCAATTATCAAAATAATCATTCGTTGCAGCCCTAATTAAGGACATTCTTGAAATAGGAGGATTTGTTTTCCCATCATGTCCGGCACTTTGCATTGACTAATTGTTTCTTTACTATGCCAATTATATGTTCTAACCTCTACCTTTACCGCTTAACCCATACACAAACCTTTCTGCATTTTTACATTTCCATTACGCAAAACTATGTAAGCGCACTTCCCTTACACACAATGTGTCATCTAGGCCTGCGTTTTTAGAATAAAAAGCAAACGTGCAACTAACCAGGGGAGAGAGTACAATGCTGCAGGTTTGATCCTGCTTCTCTTGCCAATGAAATGCAAGAGAAGCACTAAATAGTTTACAGGAAAGATAAAAAACACAACATCATTTTTATGAACACCATTTATCAATCAAATACTTAACGCACACCAATCACAAGGGAAAGGCACGTATGTGCTCAATAACAGAGAACTAAGCTTATTAGCAACAGCATTCTCTTATAAGAGGCGCGCACAAAGTGTGCTCAATAAGGAATGCGCATAGACACTGACAGACATAACAATGATAAAAAACACACATAAAAGCCATCTTATTGGTCACTAATAGTTACGATGCATGCAACTTTTTATTCTCATAGTAATTGAGATAGATAGATAGGAGTGGTGGTGTTGTAGTGGTCTAAAGTACTAAACTGTTAATCAGAAGGTCGCTGGATCGATCCCCACAGCCACCACCATTGTGTCCTTGAGCAAGGCACTTAACTCCAGGTTGCTCCGGGGGGATTGTCCTTGTAATCAGGGCTCTGTAAGTCGCTTTGGATAAAAGCGTCTGCCAAATGCATAAATGTAAATGTAGACACATGCATTTTAAAATTAATTTGTTACACTGGACCATTTATAACGAACTAGTGAATATAAAAATGTGCTTAAAAATTCTTAAAATAATCTTAAAGGAAATGGTGACCATTTAAAATACCTGTACTGTACATTCTGATTAAAGCCTTCTGATTAAAATCTAACCTAAAAGCTTGATGTAGCCTATCATTCATTTTACCCAATAATTTTTCTGCATTAGTCTTTTTAAAGAACAGTTTGGAAACATGGCTTAATGTTTGTGGGTAAAACCAGAATTTTAGGGTTTATTGACTTTTGAAACATTTAGGGTAACACTTTGTTTTGATGGTCCCAAGTAGATTTAACTGACTATAAGTGACTAATCAACAGGCTTGCTATAGCTAGTAAACATTTTTTCAACAAACATTCAGTAGACTATCAATAGCCTGTATAACAGCAGCAAAATAACAGCTTATCGACTGACTTGCTATAGCTTGTAAACAGTGTTTCAACAAACATTCAGTAGATTTTCAGTAGCCTGTATATACCTACTTACATTATTGTTGAGAACATCAGTTCATTAAAAGGTAATTAATAAAGATCTATATACAGGCAACTGAAAGTCTACTGAATGTTTGTTGAAACACTGTTTACTAGCTGATAAGTCACTTATATTCAGTTAAATATCTACTTGGGACCATCAAAATAAAGTGTTACCAACATTTGTCATAAGCTTTATGTTTACTTATATTTGTTTTTATTTAAAATGTAAAATATTTACTCAAAGTTGGTGAATCTTTGGTTGTCTTTAAAAAAATTGCATGTCTGCAGATATAAAAACAGAAAATTGTGTTTTACATGAGTACAGGGGATATTTAAGGCATAATACAGTTGCCCCCTTACAAGCATACCAAACCCCACCCTGGCCCCCCAAGTCAAAATGGTCTAGAAGCACCCCTGCTCAAAAACACGTAGACATACTGTACATAAATTACACACTCTGCCCTGTCACATAAATTATATTTATTGCATTACTTTCACATTCTTAAACAAACAGTCTCGTACCTAATACTTGTTCTTACCTTTCTCACATACACACACACTTAGACACCGAAACCCACTCAAATCTATTCAGTTGAAATGTGACATTGACGCAGACACACATTTTTCTTTTTTTCTCTCCTGTCAACTCACCCCTAAGCACACAGAGAGGAATACACACACAAACACACACACACATATGCAGCGGAATCTTTTCATCTTGTAACCATGGCAGTTGGTAGAATACTGTAGGAATCCAGCCGCTAACAAAGTGCTTACATAACTATTGCATTGCCAAGCCAGACTCCTACCTAGCATACCTCTTTGCCTTATTCTCTCTTTCTTTTCTGTGCCTCTCACTTATGTTCTCCCTTTCTATTCATCCATTTTACTCTCCATCGCTCTGCGAAATCACTTTGTTCCCATTTACACTATCAATTGGCATTTCTGTGAATTTCAGACACATATCATGTCATGCCAGTTGACAAGTCATCTCTCCTTTGCATAAAATACTCTCTCTTTACCACGCTGTTCTGTCCCTTGACAGTAACAATTTTTCAATAAAAAGCAAGTCAGGCTATTAAGAGAGTGAAATGGTTGATGATTAATATGTCTCTTGCAATTATAGATTGCTCAGTTTGGGCTCATGGTTTTTTGGTATAATGAGACTACATTCACTTAATAACACCTTGGTGGTCCATCAACCTGCTCATAAATTCCTACATCCTGATTCACCACACTTTTGGTAATGATCTAATGCATGCAGGGGGACAAGAGGTCGAAGAAGTACAAAATCCAAAATGGCAGCCAATATAGACAGCAGCAATTGGAGTGATTGGATAAACTGAATTTGGTATCAGCCAATGACTCTGAATGTATGTGAATTATTTTTAAATGGGTAGAAAGTTATAAGCAGACCAAAAATCCAAATTTGAGCTGATGGGGGTGCTAGTGGATTTGAGTGGGAGACTCCAAAAATTGTCAGATTGATTTTCAAATCCTCTACAATGAGTATACCAAATGGGGTTACTATGTTTTTTGCAATAAAAATACATTTGAGTTTAGGGTTTTAGGGTTTTTCCGTGTAATTAGGCTACATTCACTCTAAACCACACTGGTACTTCCTCAACCTGCCAATCAGTTCCAAAAATCCTAAAATATACATTACGTACCCCCCATTCTGTTCTCTACAAAGAGTTAAAAAAGATGGAATTCATTTAAAATATAGAGCTTTTTCAATCACCAGTATCCTGAAATGGAAACGTTGGTTCCGGAAACTATTCCCAGTTGACACACTGAAATAAGATCTTACCTCCCGCAGTTCATGTGCCACATCTTTCAGCTCTTTTAGAATTCCTTCCAACTGCTTGATCACCATCTTCATGTGGCTGCGGATCTTTTCTCTCTGACTGGGGGTTTCAGAGGGTTCCCGGGCCGGAGCTCCACTCTGGGACATCCTTCACAGGCTGCTCATGGGCCGGAGTGCGGGGCGCTGAGGGCAGGGGCAAGCCGAGCCACGATCCATGTCTGGGGCCACCGGGAGCCGCAGTGCTACTGATCCGATCTGGGGCTCGGGCCGCACAGGGAGGGTTCAACATCTTAAAAATGCCTGGCCAGCCGAGAGACCTCGCTGGGTCTGGGGTCAAGCCTCCTCTTGCTGTGTACTGCAGGGATCCATCTCAGGGCTCCGGGGAGAGATGTGTTTGAAATGGAAGGGTGTGGAATCATTGAAGGATGGTTATGTTGTTAGATCCAAGGAACACATCACAAGCGAAACACTTTTTTGCATTTTTTTGCATCACACTATGCATAAGAGAGACAGATTCTCATATTGCCAGAAGGTCCAGTCTCAACTCTTATAAAATCCGATGCAGGTTAAAAAAGGACACTCCCAACATTGCCTTACTTTCAGTACTTATTTGACCAGGACTGAAGTTAATCTTTTTTTAATCTTGGAGATGTCGTCTTATTATAAGTTGACACCGAACAGTGAGATATTCCAACTTTACTTTTATCTGATCTAGATCTAGAGAAGAAAAGAGAAAGAGAATGTTAACATCAGATATTTCTGCCAAATAGCCTTTTGTACAGACAGCTTAACTATGTCCTTCAATTTATGCAAGATTGTGTCCATGTGTGTATATGTGTGTGTATGTTTGTCCTTGAATATGTTTTTCTGTGAGAATAAAATGGAAAATCATGGCAACCAAATTAAAATTGTAAGAAAGGTAAAATGTATCTAAGGTAAGCACAGTTTAAACTATACTTACAATAAGTGTTCTATGAGGAAGGGAGTGATGAATGCGCCTCACGAAATGAAGTATGTAATCTCTCACGGATCATCAGACGGAATGGCACATCTTTGGTTTGAAAAACATTTCTCTCCAATTTCTTAAGCACATAAATGCTTGGAAACAAACGGATCAAAATCAGGTTCCCTCTGATGGAGTGTGAAATCCAGTCTTGTTATCACTTCCCTTTGAAAATAGAGATGTGCATTTTTCAAAAGTGACCAGAGGAGATAAATTCTATGTCTTTTGATCTAGGGAGGAAGAGAAGAGAAGAGAATAAAAGGGGCGAACTTGAACCTTCAAACCGCTTCTGCCAATAAAATTTTCTCTGCCGAGAAAATCTGACACATCACCTGGGAAGACAGGAGAGAGAGCAATTGCTCTGTTTATGTCATAATTTCTATCATCTTCTGTTTTGTATTTTCCCCTTTTCTCCCCATTTTCTCTCTCTCTCTTAAACAAATACTTTTAGCCCTGTTTTCGATCAGTTATAGAAGGCAAAGAGAGACCATGTAGAAGATACAAATGGCCACGCTCACCAAATTTGATCAACCAGCCTCAGTGGGAATACAAATCACTTCCTAACACAGAGTGCTAGCACTCTCTTTCTTTCTGTCTTTCTCACCTCTCTTCTGGTCAGTAGTAGAAACAATGTGTAGGTCTGCCTTTCCTCCCTCCTGAAGAACAGAGCTGACGGAACCACAGTTTCAGGCTCGGCTGAGCTCGGATCATCCATGCCATATCAGTCATCACCTTCCAAAACACACTGACACTAACTCACTGTCTCACACACACACACACACACACACACACACACACACACGCGCGCACACTATTTCCCTACCACTCCCACTTCTCTCTTCTCACTCTTTCCTTTTCCCACTCGCTCAAACCCACTGATTCCAGTCTTTTATGCCTTTTCTGGTATCTCACTCACTGTATGTTCACCCACTCTACCCCACAGTGAGCAGGAGGTTCATTCAGAGGTGTCCTTCAGTGAGAAAGTGAAGCAGCAGAGGAGGAGGAGGTGGATGAAAAACTGGCCACAGTTCCCCTCACTGAGCCCCCAGCACGAGCAGGCAGCCTTGGCTTCTACCGTCCTGGAACTCCTTGTTTGCACTTGTCGCTGCAGCGACCACTGGCTGCTGATGATGCCTAGCGTTCCGTCTCTACAGTGATGCTGCTGTGGAAGAGACAACTCCTGTCATCCGTGACGACAGTCTCTGTCTGAGGGAGGGATGCTGCCTCTGCCTCTGCCTCGAAACCCTGTGGATACACGCACACACGCTCTCTCCGTCCCCTCCTCTCTCTCCTGCACACTGCCAGATGGAGGGAGGAAGAGGATGGAGTTTATGGACAGGCTTTGGCTGCTAGTGGAGAAGGCTCTCTCTCACTGCCTCTAAGAGAAGGGGGAGGGACCAGGAGCCTTAAAGAGACAGTGACGAGCAAGGCACAGTAATTGTATCTCTCTTCCTTTCTCTTTATTGCTGTCCTTGTCTCTTTCTCTCTCTATCCATAGCCCTCCAACATCATTTTATTGTTCCCTATAACCCTCTTCTCTTGGAATCTACAGTGGCCCTAAAAAGTATTTGGACATTTAAGCCGCACTTAAAAGGAATATTGGGGGTTCAATACAAGTTAAACTCAATCGAAAAATAATGTGGCATAATGTAGATTACCAGATTTACCACAAAAATCCAATAGTTTTTTTTTTTTTTTTTTTGCCATTACAAATATAACAACACACAGCCTAAATTGAATATCATTTTACACTGATAATATGTCAGTGATTTTATCACACAAAAATTTGGGAACAAATTAAATTAACAATTTTAACATATATAATGTTTTTTTTTTCTTTTGTTTTGGAGCTTACTTTTGTAATGGTGTGTGTTTTAGCCCCAAACACTTTTATTGTAAGTGCCTTATTATAACCTCATTTTTTACTTTTCTAAAACAAATTAGGGAAAATATTAAATTATTACTATTATTACAATTAGCATTATTATTATTATCATCAGTGTTTTGTGGTAATCAAAATTGCGTCACAAATGCTGTCGATTAAGCTTAATATGTATTTAGACCTGCAACATTCCTTAAAAATCCATCAAGATCAGGAGCACATTTTTAAGCACACATTTCACAACTTGCTTACATTCATTATTACTTAGGCTACTTTCTTCTGCTGAAGAATATTTCAGCTCTTCAAGTCCTCACAATGCAAGTGAATGGGTAACAAAAATGTTATGCTCCAAAAGTACTTCAAAGCAGTATACAAAGTAATCCATATGGTTAAGAATTGATATAATAAGTGTGGGTGAGAAACAGATCAATATATAAGTAAAAACTTAATAAATAAATATTGATCTGTTTCTCACCCACACCTATCATATCACTTCTGAAGATATAGATTTAAACACTGGAGTCATATGGATTACTTTGTACAATTTAACATTTAACATGGATTACTTTTTACAATTTTGACACCCATCCGCTTGCATTGTGAGGACCAACAAAGCTGAAATAATCTTCTAAAAATCTTTGTGTTCTGCAGAAGAAATAAAGTCATACACATGGACAGCATGAGGGTGAGTAAAAGATGTGAGAATTTAAATTGTTTGAGTGAACTTTCACTTTAAACCACACATAAAATTGCATAAATTAATTTGTTTTAGATAACAAAATTTCAAGCATTTATTTTAAATAAAGCACACTTCTCAAGAAAAATAATAAGTTTGAAATGATTTACTATGCTAGGAGTGTGAATTTAAAGGGAAACAGACTTAATATATTCACTAAAATCCCTTGATACCATTTGGTAAAAATAATTACACAAATGGTTCTGAAAAGAGACACTAGTTCTGAGAAAAGTTCTAGCAGCATTTGTTTGCAGAAGCTACTTGGTTTGATATTAAAATTCATACATATTTAAGTGAGACTTTGGTATTCAAATGTGTCCAAATTGTATTTAGGGCCACTGTATGTCTATATCCCTTTCAATCAAAGTCTTAAAATTATTCTGTTCTCTGAAATTACTTGATGAAACTTTTGTTAATAAATCTCAAACCGGGAAAGGTTCGTTTTGTTCCCCACTAACAGACAATAGAACCAAATTGAGAAAATGGTGATGCTGAGTAAAATATTCTCTTTTGTGTTTTCCTCCTTGATCAATAAAACATTTTCCCCTTCAAAAATTCAGCACATTACTACAATGTGCAGTTTTTGCATCAAATATATTTAGATTGTACACACAGTTTTTTTTCTTATGTATTATATTTATGTGTGTGTTAATTATGAGGCTATTGATCTACTTCTGTGAAGTGTCTTTTGGGTGAATTCTCTGTTTGCCAAGGAAAGTGGGCCCCAAAGGCTATATGTTCTACAGATGTGTGAAATAAGATTATCTATAATGCTTGGAATGCATTGATTCGATGCACGTAAAGCTAGTTTGTGTGCTGGTGTGTTGCTATGTGTGTAACATTTACACATGTAGAGAGGGTCAGAGTGATTGTGTGTGTGTGGATCTCAGTGAGTAGGTGGAGGCTGATCTGGCATTATTCTCATAGATCTATGTAGAACTGCTTAGAGATGTAGGCTACTGCTGAATGGCAGAGCATTTTCTGTGATGTCCTTGAGAGATCTTACTTCTCTGTTGTAAAGACCTGCAAAAGCTGGTCACCATGTAAGATGACTGTGTCCCAGCCAGGCTTCCAATGGATGATTTTTTTTTCTTCATATCGTGTTGCTAAATAATGAAATCTAATTGCCAAATAATGTTCATGTGACTACATGTCATGTCATCTTGAAAAAAGAACCAATGAGGTTTAAAGTTATTGATGTGTCCCCATTTTAGATTTACAGAGATTATTAATTACTTATTTTGAAAGTGAATAACGTCTAGGTTACGGTTGTATGTTGAGATGTTGTGTCGAAGAAGCGACACTAGGGGTCTCTCTTGAGAGCCTCGTGCATCTCTGAACTTGAGAAAAGGCCAATGAGAAATTGGCAGACATAAAGGTATAAAGGGAGGGAAATATGCATCTGTCCGTACAGGTTTTGCACTGAGGAGTCGAGAATGAGGTTCGGCCATAACAGTGGCACGGTTCAGCATTGTGGCCGGGAGGACACAATGTCTTGTTCCCTCTATCAGGGAATGGAGGTTAACCTAGACGTTCCCCGTCTGTCATTCACATTGACGTTGTGTCGAAGAAGTGACACTGGGGGTCCATATTCAATCACGCCATGCGCTGAACGTGTACGTGTGCTGCTGATGCAGGTGCGGGCAGGTAGTTGCATGCCAAAGTGACAGGCTACATCAGACTGCACGTACCCATCCTCAACGCCCCATAAAATCATCATAAACCTTTTAGGTTCCCGGAATCCCGAATGGGGGAACAAGGAGACGTGCCAAGCATGGGAGCAGGCCGCGCCAACCGCGACTTTTCTCTCTCTATGTTTCTCGCATAGAGTCAAAGCGGCTGGGGCCATCTAAACACTATCACACGGATCAGGGAAGGCCGAAAAGGGGGCCGAAAGGGGGCTGTAGGCTTTGGAGGTCAGTGATGATGTCCTCCTACAGGTCTTGGAGGGGAGCACCAGGCGATCCCACCAGGTGGCGGCATTTTCGGGACACAGGTGGATCGCAACTGCTCTCTCCACCTGCGGGACCTGTGGGCCGCTCCACCGTCGAGTGTAGTGAGAGCGGATGAGCGAGGCAGTCGGTTGCGGGCAGTGAAAAGTGCCCTCCATGACCTTGTCAGCTCGTCATGCACCTCCGGGAAGAAAGGAACCAGTGGGGGGCGTGGCTGTGAGCAGCGCCAGGACCCGAGGAACCTGTCATCTAGCCGTGAAGGCTGTGGGGAGGATGGAGGGTTCCAGTTCCAACCCCACGCTGACGGCGGCCCAGGCAAGCATGTCTGCCATCTGGGCATCAGTCTCAGACTGCCAACCCGAGGGTGGCAGTCCAATCGAGTCTTCCACGTTAGATGCCGGAACGCTCTCTAATGCAGCGGTGAGCTCATCATCCAGCTTGGGGGGCTCGAGGGGGTAAGCAGACTGGCCGTGAGGCGAGCTGCTGTCACCCAGAGCCAGTATGGAAGTCAACGAGCATGCCGGGGGCGGGTGATTCGTGGGGATCTACCCAGCAAAACCGAGCCCGCTGCTGTCCCCAAATCGCCTCCATCACCAGCCGGGTCGTACTCAATCCAGTGGGAAGAAGGAACAACTCGGGGGGGCAGCTGGAGTGGCGTTCCTTTTTAAGAAGGAAAGCCGTGACTGCAACGTTGCCATGGTAAAATTATCGCAGTGAGAACACGAACCATCCATAAATGCTGCCTCGGTGTGATCACTGCCCAGACACACGAGGCAGCATCTGTGACCATCAGGAGTGGAGAGAACTCGACCGCATCCAGGAACTACACAGGGGCGGAAGGGCATCTTTATAAAGACGCGTCCTGAATGTATTGGTCTTTTTGAGAAAATAAAGTATTTTAGGGAAATATTCTCTTTTAGAAGTGCTGCCGAAGCGCCCAGGGGCAAAGCTGCACTGTTGTGCAGAGAAGGAGAAAGCCGCTGATTTGCGGCATAGATCCAACAGCATACGCTCTGTAGAGATGAATGGAACAGTCAGTGAATACAGCTCGCTGATCACACAACCGCTTGGCTCCGAAGGAAAAATCTGAATTGACAGACGCATATTTCCCTCCCTTTATACCCGTATGTCCGTTGGGAGGGACATGCAAATTCTGTCACTGGCCTATTCTCAAGTTCAGAGATACATGAGGCTCTCAAGAGAGTTCCCTAGTGTCGCTTCTTTGACACAACGTCGAAGTGAGCGACAGACAGGGAACTTAAATTTCAGATTATGTGACTGTATGTCTTTAGAAGACTTGTTGCACAACTTCCACAAGTTGCATGGACTACTTTTACAGTGGTTCAATGTTATATTTTTTAAGTGACTATGTGTTTCCATTACATGACGAAAATGTTCTTTTCGTGTTTCACGGAAGAAAGAAAAGCATATGGTTATGTAACCAATTTGTTTTCGTAATATGCTGAAAATTTCCTTTTGTGTTCCATGTAAGAAAATATGGTTTGTAGCAATTTCAGTTTCATTATATGGCGAACATTGTCCTTAAGTGTTCCACAGAAGTAAGAAAGTTATACGGTTTTGAAACTATGTTATTTACTTGATTTATATATTTGATTTGTGTTTATTAATTATTTAATTTGAAAGTGAATAACAACTTAAATTTCAGTTTGTTCATCACACAAGTGATTATATGGCTTCAGAAGACTTGGAAAAGAGTGCACAATTCGCATCGACTACTTTTAATGTGGTTTTATGGTGTCTATTTATTTATTTATTTGATTTTGTATTATTTTTTGCCATTTATAAGGTTTGGCAACCCAGAGTCATTTACATTACAAGTAGAAAATGTTCCTTTTGTGTTTCAAAGAAGATAGAATGTCATGTTGTTATATAGCAATTTTTATTTTCTTAAAAGGGTGAACATTTCGTTTTTGTGTTCCATGAAAGAAAGTCATAAGGTTTTGTAACGATTTCAGTTTCATTATATAGCAAACAATTCATTTTGTGTTCCATGGAAGAAAGAAAGCCATATGGCAAAATGTATCTTTTTGTGATATACAGGAGAAAAAAGTCATATGAGTTTTGAGCTACATAAGGTTTAGTAAATGCCAGAATTTTCCTTTGTTGGGTGAACAATTCCGGCAGAGGCTATAAATTCCGGTAACTTTTCATTGACGTGTTGCACACATATTCACAGCTGGTCACACCTAAAGTTGTTCCCAAAGCACTAACTCAGCGCAGCATCTCGTTCCGCTTTTATCAGGGACCAGGGGTTACAGTTAAGTAACCTGAGACGTTTCGCAAGGCACGGGACCTGACAACTGGTAAAACCGCACAAGCTGTTTGTGCAGCCAAGATGCTGCTTGCATCGCAATTTCATTGTGGTTAAGAACTTCAAACCAAGAATTTAATTGAGTCAAGTCACCTACATCATGTCTCTCACAGTTTACTTTTTATTTTATTAACCTTTATTTAACCAAGAAGTCCTTTGAGATGAAATCTCATTTTTGAGGGAGACCTAGCCAAGAAAGCACACAATAGGACACAATAATGAAAACAACTAAAAACATAAAGAAATATAAAAAAATAATAATAAAAATATTTCAGAAAAATAGTATTAATATAAGTATGTTTAGGTGTAATGTATCAATATATGTACATTTCTGTAAACTCATGTGCTCCACACAGTGTTGTCAGCTTGATATTTTCCATAATAGCTTGATGAATTAACAATTGTTGAATTGTTACTGCTAAAGCAGACAGCAACTTTAAACAGATAAACAGCACCTATTTATTATTGATTTACTATTTTCAAAGCATTGACAAGCTGCTTAAAATATGTTCTTTTACAGCATTTGTCCATCATTCACAACATTCAGTCATGCACAATAAAATATTAGGATATTTTGGGCAGTGAAATGTTTTGTTTCTAATTTAATTATCGACTATAAAATGTAGTCTATTACTCAATGGCAGAGTTTGTGTATGAAGCTAAACTTCATGTAACGAGCTGAATATAGTTGATTATGACATTTTTATTTTAAAGTTTTTTTTTATTTTTTTTTAACACCAGAGAGCCTATAAGTTACCACAGGGTAACTTTGAACATTGTTTTTGGCCTATATCTCTGATACATTTGAAGGACAATTAAATGTATGACTCAATATTATTATGCTCCGTGTTTTTGCTGTTAAAGAAGAGCTCAGTGCAATTTTCTGTGGTTGGTATTTAAAGATTTCATAATGGTTGAAGAACAACTCGGCAGCTGCTCAAGCAAATATCAAATATCTGTTATCTTTGACGTCAGCAGCTGGGTTTTAGGTGCACAAGCAGAGCGCAGAACTGCCCCCATTGTGCCATTTTCTGCAAATTAAAATAGAAAATAATTTATATCAGGAAGACTCGCAGACTTGAGTGAATTATGAGATTACATTTGTTTGATGAATATAAAACAGAAATGTAATGTCTCTCTTTGTCATAAACCCCTGTGGTGGTGGTGGTGTAGTGGTCTAAAGCACATAACTGGTAATCTGGTAATCAGAAGGATGCTGGTTCGATTCCCACAGCCACCACCATTGTGTCCTTGAGCAAGGCACTTAACTCCAGGTTGCTCCAGGTGGATTGTCCCTGTAATAAGGACTCTGCAAGTCGCTTTGGTTAAAAGTGTCTGCCAAATGCATAAATGTAAATGTACCCCCTGTGCAAGACAGAACACAACAAGTAGTAGTAGTGGTGGGGTGGTGGAGGTTGCCGTGTAAGCAAACTGAAACAGCAATGTGATATTGTGAGCAGAATTATAAAGCAATGGCTTGCATGCGATTGGCTAGGAGTTACCTAGTTAATGTTACGATGATGTACAGCTGCTAGTCTACCTGCTAGACCTACGCAGCACTTACATGTCCTTGTTAAATGGCCCTAAAATTAGCATTGGGCTTTTCCAGTGTTTTTGGATGTAACATATGCAGTCAAATTGTTAGGTGTACTGTAACTTCTCAACAAGTGCTAATTACTACTATGTTGACAAATTTACATGTATTTTCCCAAACCAGTTGGCAGATAGTGACTCAGTATAGACTATTATTTCTTTAGATAGGGATCATTTTAGATAATCCTAAACTAAATTGAAAAGACAATTTGATAATGAAATAAACAATAAAACAATAAAAACTATTAAAATTAAAAACAATAATAACCCTGGATGTAATAACTAACACAAGTTTCACTTACTTCAGTCTTTGTTTGTTTTTGTCAAGTTTTTGTTACTGTTAGACTTATATTGACAAATAGTTTTTCTTAGTTGTGAAAGTTAAAATAAGCTTAAAATATTGATGTTGAGTTTACGGTTACAGATTAATTTCAGATTCATGAACAGATTCATTTGGACTCTGACTCGACTGAGACTGTGCCTGTTATGGACTCGGACTTGAGTCAGACTCTGCCCCTTTTGGACTCAGACTCAACTCGACCTGCATTGTTTAAAGACTCGGACTTGACTCGGACTCGACTAAAATGGACTCGAAAACAACACTAATGGCCAGACGGTTTCGAGCAGACAGAAAGGCTACGGTAATTCAGATAACCATTCTGTACAATTTTAGTCAGCAGATTAGCATCTCAGAATGCACAACACCTCGATCCGTATGGGCTACAACAGCAGAAGACCACTTTGGGCACTTTATTAGGACCATAGTGTTCATAATAAAGTGCTCAATAAGTGTAGATTAACCGGCAAGCATTTCTTATTCAACCAGTTTCAACAGAAAAACCTTGCTAATTGACCAACATTTTTTTGATGGTGAACAATATGGCTATAGTGGTCCACCAGCTAGACCAGCGTAAATCAACTTGGACCAGCCTGGAAATTCGTGCTGTTATAAGCTAGACTTTTCAGCAGGGTGTTTGATTGTATACTCCCTTTAAAAGTCATAGATCATTACAAGCTCTTTTAAATACCTTTACAGCCCTACTTAATTTTGTTTAGAGTAATTTGGTGTCTAATGAACATTGATAACAGAGTCTGCTGTAACACATTTGCAATTATTTTGGAATCATCTGCACACTTCACCAAGTGTTTGACTGCTGTAATGCAAGAGTGATCTCCGGGTTCCCCCCACCACCCCTCAGCATGATATATCTTTAATGCTAAGGTCATTCTGACTGCTGGTTTTTACTAGCAGAGCTGGAGAGAGGCCAAGGAAATATCAGCCTCACTTAATATTTCTGTCCTGGATTTATTGTACATGGCCAGATTATGGAGAAGTTTTATAGAATGCAATATTTTTCTAGCAGGGCCACATGCTTGCGCTTTCACAGGTGTACTTCCAGAGGAAATCACTTGGGTAATGTGGTACTACAGAGACAGGAAAAGGAATATAGAGAGAGAGGGAGAGGGAGAGGGAGAGGGAGAGAAAACAAAGTGAGAGCCTTCCAGCCAGTCAGGTTTATTTGACAGTTTCTGTTTAAACAGCAATGAGCAATCATTCCTCTGTTATTTGATACTTCAGTATCAAGAATCTGTTTATTAGACAAGGCAATATTTGGCTGACTTCCTCCATGCCTGGATATGGGCACTGTATCTTTGTTTGTGTGAGTATATGTGTATAAGAAGGATTTATTTCTTCTCATAAAGCAAAACTTGGGGGACACAGTGGGTCGATAAAGATGTTCCACCCTTTCTCAAGTCTCTTTGTCAAAAAGGCCACACATCAGTCAAAGCCAGAGTTTACTATTGGTCGACAACTATGTGTATAACTGTATGTTTAACACTGCAGTTCCCCCTACACAAATGTTTATTAAAACACATAGGTTACGCTTATAAAAACAACTTCTTATTGCACATGTCCTTGATATAGTACATTTTCTTATTTGGATATGTTGCTCCTCTCCACAAGGTGGCACAGTGGCATAGTGAAGTCCCTGGAAATCACACAAGAGCAGCACAGAAGCCAAAGAAAGGACTTTTGGCATTATTTGTGAGAAGCAATCTATATTGTAAAAAATACTTTTGTAAAAAAGGGGGGCTTATTTATGTGGGATATTATGCCACCACACACAATGTCTGTTTTTGTAAAATTGGTAATCTTTGTTTCAGTTGTGGTTTATTTTAATTTCCCACCTGTGGTCAGTAAAGACATGTTTTAAACTTTACAGAGTTTTTGAATAAATTTTGCAAAGTAGTTTGACCTTGAATACAGGCTGTCACCTGATTCAATATTAAATGATCACATTCTGGTATCACATTCTACACTGTAAAATAATTAAAAGCAGTTCCCTTTACAAAAAGCTTCACAAGGATGTTGCACTGAGAAAAGCGCTTTTGGAACAATCCTACATGTTTGTGACCAGCTGAAATATGTGTGTGTAACACGTCAATGAACATTGACCTGAATTTATAGCCTCAGTTGGTGTAATCATTAGATGCACCTGTGACCGGGCTATAAATGGACTCACCACCAGGGTGTCATCAGATCCTTTTCTTCAGCGCATTCTCTGTGTGTGTGTCTCACAAGCCTGTCAGAAACTTTCTTTCCTCTGCTATGATTTAGAATTTGGTGAAGCTTTTCTCCTTTCTTTCTTTATGATATATATATATATAAAAAGAAAAGAAAAAGGGGTAAATTGTCGGAGAATGCATCAGTTTTGTTTTGTTTGTTTGGGGGAAGAGCATGCTGCTCTCGCGTTGGGGCAGGGCGGGTGCGCGCATTGCGACCTTCTTTCGGTCAAAATGCTTCGAGCTCGCCTTGCTTACTTCCGAGAGCTGGCACCCACACTTAATTCATGGGGCTCTTGTATGGATCTGTTTGATGAGCGAGAGACAGGTCCGTCCTTTTCGCTCGCTCTCTCCCCAGAGCCGGCTGGTCCTTCCCGCGATCTTGAAGCGCGCTCCGGCGCCTCTTCAGTTCATGAGGGGGACATTGATTCTCTTGAGTCTGCGGACTTTGAGTTACCCACATCCGAGCACTCGCAATCACACGTCTCAAAATCTTCTGAGGAGTTACTCGATGTGGTAACTCGTGCGGTGGCCAGACTCCAGTTAGACTGGCCACGCGATCAAGAGAGCCCCAAACGCTCCAAATTAGAGCACAGATTTCTGTCTGGTGGCCAGGGGAAGGGAATGCCTCATCAGTCCCTTCCCTTCTTTGTAGGGAATTATACCTCTCGTGTTTACGTGCCCTCGATGTCGTTATATTCGACTATCGTGGGTGCTGAGGCATGAAGGTATTCAATGAACCTGACTGCACTTCACTGAAGAAACCTGCTCTCCCCACAAATCCATGCAGGTCTACCTCCATGCTAATGGGGAGGGCTTATCAAGAGGCAGGTCAGGCTGGTGCTCCACTACACACCATGGCCGTGATGCAGACTTACCAGGCTGACCTACTGAAATACCTGAGTTTGGGTGCAATGCTTGATGAAGAAGCCTTTTCTGAACTTCAATGTTCATTGACGTGTTACACACACATATTTCAGCTGGTCACAAACATGTAGGATTGTTCCCAAAGCGCTTTTCTCAGCGCAGCATCTTGTTCCGCTTTTTTCAGGGAACAAGGGTTACAATACGTAACCCGAGACGTTTTACTGGTTTAGTAAATGACAGGAGCTTGTCAATTTGCACATGCGCTCATTTTTTGGTCCTTTTTGTTGCTGATATTGATATTTCAGTGATCAATGGAACTGTGATTACTCAAAAAGTCTGCTTCTGAACAGATATCATCAGTGGGGGATCATTTGTGGATTTTGATGCTGGATTTGAACAGTTGCCGTGAAGCCTTGTTCTGTAAAATGTTCTTTGAGTCATATATACACTGTAGGTTTTAGTATTTCAATAGTGAGCATTTACATCAAGTCAATACGCTGATAACAACCAAAATCATCTTAATCAAAAAATCAGACTAAGCCTTGTCCTGTAAAATGTTCTATGAGTCATATATATATATATATACACTGTAGGTTTTAGTATTTCAATAGTGAGCATTTACATCAAGTCATTACACTGATAACTACCAAAAATCATCTTATTCAAAAAACCTTAAAAAATTAGTCATGAATATCTATGAGCAGGCAGCACAGACTTTCACAGATGATGCACTCTTGCACTCAGCTAGAGCACAACAGAATTAAATGATTGCAAGACATGTTTTTCAAAGTTTAAAACTACTTAACCTTTTCACGAGTAGGCTCTAAATTCCCCTGCAGTATCCCCTTGAGTGAGTTATTTTTGCACGTGACCCTGCACAGCCGGTAGAGGGGGCAGAGTATTTGTTTTATTTATTTTGCTTTTTATAGCTAAAACAAATGAACAAATAATATCAGCAGTCCGGTTTGTCTATATGCACTGTTTGACTTCTCAGACATTTTGTGTGTGTGTGTGTGTGCATGTGTGTGTGTGTGAGACAAGCACTTATGTAAACAGACTAGGCTGCGTGCATCAGATAATCACGCTCGATCAGTATGTTTTTACTGTGAGTATACAAGTTTTAAACTGTTATCGTGGTGCTTTTGTGATTGTTTGGCTGTCTGTTTCAGAAAACAAACATATTATATGCCTGAAAAGAGTATTTGAGTTGCTGTTTGTGTTAACAGAGCTACGTTCCCACCAGAAGCCTGCGGTCGGCTAAGGAACGATGCCTTGTTGCACCAAAACAGAGAGGCACAAAAACACTTTCCCGGACTTTCAGTTTCATCATACCACGTTGGTGGAATGACCTTCCCAACTCAATCTGTGAACCTGACTCACTCTCTATCTTCAAAAAACGGCTAAAAACACATATTTTCCAAAAGCACTAAACCGGTCACTAAAATAATTTATAAATAAAAAATACAAATATTTATAATTCTTGTTGCACTTAAATCAGTTTTGTATACTATTCTGATGATACTGATTGTAGTATGGCACTTTGTAGTATGGCATTGTCTCTCACTCCATGATCGCTCAAATTACTACTACAACAATACAGCATAGAATTACAGTTAAACTAATAATATTATTCAATAATAATTAAATAAATTAGAATAATTAAATCAATTGACCGCCCTAATTATTAATAAACAATGTTATAAAATAAAATAATTAACACTTTTCAATACTGTTTCATTTGTTAACATTAGTTAACATCAACTGGCAATAAACAATACTTTTTCGTACCACTGTCTTTTTGAGATGATTCGCTTATGTTTTCCTCTTTTGTAAGTCGCTTTGGATAAAAGCGTCTGCCAAATGAATAAATGTAATGAAAACCACATCTTCACCTAATAAATAGACGTAGCTGCATGCATGGTTAGATTGCGCATTTAGATGTGATGGCTGTGCATATATAAACTGTGAACTGTTATCGTGGTACTTTGGTGAAAATTAGGCTTTTTGTTACATAAAATAAACATAGGATGTGCTTGAAAAAGCACATCCTGTTTGTTTGACGAATGGCAACCGCTAATAATGTAAATAATTGGCAGCACACATCGAAGGAAGATCTATTTTCTGATGAGCTCTTCTCAATATTTATTGAATTTTTTTTTCATCTGCATATATCCTGTCTTGGTACCTCGTGTCACTATTACAAGTGACCCAGCATCAAAGTTGTTTTGTTTTTTTTTGTTAAAAAATATAAAAAAAAACTACTCAAACACACATTACTCTCATAGGTTCTCATTGTAAAAAGGCAAACGCTTGTCAGAGAAATGGCAGCAGGGCAACAGTTGCTAAGACAGGATTGGTCCGAAACACTTTTAAGGCTGGACTTAAATTTTGTAAAGTATTTGAATTAAAATAGTTATTACAAAATATAATACATTTCCTGTCCTCGAATCTGATTGAACGAGAGACATACCATGAGTACTGATGTCTCTCACCATCAACACTCGGACACTGTTTGTATCACTCTGCTTTTGTTTGTGGCATTCTAAACCAAAGTTTAAGCGCAGCACAGATGTGTAAAAGAGCTAAATGTGTGACTTTTCATTTTCCCCAGTGACATTAAAGATTTTAAAAGACAGTTTTTATGTGTAAATTATGACATGCGCTGAGTCAACGCACGTCAGTAAGCGGTATTTTTTTAAATCATTGGCATTGTCTCTCACTCCATGATCGCTCAAATTACTACTACAACAATAAAGCATAGAATTACAGTTAAACTAATAATATTATTCAATAATTATTAAATAAATTTGAATAATTAAATCAATTGACCGCCCTAATTTTTAATAAACAATGTTATAAAATATAATAATTAACACTTTTCAATACTGTTTCATTTGTTAACCTTAGTTAACATCAACTGGCAATAAACAATACTTTTTCAGCATTTATAAATTTTTTCGATGTTAATTTCAACATATAGTTATAAATGTTTTAACTCAAAAGTTGTATATGTTAACATTAGTTAATACACTTAAGAACTAACATCAACTAGCAATAAACAATTACATTTTTAACTAACATTAAAAAATATGTATATGTAAAAATATGTACAAATATGTAACAAATTGTTCATTGTTAGTTCATGATACCTAATGCATTAACTAATGTTAACAAATGGAGCCTTATTGTAAATTGTTAAAATAATATCTTATAAAATTCACTGAAGGCTGTGTGTTACAGCGATTTACCATGTCACACCCTGCATATAAGAACAGCCTTTACCCCTGTTAGTCACTGTAATACATAGCCTCTCGTGGCTTATTGCTTTATTGTATCTCACCCTCTTTTCTTACTGTATTTTACATCTGTAATACAAAAAGATTTACATCTGTTTAACAATTAACTTATTTGACTGATTTACAAATATATTTGTGTATTTGTGTGTGTGTGTGTGTGTGTGTGTGTATGTGTGAGCGTGTATTTATCACTTTGTGGGGACCAGATGTCCCCATAAGGATAGTAAAACCCGAAATTTTTGACCTTGTGGTGACATTTTGTCAGTCCCCATGAGGAAAACAGCTTATAAATCATACTAAATTATGTTTTTTGAAAATGTAAAAATGCAGAAAGTTTTCTGTGAGGGTTAGGTTTAGGGGTAGGGTTAGGTTTAGGGAATAGAATATAAAGTTTGTACAGTATAAAAACCATTATGTCTATGGAAAGTCCCCATAAAACATGGAAACACAACGCGTGTGTGTGTGTGTGTGTGTGTGTGTGGTGAGTAGCTTGGATTCACAGATCACTGCTGAGTAATATCTTGTTTATTTCCAGCACACTTAAAAATAGAAAGGATAATGTGATGCTTTACCCTGAGTTAATTCTTCTTTACTACAGCAATCAAATGGCAACTATGACAGCACTCTGCTGTCACACTTACTTCAACCTAGTGCCAGGTACAGCAGACAAACAGAGAGTTGAGGAGGGAGAGGTTAGGTAGTGTAACAATTCATTTACCTTCTCACTTTTCTTCTTTATGGACGATTATTATGTACTTTGGTCCTCTTCTGCTGTGTATTCTGTATCTCTATGAACGGTTCCTCTCTTTCAAACACATCTTTCCATTGTCCTTACCATATCCTTGCAGGGTGCATAACATCCCTACCCGCAGAATCCCTAGACTCAAGTATGTTTAGTCTGCTGTTTGCCAGGGGCTATGTGTGGTTACCGTGGAACTCGCCGACAGTCTGTGCATCCCCAATAACCCTCATATTTCCCACTGGAGCACTAACAAGCCAAAGCACCTTATACTTCATTCAGCACGATTCCCACTAATATGGATCACCACATTTCTCTCCCAGATCTATTTCCCTCTCTGTCTCGCCTAGTTTAGAGTGATGCACCTTTTAGGAAATTCAACTTTATATACGTTGTGTAATGCTTAAGCAACCAGACTACATTTGAAATGTCAGTGTTTAGCACAACAATTATGTATATGATTTAATCTTAAGATTGACAAGCATGACGTTTGACTGAGAAGTGGAGATTACTGGTATTGCCCGCTGCTGTGCAGCTGTGACAGCTCTTTTGATTTATTTGCAGCTTGAGCAAACATAATCAAGGGCGAGATGCCACTCAATATCATCGCTATGGAGACGAGTGCAGATACAGCACCATTATTGTGCCTTTCCTTAAAATAATCTCTGTTTTACCATGCTTGGCTATCATAAATAAAAGAAACATAATAACTTGGGATTTCTGTTGTTGACTGATAATGTTGGTGTTTTAGTAACGTCAAGTAGAGAGATGGTGTGGTTAAATGCTTGGGGCATTCATCTTTATCAGTTTCACGTTTCTGTTAAAAGTATAGTGGACCCAAATTATTATTGTACTTCCAAACCTGTATGACTTTCTTCAGTGAGACAGAAAAGATGGATTTTTGAAGAAGTTTTAAAAGTAAATATAACATTAAGTGAATTTGAAATTACTTAATTATTCTGCTTTCTAAAGACTGGTCGTAAATCAAGAAAATAATCATTATTATTTTATTCTATTGACAGCTATAGTTCCCCATCTGTCGCTCACTTCGACGTTGTGTCGAAGAAGCGACACTAGGGGTCTCTCTTGAGAGCCTTTTGCATCTCTGATCTATGAGAAAAGGTCAATGAGAAATTTGCAGACAGAATTTGCATATCCCGCCCCTGAACATATGTGTATAAAGGGCGGGAAATTCATCTGTTTCATTCAGATATTTACTTCGGAGCCGACTGGTTGTGTATGCAGCGAGCTGCGAGTCACACACTGTTCCTCCTATCTCTGAGTGCGATTGGTGTTGGATCTACGGCGCATATCAGCGGCTTTCTCCCTTCTCTGCACTGCAGTGCAGTTCTGTCCCTGGGCACTTCGACAGCGCAGTAAAACAGTTATTTCTCTAAAATAGTTATTTTCTCTAAAAGAGCAATATACACAGCTGGCATTGAACGTCCTTTTCAGGACGCATCTTTATAAAGATGCCCTTCTGCCCCTGTGTAGTTCCTGTATGCGGTAAAGTGCTCTCCGCTCCTGAGTCTCGTGTGTCTGGTCAGCGATCACACCGAGGCAGCGTTTGTGGATGGCTCATGTTCTCACTGCGAGAACATGACCATGGCAACGTTGCGGTCGCGGCTTTCCTTCCTCAGAAGGAACACAACTCCAGCCGCCCCCTGCGTCGCTCCTTCTTCCCACGGGATTGAGGACGACCCGGCTGGCGATGGAGGCGATTTGGGAATGGCAGCAGGCTCGGTTTTGCCGGGTATGTCCTCACGAACCACCCGCCCCCAAACAGGCTCGTTGACTTCCATCCGGGCTCTAGACAACAGCGGCTCGCCTCACGGTCAGCCTGCCTATCCTCCTGAGCCCCCCGAGCTGGATGAGCTCGCCGCTGCATCGGAGAGTGGTCTGGCTTCTGATGCGGATGACTCGAATGGGCTGCCGCCCAGATGTTGGACATGCTTGCCCGGGCCTCCGTCAGCGTGGGGCTGGACTGGAAACCTTGGTCCTCCCCACAGCCTTCCGGCTGGATGATTGGTTCCTCGGGTTTTCGCCGCTCACAGCCACGTCCCCCCCCCGTCCCCCCCGGTTCCTTTCTTCCCGGAAGTACATGATGAGCTGAAGAGTGCCTCTCGCTCATCCGCTCTCAATACCCTCAAAGACTGAGCGGACCACGGGTACACGGCGGTCCCCCTGTAGGATAACGTCTTCACTGACCTCCAAAGTCTACTGCGCCACCGGACAGGCCGCTTCCAACTCGCCCTCAGGGCCACGAAGGTCACAGCGCGTTAATTTACTTTGAAACCCACATTTTCAATAAAAGAGCAATTCCCTTTGTCTCTGGCTCAACTGGCCCGCAAATGCCGTTCTCAAGGCACTCTGCCACCACACCTCAACAGTCCCGGCAAATTGGATGCAGACCTCTCGCCTCCAGCCCCACGACTGTTGTCCCCCGGCCAGTCGGTTCTGACAAGTCTAGAGGATGCCTCCACGTGACCTCCTCCTCAGTCACCAACCCGCCCCCTGCTGGGCGCAAGGTAAGTGCTTCGAATGTTCTCTTTGCACCAGGCCTCGGGACATGTTTTTGCCTCCCGACGTCCAAAAAAATCGTCCCCTTAGTGTCCCTAGCACGGAGCTTGGACGCGTGGCTCTCGCTTCCCAATCCGTCACGCTGGCTGGCCAGGACCATTTGACTCATTTATGCAATTCAGTTTGCCAGGAAGCCCTGCAATTGCCCTGCATTGGGAAGAAGGTGTCCGCATTATCAACTACCTCGATGACTGGCTCATTCTGGCCCACTCCTGAGAGTTACTATGTGCCCACAGGGACCAGGTGTTCAGGCACCTCAGCCGTTTAGGGCTTCAGGTGAACTGGGAAAAGAGCAAGCTCACCACAGTTTAGAGCATCTCTTTTCTTGGCATGGAGTTAAACTCAGTCTCAATGTTAGCGTGCCTCACCAACGAGAGCGCACAGTCAGTGCTGAAATGCCTCATCGCATTCAGGCCGGGCACGGTGGTCCCCTTAAAACATTTCCAGAGGCTCCTGGGGAATATGGTGCTACTGACCTTAATCACTGGCTCCAGACTCGAGTCCCGAGACGAGCAAGGTGCCGTGGCACGCACCGTGTGTTCATCGCCCCCGCCTGCCGCCAAACTTTTAAACCCTGGACAGACCACTGCTTTCTACGGACAGGAGGCCCCTTGCAGCAGGTGTCCCGATGCATCCTGGTCACCACAGAAACCTCCAAAGTGGGTTAAGGCTCTGTTACAGGCACGCAGCCGCGGGCCATTGGAAAGGGGCCCCACTGCGCTGGCACATCAACAGCCTAGAGTTGTTGGCTGTACTTTTTGCCCTGCGGAGGTTTCTCCCGCTAATTCAGGGCAAACACTTCTTGATCACCAAGGCAGCGTACACTCCTATCACATCTCAAGTCGTTGCGTGCCACTCACATCCCGGGCAACATCAACGTGGTAGCGGACGCGCTATCACGACAACGCTTGCCATGTGGAGAGTGAAAGCTTCACCCCCATTCGGTCCCCAAAGCCCCAAGCCCCAAGGCTTTGACGATTTTATGGGGCGTTGGGGAAGGGAACGTGCAGTCTGGCACAGCTGGTCACTTTGGTACGTAAAATACCTGCCCGCTCCTGTGTCAGCCACTGTTGCGACCGAACCTCATTGTCAGCTCCTCAAAAAAATTATTGAAACAAACACATTTCCCTCCTTTCTACCCGTATGTCCGGGGGTGGGACATGCAAATTCTGTATGCCAATTTCTCTTTGGCATTTTCTCATAGATCAGAGATGCAAAAGGCTCTCAAGAGAGACCCCTAGTGTCGCTTCTTAGACACAACGTCTTGTTCCCTCCATCAGGGAACGGAGGTTACATCCATAACCTAGACGTTTCTCCTCGCCAGTGGCTTTAGTACAAGATTAATTTGCCAAATTATAATAATGCTTTTGTTTTTTTTTTTGTTTTTTGTGAATGGACAAGGTGAGCTACATGTGTGCACACAGAACAGCATGTCACCCATTCACTCTGAAGCACTCAAACACCAACCTGTTGTGGTTTAATCATCAATCAAATATAATACTTTGATTTTTATGTTATTTTGATCAGTTGTGGAGCCCTGAAGGATTGTGAAATGAGTCTAATTCCATGGTCTTTAGAACACGTATTGGCCAAATAAAAAGCCCATTAGTCATCGTGATATTCATGATATTGCTTAAATTTATATAGCTAGCAAATTCTTCTCGAATATATAGTGAATATTCAATATATTGTCTAGCCCTAACTGCAACTAACTATTTTTCTTACACAGTATAAATGGATCTTTATACATGGAAATATATATACAGTATCTGCCTTTATGTTTTAGTAAAGTGGGTCCCTTACAAGCGGATCATCATATTTTGGGGTCCTTGGCATCAAAATATTTGAAAAAATATATACAATATAGAGGATCACAATGACAGTATTTTATAACATAAAACCTTGTCTTTTAAATCTCAGAATGCTCACACATAACATAATAGTATCCCATGAGGGTTATTCTGTAGTATTGGACCCTATTTTATTCTCTTTATTGCAGGTCTGGGCACCAGGCTGAAGGAAGGGGAAGTCATCCCACTTATCACTTGAGTAAATTGCTCTGTAGGTGGCCACAGTCACAGACTCATCAGCCCCTTCTTAAAGCCTGTCATCTCTGCTTCAGGCAGGCATCTGTTAGCTTGGAGTAAGACAGCTATGTCCATAGCCAAGAGCATGGGCTTAGGTGCACATACTGTACACACAAATCCTATCTAATAACAAAGCACAACATGTCCTACTGTCGTTCCTCCTTGAAACTGAGAGCTTTATTTATGGTGCAGGGAGTTTAGTTAGGTGCTTACAGAGGTGACAAAAAAGCAAAAAAAGCAGCACAGAGGCTTATGAGAATCCCATTTGTCTTCCTGACTTTTGCCTGCAGAACATGCCATACTGAACCTACCCAAACAGGATGAACACGTCACACAGGATAGTCCACCTGAAATCAGAAATAATCATGTCTATGTCAGTTCTTCATTGCAGAGGACAAAAGTAATAAAAGAATAGTAATGTATCTAACAGCAGTTCCGTTTTTATTTAATTAGACCAAAGGACATTTCTACAAAAAGTAAGATCTTTGTCCCCATTTGCACTTGCAAACTGTTGTCTAGCTTTTGTATGGTAGTTTGACATAATAACAACAACCACAAAAATAATGGAATCTGGTATTGTTAAACAAGTACCATTTAAGCACAAGAACAAATTTCATGGTATATACAGCACTTAGAGTTGAGAAGAGCCAACTGATTCTCGGTTCACTGCCGTACTTTTAAATCCAGCATTTGAACATGATGTCTCCTCAGCTCCGCAGGCATTGTGGGATAATAAAATGTCCAGTCGATCCGCACTTCAAAATCTTGCTGGAAATAGGTCATCTGGGTATTTCTCGCTTACTGTTTAATGAATACTGAGGATTCATTCATACTTCTCCATTGGTGGCTGTTTTTGGCATAGCATAAAGTAGGGAATTATGGATATTAGGAAGCAGCAATGGCCTTCAAAATCACATATTTTTGGATCTGAAGATGTGAGCATAAGCTGAGACATTGCGGATCTTGCCCCATCAGACCAGTGCTTACGTTCTTAGGTTCCAATAATTATAAAAAATTTTATCATGTGCATACATTTTTATGCATTGAAAACATAATCATTTGGTTTTCTGTTATATTGAATTTTTTTTACATTTGTAAAAAAATTACTAGAAATAGCATTTTAGCTTAGCGTAAAGCTGACAATTTACACAAGGTTTATTTCTATATCTTGTGCTCCAAACTTACTTCAAACGTACTTCTCTGTCTGCTCGTATGAATGTAACACTTCATAAGAAAGTGTTTCACCGCTGTTCAAATGCACTGTGAATCAAATAATTTATATGTATTCATTTTTACATCTGAAAGGACTAAATATTAAATGAAACAAATTACAATAAAATGCAAAATAATATCTTCAGTAATGTGATGTAATGATCCCATTGATTTTCTGTAAAGCTGCTTTGAAACGATGTGTGTTGTGAAAGGTGCTATACAAATAAAATTGACTTGAGTTGACTTGATCATTTACTGCCCGGAACCAGTCTCATCACTCGTCTGCTCTCACCACCCTTGATGGTGAGGATGCCCACGGAGGTCCCCTAATTGGACAGAGCGGTTGCAATCCACCTGTGCACCGAGAACGCCACCACCTGGCAGGAATGCCCAGTACTCCCCTCCATGGCCTGTAGGATGATGTTGTCGCTGACCTCGAAAGCCTACAGTGCCACCGGACAGGCCACCTCCGCCCTGCATGCCATGGCTCTCCACCAAGCCAAGGTACTTAAAGAACTGCACCTGGGTAGTCCTGACCCCGATGTGCTGCAGGAACTGCACTCTGCCACCGAACTCGCTCTCACAGCCACGAAGGTCACACCGTGGGTACTCGGGCAATGGCCACCCAGTGGCCAACATGGTCGAGATGTACGATGTTGACAAGGCCCGCTTTCTCAACTCTGCCGTATCCCAGCTTGGCCTCTTTGGCGACACCGTCGACTACTTCGCCCAGCAGTTTCTGGCAGTAAAGAGGCAGACGGAGGCTATCTCTCACATCATGTCGCGGCGACGCCCCAGCACAGCCCATGCCCCATCTGCCCACCGAGGGCATCCCCCTGTGTCCAAACAACAGGCAGCTCCGCCTAAACCCGGGCCCAGCTCTGTGAATGTGAAAGAGAGAAGGGGAATGTCATGGTTACTGTTGTAACCTCCGTTCCCTGATGGAGGGAACAATACGTTGTGTCCCCCTTGCCACGACACTAGACCTACCACTGTAAATGGCCGTACCTTATTCTCGGCACCTCAGTGCAAAAACCTGACCGACAGACACACGCCCGCTTCCCTTTATATACTTATGTCCGGGGCGGGACATGCAAATTCTGTCTGCCAATTTCTCATTGGTCTTTTTTCAAGTTCAGAGGTACTTGAGGCTCTCAAGAAAGACCCCTTGTGTCACTACATTCGACAAAACGTCTCGTTCCCTACATCAGAGAACAGAGGTTACAACAGTAATGGTAAATAACCATGGTAGTACTTTGGTATACTTTGAAGTACCTAGTAGGAAAAATTCAGGTATAGTTAAACATTTTCTAATGATTTGGCATTGGTTTTGGTTTTTTAAAAATTATCTAAATAACTATTTTAGCAACATCCCATTTAGTATTAAGTTAAAAGGGACATTCACCCAAAAATGAACATTGTGCAACAAATTAATTTTACCCTCAGTCACCATTACATACATTACTGTATGAAAAAAGAATACAAAACTTTAAACACAAAAACTGAAAACAAATGGGTATTTCAGGCAGAATAGCTTCAATATCAATTCACTTTCATTTAGCATAATTGTCCATACAAAGTCAATGGTCACTGAGGCTAACATTGTGCGAAATATCTTGTTTTTGTGAGTGATTCTGAGTGATTGTGAACTCTGAGTGATTCCTTTAATTCTGATTTTTGGAACAATATACAAATAATAATGTAGGGCTGGCCTATTAATCAAATTTAATTTTCAATTACGATTTTGGCTTCCAACGATTATAAAAACAAGATCATCAGAATAAAATGAGTATTGTACCAAAATAATATCTAAAGTAATTTAAAAAAAATTACATTTACTTTAGGAGCTATACTGCAGAAGAAAATATTGTTATCGGAGAATGTTGAATGCAACATTTAATCAGGGCTCGACATTAATGCTTGTCTGCTTGTCTGGGACAAGTGAAAGATAATTTTACTTGCCCGACTGGATAAGCAGACTGATTAAAACGTCAATATTGAAAAAAATAACCGACTATATTGATTGACAGGCGGCGTATGTGTGTGCGTTCCGAAAATGCTTACACTAATGCGCACCTGAATGGTCAAATACATTTCACATTTCTTCCCAAAATGCCCATCTTGGTGAGGTATTCATGTAAATACAGAGAGTGATATCTAAAGTGTACGTAAATAGTGGAGAAAAAAGTGGATTTGTATTAAAATGTCGGACTTGTAAGTATAAATTTAAGCTGGCCTGCTGCTGTCTAGTGTGTCATTATAATAATCAAATCATAAAAAGAAAACAAGAAAACACTCACTGCTCTTGAATGGGAACTTTAGTAGCTTTAAAAAGTATTAATGTGTTATAATCATAGAATGAAGGCAAGTAGTAGTTTTATGTTGAATTTCCATCCTGAATGTTTAATTGAATACTTTGTAGCCTACTGCTGTTAAAAACTTTTAAAGTTTTAAAGTTTTCATCTATTTCTATTCATTGCTGTTTTGTTTTTTTATGTTATTTTATTACTGACTGTTTACTACTCTTGAATATTTACTTAAGAACTTGAAACCATTCTTCCATAATTAACATATTAGTTAGTGTTATTGGTTGTTGTATTGAAGCTGGTACTGAATTTCACTACAGACTACTGAAATTTTTGTATTGTGATAATGTATAGCCTTTATTGTACATGGCAGATCTTGCTGCAATAACATGATGAAAAAGTAGATCTCATTCCATAGAATTGTGAACACCCCTGCTGTAAATGATGGTGATGCAAGCTTTTCTTCATTTGATTACCATACATAAAATAATTAGCATTTGACAATAGCCTCCTTGCAATTTACATTTAAAGTTCAAGTAAATCCACTGTTAAAAAGACAATATTTTTTCTTTAAAGTTCAATAAATGCATGGTTTCCAAAGTCAAATAAACATGATCTCAATATTGACCAAAATAATCATGATAATGGTTTTTGCCATAATTGAGCAGCCCTATAATAATGGATGATTGTGCTGTAGTGTCCTACTTTACCAGTTGTCCAACATTACCTTTTTTCACCCTATGTAAATGTGATGGCACATTGAATCATGGTGTTTATCAATATGCCATGGTATTGCCATAGATACCATACACAGTACTTTTTTTATGAGAGTTCCAACTGGTTCAAATATTACAATATAAATTCAACAATCTCCTTGTAACAAGCATGAATGGTAAAATATCCTGCTTTGACCTCTGAAGAGCACCAGGTGTGTTCTGAGATCAGGACACAACTCCTGTTCACCTGCCTGTAAGGATATTCTGTGAGACACTTTTAGGGTCCTAAGAGGCCACCGTAGCAGGGAACTGTAATGTCACGAAATGCGTAATAAAGGCAGTTGAATACTTACCAGCTAATGTGTCAGTCGCATATCTGTACATGGTAACAGGAGTAAAAGTATAAATAGTTAATGTCTGTGTGAGAAAGACGGGACGGACGTCATAAAACCACCAGAACCATTGAAGCTCACAGGAAATATTGATTATGCATGGAAACAGTTTAAACAGGCGTTTCAACTTTATTTGACTGCAACTGGCACCAACGACAAGAGCGGTGAGAGGAAAGTAGCATTGTTACTGACGATAGCAGGGACACAAGCGATAGAAATATACAATACGTTTGAGTTCACAGAGGTGGGAGATAAAAACAAACTGAACAAAGTTCTGGAGCAGTTCGATGCATACTGTAGTCCGAAAAAGAATGAAGTATACGAGAGACATGTTTTTCGTTGCCGCGTTCAGCAGCAAGATGAATCGTTTGACTCATATGTGACTGATCTAAGGCTGAAAGTGCAATCCTGTAACTATGGCGACATGCAGTCCTCCATACTGCGTGATCAGATAGTATTTGGAATACACAATAAAAAGGTGCGGGAACGCCTGCTAAGGGAGGACAGTCTGAAATTAGAAGATGTAATCAGAATGTGCAGAGCTAGCGAACAGACTGAGAAACAGATAAAGATTATTGCGAAGCCATCCGTTACTACTGAAGCACCAGGGGGTGTAGACAGGGTGGTCAGAGCTAGCGCACCTCGCTCAGAGGGGGAACGTTCTAATAATGCACGTGAAACAGGATCAGACTACGTCATGAACTGTAGGAGCTGCGGTGGGAAACATCGCTTCAGGCAATGCCCCGCATATGGGAAGGTGTGCTCGAAGTGCAGAAAAAAAAATCATTTTGCAAAAGTGTGCCTTTCTGCCAGAGAAAAGAAACAAATTTATATGATGGAAGAGAGCGAGCAAGGCTATGATGAGGATGACATATTCTATACAGACACAGTCACTGTGGAAAATAAGGGCACTTCAACGCTGGAAGTTAGTGTGAACACAATAAATGTAGACAGGTGGATTGTGCCACTTAAAGTAAATGGCACAGAGATTCACATGAAACTTGACACAGGAGCAATGGCAAATCTTATCACATTAAAAGACTTCAAAGCTCTGCGCCACAAGCCAGTTATAGAAAACAAAAAAGTGGGATTGAGAGCTTACAATGGACAAATGATTGAAACACAGGGCGTCTGCAGATTACAAGTCCAGAACAAGCACATTAAGAGACATCTACCATTTGTGATAGTGCCGAAAGGGAAGGACTCCCTACTGGGAGATCAAGCTTGTGAGGAAATGGGACTTGTTAAACGTGTTCTAAGCATTGCCAAGACAGAGAGAAAAGTAGGCCTACAGTCACCGCAGCTGAAAAATGCAGGAGTCACCACATCACAAGCAGACAACTGGGAAGTGCAGTATCCCAATATTTTTGATGGCATAGGGGTGCTGCCGTTCACATACAGCATTAAACTGAAGGATAATGCTAGACCTGTGGTGCATGCTCCACGTCGAATTCCTGTTCCACTGAGACAAGATCTTCGCAAAGAACTGGACAGAATGGTGGCATTAAATGTCATTCAACCCACTAAGGGAGCCACGGAGTAGGTCAACTCAATGGTCTGCGTAAGGAAGCCAAATGGAGCTCTCAGGATATACATGGACCCAAAAGACCTCAATGAAAACATCCTCAGAGAACAATATCAAATTCCCAAGAGAGAAGAGATCCTGAGTGAGATGGCTGGGGCACAGTGGTTCACAAAACTTGACACGGCACATGGATTTTGGCAGTTGCAAATTGACAATGCAAGCGCAGACCTATGCACCTTCAACACGCCCTTTGGGCGCTACAGTTATCAGAGACTCCCCTTTGGAATTTCCTCAGCACCAGAAATTTTTCACTGTGCAATGGAGAATGTGTTTGAAGGACTGGAGGGGGTCAGGGTTTATACTGATGATGTCATAATATGGGCAGAGACCCAAGAACAGCTCAACAGCAGAGTGCATAGTGCACTTCAGAGAGTCCACAAGTACGGGCTCAGATTGAACAAGGAGAAATGCCAGTTTAGCACCCAAGAAGTCACGTTTCTTGGGGATCGACTGACACCGGCAGGAGTACATCCAGACATGAACAAAATCAAAGCAGTGACTGACATGCCCCAGCCAAAAGACAAGAAGGCGGTACAAAGAGCATTAGGGATGGTGAACTACATGGGAAGATTTGTGCCTAATCTTGCCGCAAAGACTGTTGCTCTCCGCCAGCTCCTGCAGTCAAACACAGAGTGGTCCTGGCACCAGACACATGACAAAGAGTGGAAAGAAATCAAGGACATTTTAAGCACAGAGCCAGTGTTGTTTTTTTTTGATCCGAGTAAGAAGACACGAATCTCCACAGACGCCTCAAAAGCGGGACTGGGGGCTGTCTTGCTGCAGTATCACGATGGGGCTTGGAAACCAGTGGCTTATGCTGCACGATCCATGACAGAAACAGAACAAAGATACGCGCAGATAGAAAAAGAGTGTCTGGGGCTCGTCTTTGGCTGTGACAAGTTCCACTCTTATGTCTTTGGCTTGCCACACATTGAACTTGAGACTGACCACAAGCCACTCATAACTATCAGCAAAAAGCACTTGAATGAGATAACACCACGCATTCATCGTATTATGATGCATCTACAGAAGTATACCTATGAACTGTCATACAAGCCGGGGAAATACCTGGTAGTGGCTGATGCTTTGTCAAGGGCCAGACCAGCACAAGGACTGAACACAGACGGCACAGAGGACTATGAAGCCATAAGAGGTCACGTGGATGCTGTGGTGGAGGCTCTACCTGTGATCTCTACCCTGAAAGAGAAAATAGTAATGGAGACGGTAGTGGACCGCCAGCTCCAGAAAGTGATATGGCACATGCGAAATGCGTGGCCAAAGCAAGCGTGCCCGCAGTACTACTCATTCCAGGATGTGTTGGCGGTAGCTGATGGCCTGTTGCTGAAAGGTGACCAAATAGTCATCCCAACAAAGCTGCGGAAGGAGGTCCTCCGAATACTGCATAGAGGGCACTTGGGCATAGAGAAAACAAGGAGACTAGCCAGACAGACTGTTTACTGGCCAGGCATGAATCGTGACATAGCAGAGATGATCAATGACTGTGCCACTTGCCTTACTTACCATAACAGACAGCAAAGAGAACCGCTGCTCACAGACATGAGGGCAGAGCACCCCTGGGAAAAAATTGGGACGGACCTGTTCCACTTCAGAGGAAAAGAGTATTTACTGATGATCGACTACTACTCCAACTATCCTGAGATGGCTTTGCTCACGAGCACAACAGCAACAGGAATAGTTAAGCATATGAAGTGCAGCTTTGCACGACATGGCATTCCAGGGACTGTCATCTCGGACAATGGGCCTCAGTATCCCAGTCAGGAGTTCAAGCAGTTTGCCAGAGAGTATGGATTTGAACACATCACAGTAAGCCCACACTTTCCACAGGCAAATGGCAAGGCTGAAAAAGGTGTTCAAATAGTGAAAAGTCTTCTGACAAAGGCAACAGAGAATGGTGAGGATCCTTATTTGGCTCTGCTGGCTTATAGAGCAGCACCTCTGGCGAGTGGGAAGTCTCCGGCTGAACTGCTCATGGGCAGACGACTACAGACACAGATCCAACAGTGAAGAAACAAGTCCACACACCTGTGCTGGAGGCCATGAAAAAATTAAAGGAAAAACAAAAGAGATACTTTGATCGAACAGCAAAAGCAACCTCTGCAGGCGGGTGACAGAGTCAGAGTTTTCAACACAGAAAGACAGGACTGGCAGCGCGCTGGAACAGTGCTGAATGAAGTGGCTCCGAGGTCCTATGCAGTCCAGACGGACACCGGGGCTCTGGTCAGACGAAACAGGTTGCAGCTACTTAAAACACAGGCCAGCAATGCAGTTCCTTCAGTAGAGGAGTACAGGGACAAATGTGCACAGCATGGAACAGCAACAAACAATGAGCCAGAGGCAGCTCCAGAGAGACGGTCAGAGCGCATTAGAAAAGCCCCTGACAGACTTGATTTATAGCAGATGACTTTAAGCTCATTATTACACAGTTGAGGTATACAAGTTTATTGTTATTAAAAAAAAAATAATAATTAAATGTGTTGAGCCTTAGTATCTGGTCATGAGTTCACCAGGTAATGTATAGCCTTATGGTTGAGTCATGTTCCATGCTCAGGTTAGGCTAAAGTAATCGTGACACAGTCTGTCTTGAATGAGGCGGTGATAAAGACCGTCCTCCTACGGTGTGCTAAGTACTGGCAACCTCTGGCACCAAATTATTTAGTTATTTTTATGCTTAAAGAATGCACAGTGAATCTGTTTTTGTTTACTGAATAAGGGAGATGTAAGGATATTCTGTGAGACACTTTTAGGGTCCTAAAAGGCCACCGTAGCAGGGAACTGTAACGTCACGAAATGCGTAATAAAGGCAGTTGAATACTTACCAGCTAATGTGTCAGTCGCATATCTGTACACTGCCTGGAAACTAAAGAGGGATTTTCTTTTCAAGTGGCACCCCGTGGAGCGAATTGTGAGTGTGATGTCCCGTTCCAGTCAGCAGAGCGGGTGACAGAAATTCCTTCTAATTTGATGTGGCTTTTTTGGATGAAACTGCCACATTTGTGGCAGGTAGAGGGAGCTGGAATTCTCACTTAGCCTGAGCAACTTATCTCCTCACACGACTCATTCACCTCTCTTTACTTGTCCTCTACTCTACTTATCCTCCCCTCCCTTCATTTTTTTGCCTGTCTGTCCTTTTTTCCATTATCTCCCATTCCTCCATTGACTTCAATCAGATTCACTGTAAGAGTGAATTAATTTGCATTTGACGCCTCACTAGTGCACTCACCCATATTATGAGTGAGTTTTCAGAGTCATAGCTTGCTCTTCAACATTGCCAGTACTTCTGCGACATACCATGCCACATTGGGTGAAATACAGACAGAGACAGCATAGTCAATGCTGGCACTATTTTGAGATGGAAAATGAAATCATTTTCGATTTCTCAGTGCCTCTCGCTGCTCTATTGTGATGAGGAGAGGTTTGCACAGAGGCAGACAAAGAAATAGAATTGCTGAACTATTTGAAAGCGTGCAGATACTTAAATGTATCTATTTTACAGAGCTTGGGATCTCCATTAAAGAAGTGTCCTCTCTTGATCACGTTCTCTTGTGTGGGGGAGTCACCATAGTCTTCTCTAACAGGGTCTGACATGAGAGCATTAGGCCAGTAGCTGTTGATGGAGTGGTTGATTGGACCTGTCACCTTTTATTGTGGCAATGCAGCTGAGCCATCTGCAGCAGAGTCGAGCTGTCACCAACCCAGCACACTTTCCCATGCTGCCCCTTTGCGCACTCACACTGCATGTTCACTTTCACCTTTGGCCTCTGCCTTGCAAAACCAGTCCCTGGATCTCACTGTCAATACAAATGGCAATCAATCAACAGCTGTTATAAGTGTAGTTGACATTTGCTGAATTTTCTGTTGTGAAAACCATCTCAATGTTATGCTGTTGTTGCGGAAAAACACACTACATAGCAAAATCCTGCAGAAAAGTCCATCTTAAGCAGGTGGCTGTGTTTTACATGCTGGTCATTAGCTGATCCAAGCTAGCAGATCATCTACATTAGGACCAGCACAAAACAGCTACTGACTAGTCATTCCAGCTAAAAGTGGTCAAGTTGCTTTTTGGAAGATGATAGCTAATCAACCAATCATTGACCAGCTTGAAATAGCGAATGATCAGCTCAGACCAGCAAATGACCAGTTTGAACCAGCGAACAATAAGCTTAGACCAGCTAATTACCAGCTTTAACCAGCTAATAGCCAGCTCGAAGCAGCTAATGACCAGTTCGAACCAGCTAAAGATCAGCTTGGATCAGCTAATGACCAGTTTAAACCAGCAAATAATCGGCTTGAACTAGTTAATAAACAACTTTGACCAGCTAATGATCCACTTGAATCAGTTAATGATCAGCTCAGACCAGCTAATGACTAGCTTAAAATCAGCTAAAACAAGCTTGGACCAACTAGTGGCCATCTTCGACCAACATAACCAGCTTGTACCAGTTAATAACCAGCTTGGAACGCTAATTACCAGCTTGGAAAAGTTAAGGACCATCTACCATGTTCCAAAACATAGCTACCACCTCAAACTGGATTTTACAGCAGGGAAAGTATGTGGACACTCCAAAACACACTATTTGCTTTTTTAACATTAATTTCAAATGGAAGTTGGTCCTTTCATTGCAGCTATAACAGCTTCCACTCTTTTAGGATGGCTCTGCATTAGATATGGAAACAGCTGCTGGGATTTGCTCCCATATAGACACAAGTATCAGTGAGGTCAGACACTGATGTTGGACAATAGGGCCTGGCATGCAGTCAACATTCAAATTCATCTCAAAGGTGTTCAGAAGAAATCAGATTTGGGCTTTGTACTGTACATTCAAACTCTTTCACACCAAACTCAGGAAACCATTTTACCTACTGAAAATGGTTGTCCAAGGAGATTGTATGGCTATATGCATAATTTTATGCAACTAGGAGTGGGTATAGCCTAAATATAGACAAATCTGTTGATTAGAACACTATGCAGCATAGTCTATGTATTGTACAACAGTGCCAAAGAAAGAAAGAAAGATCAAAGAGAGGATAAAGACCAGTTTGATTTCCAGCACTTGTCAAAGGTGATATAATGCACAAATGTTAATAATTTGTACAGGTGAGTCATATCTGACTGTGCAAACCCTGTGGAATGGCATGTCGGTTAATGAAAGTGATGTCTTGTTAGTTTGAATTTCTCCCTCATACCTCTCAGCACAAAATAAATTGAGCTGTCCTTTTAGCTGTGGGTCAACTACCTGTCCATCTCAGTCTTTCGCTCACACTCTCTGGCTCTCTTTTTGTCTCTTCCTCTTTCTATGATCCTATCTTCTGCAGAGCCTGTGTCCTTTTCATTTTATCCTTATTATATGGCTTGTGATGGCCGCTAACAGAGTAGTTTTTCCATTATATGAAAATATGACCCCATCTTGCCAGGGGTCAGTACCAATAAACAGGAGACATGGAGGTGGAGCCATAGAGCTGGAGAATCAAATCTTTTGTCTGCACTTTGGACGTTGGCCACCATGTCACAGAGGTCACAGTTCTCTCTCTCTCTCTCTCTCTCTCTCTCTCTCTCTCTCTCTCTCTCTCTCTCACACACACATCCAACCTCTACCTCCTAAGTTAATGGGTACCATTTTTCTCTGCTTTCGTCCCCATCTTTCCCTCATTCTTTATCTCTATCTCCTTTTTCTGTCCCTCTCTCTCACTTTCTGTTATTCAACTGGATTTATTGATGTTGACCTTTTGCTGAAATTAAGCTTGCCAAACCCGAGGCAGCCAGGGCAAAGTTTAAACCAATTAAAGATAACTTCAACAATCAGCATCTCGAGAATGAGTGATTTGGCCCTGTCAGTGGCATTAGAATAATTTGTTCTATGTCACGGTCGGGGTGAAGTGGTGCTCAAGGGTGGAACAGGGTAAAAATGTCTAAGAGCTAATGTCACTGTTTTTGAGCATTAGGGCAAATACAAAACCCAGGTTTATCACCTATACGTACGGTACATTACTTAGTGCACCTAATGTACATCAGGATTTCAGTGACACCTATTGGATTGTGCGTGATTATGCCCTTAAGATGGAGAGTCTAACAGGCCGTGATTAAACCTCCATTCAAATGTGCTTTAGTGAAGCATGTGATTATAAAGTTGTGACCCAGGGCTTTTGTGGATTAGTTAAACATCGACCCTCGTAGTGTCTGAGAAATGAAAAGTTTTGTTTACATAGCTTTTATGAACAATTAATTTCTGCCTGATGAGTAAAGCACTGTGATTTAATACAAAGACATACTGTAAATATGTTTATATACTGTGAGATGTTACTTTACTAAAACCTACTAATAGTAGGTCTGTCAATCTCATATATTTGTAGCTAACACGTTAACGCATTCAGTTCCTTTTTAAGGAAAGACATTTTTGGGTTTGCCAAATGTGGGGATGACACTCGTAGTGGAATATGTCGCTTACAAATTCCTTACAAATTCAGAAATCATAATAAAAATGCCTTCAAGTAATTTTGGTTGGAATATAATGGGTGCGTATTGCAGTTTTTTATTCTTAATTTCACTTCCCAACAAATGCAGCTATGTTTCATGAAAATTACGTGAAAGTGGCAACATTTTTGAAAAATTAAATGACATATTTCATTAAACTTTTCACTGCAGTTTTGAAGTGAAATGTCCACTGAGGGCACTAAAAGCAAGTTTAATGATGGAGTTTTAAATTTATAAAATCCTAAATCTCTAACCAAAGCATTTAACCGAAAACCTAACCAAGTGTCCTAATAAGCAAATGTGAGATTATCTTTTTTCTGTTTTGAAAAATCCCTGCCCGAACTGCTGCATCTAAAACTAACCGATAGTGTAATTAAAGCAAATGTGAGATGAAAAATGCAATAGCTAAAGCAGCCGCATCATTTTGTGGTGCTTCTATCATACTTTTGGCTCCTGTGTCAACTTGTGTGCCATACTGGTGTCGAACCCAGGTCTGTG
Organism: Xyrauchen texanus; assembly: GCF_025860055.1. Taxonomy (NCBI): domain Eukaryota; kingdom Metazoa; phylum Chordata; class Actinopteri; order Cypriniformes; family Catostomidae; genus Xyrauchen; species Xyrauchen texanus. Next base: position 12,744,731 of record NC_068296.1, on the reverse strand, counting down.
TGCCCAAAGTCCAACGTGACACAGGGGGACACAGTTTATCTTCAATTGCTGTGTTTTTGCTGACTATTGGAATGCGAATAGTCATGCTGTGTAGCAGGTGCTATTTACACCTAGTGCAAATAGTCACTCTGATAAGTGTAATGTTACCATACAGTAGTGTAAAAAACAATAGATGTCAAAGGAAAGTCCTTGTAAATACAGCAGTACCAAAATGTGTGTGCATTTTCATGCCCTAGGCTCAAAATGCTGCACGAAGCATAAAATACATTTAAAAGCTAAAGAATCCCCTGTATCTTGTTTTGTCTTACATTTACCAGTATTTTAACCAAGGAACATGGTTTTAGTGCAGGAAAATGTCAGACTAGAGTCAAAAAAGACATTCTTTGAGAATATAGCCACATACTTACATAGTCATATAGTCTAAAACCTAAATCTTCCCCGCTAATGCAATGCTAACTAAGGGGATTATTTTTGAACACTTGAGAATATCGTTTGGCTCCTCAAACTTAGGGAGGCTCTATACTCATATTCAACTCTTTTCTTAAGGTGAATCTCTGATTTGTTTACAGGCTCCTTGTAAAAGATTGATTCATCTCTCACTGAGTGAATTCGCAGGGCTTACGGCATACACTCAGTATGCTTCTTACAGGGTATCTCTGGCCACCTATCGACAGCTTTTATACCCAGTGTCACCTTGGAGATTAATTCAACCTCTCAGAGAGGAAAACCTGAATGCCATTATCTCTCCTGGGAATAGACATGTACTCTATGTCAAATTCCCTATATCATCATGATTATTCGGGTAAGAGAGACAAAGGGAGAGAGAGAGTTGGAATACAATGTAATGTTTGAAAATCAAATTGTTCTAAAATGGCATTGAGTAAAAGGGACAAGAGAGAGAAATAATGTCAAATTGTCAATCAAAAATACAATCTGCTAAATATTTGATCATCTCTCCTGTCATTCATTTTAATGTATTTAATTCTCTCTCTCTCTCTCTCTCTCTCTCTCTCTCTCTCTCTCTCTCTCTCTCCATTCATTGTTGACTTAAATTAACAGTTGTCTTTTTTTAACTAGATAAAAACAGTAGTCAAATTTTCTCTGTAATGGTCCTGTATTTCATGGCTGTTCCTCTGTTCTGTATCTAATCTTCCCCATGTCTTTGTTCAGAATATGGTGAACACTGAACAGATTCAATTTTAGGGGTATTCTTCAGTAATTGTCTTTAATGCTGAACACAGTAAGTGCCACAGGTAGTCCTAGAGAAAAATTATACTTATGACTCAATGGCACAACAACTGTGTGCATTGGTGGCTTTTCATTGCATTCTGCCTTAACACAGCAAGATATAATGAAGCTCATAACAGACATTCAGGAGGACTAACAATTTGCAATGGCGAAATCGCCAATTTCTCTTTAATTTACACATAATACTCCCTGAAATACCAAAAATGAAACAGAATGCAAATGAGCTTCTGGCATCACTCCTTCATATTAACTTTTTTCAATACTTTAAAATGTAATTTCCATTTAATCATTTAGCAGATGCTTTTGTCCAAAGTATGTTAATTGAGGAAAAGCACAAGCATAGAGAAGAACAAAAGCTAGAGCAGAAATGTAACAACTTATCATTAAATAAAAGCATTTAACTCTTCTGTTAAGACCTGTAAATCAATGATTTTATGGTAGTTTTAGGGTTTGTGTATTTACAGCATTACGTCATCATTGCAATGAATTTGTAAAATTGAGTATAACTTACAGAAAAGGTTAGTATTCAATTTTATCACACTAAAATCATGTTAACACTCATATTGTTTACATCCTGTGGCTATACTTATAAAACAGTGAATATTTTAACATTTACGGATTGGCCCCAAACAATTCCATTGTAAGTGCCTCGCTGTTTTCAGAGGAAGGTAAAAGGAGGGACAAGTTGAAATAACTTTTTGTGGTAACCAATATTATGCCAAATGAGGTTGATTGAGCTTAAGTGTTATTGAACTCGGAATATTCCTTTATGATTGTGCTGATGATGGCTAAGATACAAACTGCGATTTGGAACAACAGGTGGAGTAAGTATAGTGGTGATAATAGTAATAGTAAGTATAGGCAGCTCTGTGCCTTTATGATTGGGCCAAGAGAGATATCAAGAATGTATTTATGTTAAATCGAGGGTGACCAGCTGAAAAGTGTCCAAAACCCCACTAAAACCAGCTAAACGGCTGTGACACCAGCAAACAACCTTAGGCTGCTTTAAGCAGTTTTTTGTTTCAGACTGTTTTGGGTCTACATGCTGAAAAATTATCCACTGAATTATTTTGACAGCACATGCTTAGGACACTCTTTCTTAACCTGTATCCCCAAATATCCTCTTTCCTTCCCTCTTCTTTGAGAGATACAGGTCTCTGTTGACTTTGAGTACAACAGTAAGCCTTCAGCTCTGTGAAATTATATATTATTTGTTCCTTCCATGCGTTATTAATGGTGATTCTCCCTGGCCCTGTCGCTGCCGGATTAACTTGTCTGCAATGAACCTTGCGACGTAGTCAGCAGCACACATCAATCCACACACACCGTCTGTGTAAACACACACACAGACAAGGTGAGGAGAGAGGTGACATCGAATGGAGGGGAGGATTGATGGGTAAAGGGTATATGGAAAGGACGATCAGCAGACTTGTGTGTGTACTCATCATGGTTATATTTTGACCTTATGGAAAGTAAAGGATCGAAAGAGGGAGGCTCTAAACCCCTGGGTGGCAGACTTGGACTCACTTCATATAAACTGGCTGTGATGGAATTAAAGTACCAGAAAGTAAAAGCTCTTTTGCACATCAATAAGCACTAGCTTCTTTTGGCACAACTATGTATTTGTTCTTTTTTTCAGGAACATTCTCTTCACGGTGGTTTGGGTAAAAGGGTTTGGATTGATGGTCTGTTACCCCTGCTGATTGTTGTGTATTGGATGCTGGTATGCTGGTATTCATAGATATCCATACATAGATACCTCATTCGGCTGGTTTGAATATGTCAGCTGTGCTGCCATCTTTAAAATGGTCAACAAGGAGACCAATTTGAATTTACTGTAGTCAATAGATGAGAGTACTGCATAATATGCTTTTGTTTGGAAACAGTTCATCATATAATAAATTGACTGTCTGGGTGCTAATCTTCAGTATGTTTTACGTGATATATTAAGCTACAACAAATGCTGTTATAAGAGTAGCCACTGGTATTTTGCAAAAAGTAGGATTTATTTACAGCACTATTGTAAATTGTGAAGACATTTTCACATCTATGGTTGAAAAATTGAGAACTAAAATATCTAGCCAACCTAGTGTAAATTATATATACTGCTCTGTAATAATTTAATATATCTGTTTTATACATGGCAGCTCATTCATGGAGAAAATATAGATGCAATTAAATTAAATATACACGATGAGCCAAAATATTATGACCACTCACAGGTGATGCAAATTATGTTGATCATCTCCTAACAAGGCCACATGCCAATGTCTGGGTAGATTAGACGGTAAGCGAACAATCAGTTCTCGTAGTCAACGTGTTGAGTGCAAGAGAATTGGGCAGGTGTAAAGACCTGAGCAACTTTGACAAAAGACAAATTGTTATGGACAGACGACTGGGTCAGAGCATATCTGAAACGACAAGGCTTGTGGGCTGCTCCTGGTCAGCAGTGGTGATGAAGGCTATCTCGTCTGGTTCAAACTGGCAGAATATCTACTGTGGCACAAGTTAGAAAATTATAATGATGGTTATGGGAGGAATATGTAAAAATACAGTGTATTGCACCCTGCTGCGTAGCCCCAAACTTGTCAAAGTGCCCATGGTGACCCCCTGTCCACCATCAAAAGCATCTACAATGGGCATGCAAGCATCAGAACTGGACCTTATAGCACTGGAAGAGGGTCGCCTGGTCCGATGAGTAACGTTTTCTTTTAAATCACATGGAAGACCTTGTACGTGTGTGCCATTTACCTGGGGAAGTGATGATACCAGGATGCACTGTGAGAAGATTACAAATTGGTGGAGGAAGTGTGATGCTCTGGTCAATGTTCTGCTTGGAAACCCTGGGTCCGGCTATTCATGGGATACCAGTGTGACACATGCTACCTACCTAAACCTTGTTGCAGACCAGGTGAACCCCTTGATGGCAATGGTATTATCTGATGGAAGTGGCCTCATTCAGCAGGATAATGCACACTGCCACTCTGCACACATTGTTCAGGAATGGTTTCAGGAACAGGATGAAGAGTTCCAGGTGTTGCCCTGGCCTCCAAATTCCCCAGATCTCAGGGGACTAGCAGCCTTTTAGGCAGCTGGTTGTCATAATGTTTTGACTCATCAGTGTATATATATCTATATATAATTATATAAACTCTGGTGGCCAAAAATGGCCACTGTTGGTCAAAATAAAGAACAGATTTTGCTGTTTCGGAAGGAAATTGGTACTTTAACTCACCAAAGCGGCATTCAGCTGATCACAAATTATAGTCAGAATATTACTTATGTAAAATACAGCACCACCACAATTTAAAAAGTAATTTTATATCAAATCTAGACAGGCCCAATTTCCACCAAGCATCCCTCCAACACCTTATCCTTGAGTAATCATGCTAAATTGCTAATTTGGTACTACAAAATCACTTGCCATTATATCAAACACAGCTGAAAGCTATTTGGTTTGTTAAATGAAGCTTAACATTATCTTTGTGTTTGTTTTTGAGTTGTCACATTATGCAATATACTGGCATGTCTTAAGATCAATATTAGGCCAAAAATGGCAAAAAGAAACAACTTTCTCTAGAAAGTAGAAATTCAATCATTGTTTTGAGGAATGAAGGCTATACAATCCTTAACATTGCCAAAAACCTGAAGATTTCATACAAAGGTGTACACTACAGTCTTCAAAGACAAAGGACAATTGGTTCTAACAAGGACAAAAAGAGATGTGGAAGGTCGAATGTGCAACTAAACAATAGGATATGTACATCAAAGCCTCTAGTTTGAGAAAGTCCTCAGCCTAATATGTCCTCAGCTGACCGCTGCTTTTGTAGGATCAGTAAGAAGTGCCCGACAAGCCAGCCACATATATGGTAAGTGCTACAGGAAGGGTGGGATGAAATGTCACCTGAGTATCTGGACAAACTGACAGCAAGAATGCCAAGGATCTGCAAAGATTTCATTGCTGCACATGGACGATTTTTTGATGAGAACTCTTTGAAGTAGTTTAAGAAGTTCTGATTTTTTTTATTAATGTCCTGACTATACATTGTGATCAGTTGAATGTCAATTTGGTGAATAAAAGTACCCGTTTCTTTCATAAGGGCAAAATCTGTACATTATTCCAAACCTTATATACTGTGTGTGTGTATGTATGTATACACAATTCCTTGCAAATATTTGAGACAAAGTAAATGTATTTATTCATATGTTTTTTATTGAGTTTTCTGCAGACATATAGAAAGTAAACAACAATTACAAAGGAAGGCAGAGAGTCTGACAAACAAAGAAAAATAATAAACGAAACAAACCACCACAAGAACACAAAGCACGTCTGGCTAATAGAGAGGTATAGGAAATGACGTGCTGCATTGAGGTGGGTATAATCTGAATTGGTGAGAGGCCAAACAAAGCACTCAAAGAGTTAGTGACAATATCGGTATTGAAGGCCTGTGAAATAATTAAAAAAATATTAGACCAATATTCTGTCAGTTTCAGGCATGTCCAGAGTAGATGATCGGCCGGAGATTGCTTACATCTGTTGCAGGCATCGCTTCTATTGGGGAACATTTTTTGCCAGTTTAGCATTTGTGAAGTGGGCCCTGTGGAGCACTTTACATTGCATTAGACCGTGTCTAGCACAGATGGATGAGGAGTGTGCTAAACTAAGAATGTCCTTCCACTGGATGTCAGAGATGCCAACGCCCAAGTCCTGTTTCCAGGAATCTGAAAAGTCCATGGAGTCCATAGAGGAAGTGGTTAGGAAGCTCATTTTACCATAAATAATATATATCAGCTGCCTTTGACCAGGGTAAAGGGTGAGAAACTGATCAATTTCTGATTCAGGGGGGTGATTGTGAAAATAGAGAATTGAAAGAAGATTGAAAGAGATGACTGTTAGGCAAGTTACATTTAACTGACAGGGATGAGAAAGATAAAAAATAAACCATTCACATAGTCATTAAGTGTACAAAGACCTTTAGTTGCCCAGCACCGAAAGGCATGGTCCGAGAGAGACAGAGATAATAAGTGGTTATTTAAAATCGGTTATGAATCTTCATAGTCCCACGTTGAAGCAGAAAGGGTGGCGAGTGAATTTCATTGGTATGCACCGATGCAGATGGGAATGAATTCAGAAGTTGAAACTAGGAAATAAATTTAGAATCAAACCCAAATGTTCCTAATGCAAAGAACAGATAGCCCCACTCCACCCTGTCAAAGGCTCTCTCTGCATCCAGTACAACTAATACTTAGTTGGGAGAGGGAGAGAAAATATTAAATAGCCTCCGAGTATTGTAAAAGGAATATCTCCCGAATGTAAAGCCTGATTGACCCGATGAAATTATGGAAGGCATTACACATTGAAGGTGGAGAGATAGCATTTTAACTAGTATCTTACAGTCTACATTTAGGAACGAAATTGGTCTATAATTACTACAAAAGGTAGGATCCCTATCTTTCTTCAAAAGCAGAGTGATAGACACCATTTACATAGTCCCTGGTAATTGGTCTTTGTGAAAGGAATCGTTGTACATCCTCACTAGAATTGGGACTAATAATGTGGAGTACGCCTTATAAAATTCAACTGTGAAGCCATCAGGACCTAGAGACTTCCTATTATGCATTGATTTAATCGCTTCCTGGACTTCCAGGGAGGAGATAGGGCTACCCAGTTCCCCGGCCGTACTTTTTTTAACCTTATGTAAATGCAAGGTATAAGAGATAACCTGGCCAAGCATGGTTGGACACTGAGGATTGAATTCGGTCCAATTTTGCCTAAAGTGTTGAAAAAGTGGCTTCAAAATCAGCCGAGAGTGCATTCCGATGATCTTCTAAAAGGCTAGCTATGGCCTCCATGATAACATCTTTATCTTCTTCCCTGTGTAACTCCGCTTTGCTATTATGGACTTTCCTACTTTGTTTTATTGATTTGGCTGCCACAATTCAGTGCCGCACTGTGTGCGATGAAGATATCGTCCACTTGTTATTGAAGTAGAGAGAAGTCAGAGGGTTTTAGGGAAGCGAGACTCAACACTTGTCTACTCCAACATGTCTAACCAGAAGTTCTAATGTTTGTTCATCTGTAGTCTCTTGTGGTCCACGCAGTGTTGTCAACTTAAACTGGTCCTTGATGAATTAACTGTAACTTTTTAAATAATCGGGGGACATTTTTTTTTATTGCAAAAGCAGACTGCAACTCTGAAAAACAGATAAACAACACATATTCATTGTTACCTTTCAAAAAGCTACACTTATGATGCCGCGCTGAATTAGCACTTTGTGAACAACTTTAGGTGTGACCAGCTGTGAATATGTGTGCAACACGTCAATGAAACGTATAGCCTGGATGCACCTGTAGCAGGGCTATAAATAGATGCGTCACAGGTGCATCGTCAGATCTGTTGTCTTCAGATCACTCTGTGTGTGTGTTTCATGAGCCTGTCAGAAACTTTCTACTTTCCTCTGTTAGGAGTTAGAATTGTTAGGCAGTACGCAGAAACCTTTCTCTTTCTCTTTTCTTTAAAAAAAAGAAGAAAAAGAATGACTGATAAACAAAGCAAGCTTTGTGTGTTCTCATGTTTATGCTCTGTGGCTGAAACAGACAAACACCAGTTTTGTTTTGTGTGTTTGTGGGAAGAGCATGCTACTCTTGCGTTGCGGCAGGGCAGGTGCCAGCATTGCGATCTGTTTACAGTCAAAATGCTTCACACTCGTCTCGCTTATTTCCAAGAGCCAGCGCCCACTCTTTCGTCATGGGGCTCTCGCATAGATCTGGCTGAGGAGTGAGAGACGGGTCCATCCCTGTCGCTCGCTCTCTCCCCAGATTCAGCTGATCCTTTTCGTAAGCCTGAAGCGCGCCTCGGCGCCTCTTCGGTTCACGAGGGAGACGCTGAACCTCTGTACATTTCACGCACAATAATAAACCGGCTGAGGAATTACTCGAGGTGGTTACTCGGGCTGTGGCCAGACTATAGTTAGACTGGCCATGTGAACAAGAGACCCCCCAAATGCTCCAAACTATAAAAAAATTAATACATTCTGAGTTCTGAGACACAGGGGTATTCGGTGATGCCGCCGGAAGAAGAGACACTTGCGGGTTATATTCACCTGGCTCGGTATCATCGCTAAAGAGACCCACTCTCCCCACAAAGCCGTGCAGGACCACCTCCACGCTTGTGGAGAAGGCTTATCAGGCAGCAGGTCAGGCTGGTGCTGCCCTGCACACTATGGCAGTGTTACAGGCGTACCAGGCTGATCTGTTGAAGGACCTGAGTGGGGCAACACGGTCAACGAAGAGGCTTTCTCTGAGCTTCGTTGAGCCACGGATCGAGCCACGGTCACCCTCAGCAGCCCCCAAAGCAAGACCTCAGGGCAGTTATTTCTAAAAAGGGAAAAACCCTGATGGTTTTGTGCCCAGCCTAGTGGGGGGTAGCCCCCCTTGGGACGGGTCACGTGAAACATCCACCTGTACACTCCCAATATTCCCACGAAACCGCTCCATTCCCGCTGCCTCTGGTGTTTCGGGAGTTAACGGTTTCCAGCTAAATGTTGGGTGTTCCGTTGCTTCCTGCCATACTCCAGGACACGGGACACTCAACATCCCCTCAACAGGAAGTGTCAGAGTCGATACCCATCTCAGAGAATCTACTGGTAACTACTGCCAGGTGTTTCTCTGTGGGTCCTAAGAACAGTAGAAAAAGACTACAAAATTGAATTCCTTCGCCGGCCTCCGTAACAGGAGGGCGGCCGCCACCAAGCAGACTATGTCACATTGGGTGAGGGACGCTATTGCCCTGGCCTATGAGGCACATGGTCAAGCTTTGCCAGTAGGTATCAGGGCTCACTCTACCAGAGGGGTCGCCTCCTCTAAAGCCGTGGCTAGAGGTGTCCATCTGCAGCATGTTTGTGATGCGGCAGGCTGGTCCTCTCCGCACACATTCATAAGATTTTATAGTTTGGATGTTCATGCCACTCTGGGCTCTTATGTCCTTGAGTCAACATCACAAGCTCACGTCTGAGACCTCTCGCGCTCTTGTGAGCACACTACACAACCATAAGGGGTCCGGACATCCACAGTGTGGTGGCATGGGTATTCTTGTCCCCAAAGCGCTAAGTCAGCGCAGCATCAAAGTGTAGCTTTTTGACAGGGAACGTCTCGGGTTACTTAACTGTAACCCCTGTTCCCTGATAAAAGCATAACGAGATCGCAGCATCTTGTTCCGCTTTTAGCAGGGAACAGGGGTTACAGTTAAGTAACCCGAGACATTTTAATGACTAATGCAGCTTTCACTTTCTTTAGTCTTTGATTGTGTGGAGGTGACAAAGCAACAAATAACTGAAATGTAAACAGAACGCAATAAGAAGTGTGTTTAAGGACAGTTTTGTCTTCATACACCTAAAGCATATGCTTTCATTCTGAAACCACTTTGAAGTTTGTTCTGCATGAAACTAATCATAAAATATAGAGGTGTTTTTGTTACAGTTATATTGACAATTGTGTCTTCTTATTTGTGGAAGTTAAAATACGCTCAAAATATTGATGTTGAGTTTACGGTTACAGTTTTAATTCAGATTCACGAACAGATTTCTTCGGACTAGACTCAGACTTGACCTGTTATGGACTCAGTCTTGAGTCCGACTTGGCCCCTTTTGGACTCGGACTTGATTGTTTAAAGACTCGGACTTGACTAAGGTGGACTCAAACCCAACACTACCATATACCATGATTAATCGTGAATAATCTCAGATAAATATCCAATTAATGTATATAAAAATTGTAATAGATTCACAGATTAAAATTTTTACCAATGCTGTTGTGAATCTGTTGTGAATCTGTCAGTTCACTTTGTATCTATTTACAAGTGAATCTCAACTTTTTCAATATAAAGGACATGCAGACGTATCGCAATGCATTGGAACAGTTGCTAATGTGGCATCTACATTTGCATCTCTATGCTGGTGTCCCTAACAAGCATCTTAAAGTAAAAGCTCACCCAAATGTCATAACATAATGTCGCAACCTCATTGGCTCTAATGTTTGCTGTTTCATCACGAGATGCGCCAGAATCAAGGTTTGATGTTATCGACATAGGACACATTGGATTTCAGCGCTGTTTATGGACTTAATTCAAATTTGTTTTGAGAGTGAATTATGGCCTGTTCATCATACAGTGTGACTATATGCCTTCAGAGGGCATAGTGTATGATCCACAAGCTGCATGGTCTACTATATAGTCCACTCACTAGACGAGCACTTACCAGCATAAAGATGTTGGTCTGAGCTGGTATTTTCTGTGAGGATTAGTAGAAAACTGTTAATCATGTAGATTCCACATCCAAAGGAGTTACTCTTTCTAACAGGGCTGCTAAATATTCAAGTAGCTGCTGTAAAAAGTATGTGTAATGTATGTCTGCAAGGCTTATACAGAACAGATTGCAGCATAGTTTATGTCATTCCACAACTCATGAAACTCTAACATCTTGCCAGTATAATTATCCCTCAGGTTCTTCTGTAGGGTGTGCAGACTCTTCCCGTTGATGATGTGTCAAAGTTTTACTGTAACAAGTTTCTGGTTGCTGGCCATTCGGATGCTGCATTATTGATGTTATGGCCTCATTTGAGACAGAAAATAGTGCTTTCCAAGTACAGAACTGGGAAAAAAAGAAGCCAAGTATCCATTTCTAACACACGACACAGGTTTTAGCGCCCAGAGGCTCATGGGTAAGGAAAAAGCCATGTGCCTCTGAAATGCTGACAGAGAACCATGCCAGAACATTTGATCAGGTTCCTTTTGAAGGTGTTTATGTTAATTTTATGCCTACGAAATGCTCATATCCCACCATAGATGATTAATTGAATCCTTTTAGTATGTCCATTTCCTATCTGGTTTTTGCTTTTGCCCTGCACCTATAGGGGTGGCTTCCTCCAGGAGTTCCTTTCGTTATGTCCATATCCTGATTTACGGTGCTCAAATTGATTGCATTTCCATTCCCCTACTTGATACTGGTAAAAACCTGGACTTTCTATCCCTACATCTATCTCTCTTTCTTTTCACCTGAGCTCTCCTCACAGCTGGTGTTTATGCTGTACTGGGAACGGGTGAATGGACAAACAGCACTGAATACTAATGGGTTCCTCAGCCACATAATGGAACTAGTTCATATGGAGTTTGTGTGTATGCAAAAAGTAGACATGCGTAAATGCACAGCTGAGAAAGCGTGTTTAGTTTTTGCATACACACAAACACACACACTCCATATGAACTAGTTCATATGGAGTGTGTGTGTTTGTGTGTATGCAAAAAGTAGACATGCGTAAATGCACAGCTGAGAAAGCGTGTTTAGTTTTATGTTGTAGATTAGTTTATAAAGTCTTGTTTGTTTTCAAAGAGAAGTTGACTGTGTATTTGATTAACTTAGATCGATCCCTTGAAATCTGTCGCTCCTAAAAAGCTACATTCTCATAAAAAGTATTTCAATCTATTTGTGATATTATTTTCAATGGACATGAAAGTAATATTACTGTAAGAATTATTTTTACATCCCAATCAACCCAATCGCTGGCCGAAGACTTTGATCGGATGTAAACATTAATTATTTTAATATTCCCCAAATGAATGGCTTATTCCTCCATTGAGCTAAATTCCTTGCATTAATGGTTGGAGAATGCAGGCACAAGCTCAAAGTCATAAGCTAAACATTATGCTAATTATATGTCACCCACACTGTGAGTAAGATGCACTGGCGTATGAAAAACCGAAGTATACTTGACCTTTAGAAGGTTAAACAGGAAAATGTGAGTGGTGCTTGTCTGCGCAAAACTCACTGCTATTATGTCAAGATGTACTTGATGGTTGACATGACATTGCTATGTTTTGGTTGTTTATTTGTATTAGAGCCCATCCCCAAGTCTCAAACAAATTGTGACTGTCTCAAACAAATTTTGACTGGTGCTTTCCCAATAAAAACTTTCTGCCATGATTCTAGATTGTTCTAGATAGTTGCCAGAGGGTTGCTATGTGGTTTCTATTTTGCTCTGAGTGGTTGTTAGAAAAAAGCTAGGTTGTTGTGGGTGGCTGCTAGGTAGTGGTTGCTAGGTAGGCTGGCACAAGCAAAAGATCACAGTTCTCTATAATATTATGGTCCCTAGATATGGCTTCGATTCCTTCTTTACTGAGAGTCTATAGGATGTTTTAATCCAGCAGGCAAAAATCACCTGATTACTTGAAAATACAATAGCACATAATTGTACGTCTGTAGCACAAATGGTACAGGATGACTTACGGAGTTCAAAGATTTGTTCAGTTCAAAGCACAAGCAACATTAACAGTTGCCTTTGCAAGCACAGCAAATAAACTTCTGTGCGAACTTTATTTTGCAGTTTCGTCAGAATTATTCATGCGCTGTGGGTGGAATGGATCTGAATTTATTGTGAAAACGGGGGACACAGGGATGCTCGGATGTACCTGCCTGGCAAAGCAAGTGACAGTGAATATTTAGCTAACTCATGTGTGCTTTTTGCTGGCCAAATACAGACTTTAACTTCTAACCTCTCTTGAGACCAGACTGAGGCAGTGTTATTTTTATCAGTCAATTGATTTCATGCTTTGCACAAATAACTACTGTCTTCGACCAATTTAATCCCCCTCGACCAAGAACTCCCCCCGGAAGTAATTAGATGGAGTAACCCAACTATTTTGCAATTATCTCATCAGTTAAGTCTGGACGTGTGTGTGTGGTGTACATGTGCTGTCAGACATTTAAGTGATGTTCCACACCAGGGATTTTGTCTCTCTCTCCGGTCCTGAGGACATTCACTTCACTGTGGCTCTCTCCCTCTGTATGTCTATCTACAGTGCATCTGTGTCTATCAATCCCTTTAATAAAATCACCCAATAATTTTCTAAAGGCACTCATTTAAACATGGGCTCTGTGCTTGAAATTGTAATCTTCCTCTCTCCTCAGCCTCAGTAATGTGTGGAATAGTATGGCTAGATGCTGGAGAGGTTCAGAGTTAGTTCATGGACTGGAGAGAAACTCACCAGGGATCCAAAAGAAGTCAGAACAATCAAGATTTCACAGAAACACTTTTGCTAGCAAAACTAATTTCTGTATGGACAGGGCATTCATACAACCATTAAGTTACTAGTGATCGGTACTTTTTCCAGAAAGTTGTCACTATGCTTGGTTTTGTTGTATTATATACTGTATGCGTATTAAACTTCATAATATGCATGGTATGCATATGCTATACAATATATGCATATATGCATTGTCATTTATTTGCATTCTTAACAAGTACTGTGCTACCTGCTTGCAAAATAGACACCGCATCACACTGTGTAGGCCTACAGGAGTATGTTAAGGGAAAGGGAAGTAATTTATATTGCATTTGTAAGTAAATTAATTAAATAATTAGATAGTTAATCCAGAGTTGAAAACTAAATCAGGTCTGTAAGTAAAAAAATAACACTACTTCAATTGTTACCTCCACAAAGTAATCTGATTGTATAACAGATGGTACTTGTAATGTGTTAAACCCATCTCTGATTATGATCACATAAAAACTGCTTAGTCTGCGATAATATAAAAGACAAACACATTCATGATACACATTTTATATAATGGTGGGGATCTGCTGATGATTTTTATTGTTCTAAAAATAAGGTCATATATAATTACTAACTACCATAATGCCCTAACCATAATGTTACATGTTAACCAAATCAGTTACTGAACACTTTAATTATTTTTACATATGAAATAAGGTATTGTTGTGTCCCCACAATTAAGGTTTTTTCAGGTTTTGATCACTGTGAGGATATTTGGTTCCAACATAGATAGACGAGCAAGACCACAAACACTCAGACAGTGTGTGAGACCTTCTCATACTCATTCAATCACTCTTTTTTGTTTGTTCTTGTTTGAATGGCTGTTCTTAATGTCACTCATTGCTTGTTCCTTCAGTCAACATACAATACCCATCATGCATCAGCATTTACCTCAACTAACTTCATATCCTCCAGATTAACAGAATGATTAGGTGCCTCAAAGCCGATACTGTTTATCCCCCATTATATTAAAAGCTAGAAAGCATGAAATGAATGGAGTGACCAAGGGCAGATCAATCAGTGCTGAATAACAGCTCCTAAAGCATCTGGGCCTTTAATGATTGAAATCAGGAAAATAATTCATTACAGGGCAGCAGCCTTGAGCACTTTAGGGCATGAAAATTAGCCTAGAGTGTCTTAGACTTAAATGAGCCCCATGTTGGAACTGCAGGATAGAATAAGATAATAGATTTGAGTAAGTCACCTCCTCTGATGTGGCAACACAGTGAAATTCCAAACCATCCATGGGTGAAAATGGGAAAAAAACATTCCAACACCTATGACTTTCTTTCGTGGAACACAAAAGGACCCAAAAGTATCATAACAATAGCCACTATCAGTAACTAATTAATACAGTGTGTATTCATTATATATATGAAAATTGTATATTAAGTTATGAACGAATTATAATTTTGGGAGAGCTTTTCCTTTAAATGCACACTTGCAGAAAAATGCTAAATTTTTGGATGACAAAACTGTTCAGTGGCATGTTTACATTTGCATTCATGAATAAAAGTCCTAGAGTCTTCTAAAGCTAAAGTCACCAAATTCACATGGTCTCCTGCTTTTGCATTTCACTCAGCTGCATTAAGCTCTTTTTGATGTACATATCAGCTCCCAGGGCTCAGTTTGATTACTTTCATATACCTTTTACCCAGTAACATTATGGATGTTCAATATAATTTAGTTTGCTGATATTTAAAAATCCCTGACTGGTCTGTCAACAAAGCACACAGGAGTGTGATCGTGCATCTCAATAAAAGGTCTTTAAGTGGTGAGCACAAAATTATAATTCACTAGAGCGTTGCTGAGCCCTTATCTTGCACTTCTTCTATTGCCAGATGAGGCTTTTTGAGGCGGCCAGTACGTTCTCGATAATAATGCTGCCTTTAATTGTTTCCGGAGGCGAGATGTGACCCCACTGTGACCTCTGAAGGGAAAAATGCCTCTGAGTTGCAAATTTAGGCAGCTAGCCTTTAATACATTTTGTTTCTTCAACCAGATAGGACTGATTAATATATAAAGGCTGAAACATAAATAAAAGAAATGTGGAGATTTGTATGCAATTACAGAGGGCAATTTTAACCATTAACTCATGATAACGTGCTGATGGTTTATGATTAAATAAACAGTGAAAAATCCAAATGAGGCACAAATGTTTCACGTCATTAGCCAAACTCATTGGAAATATGTGAGCCGTACACGCTGGTTTGATACCAGGAGAGTGGCAGGAGTGCTGGTATTTATAGATGGAATGGTACATAAATATGTTGGCTCAAAGTCCATGGAGCTTGAAAAATCCAAAATGTGATGAAAAATTTATCAACTAATGATATGTCCAGGGGTTTGCCTATGGCTGAGGTGAGTTTGACAAACAATTTTAAACCAATATTTTAAATGATAGTATTTAAATGGGATGTGTCTCATTTCAAATGCTGTACAATTAGCCAGATGATTTTATATTATACTGTGGTTGAGGGGCGTCCAATTTGTCACAGTCTGGTTATAAACATGAGCTTTCCAAAGAGGTTTTGTTGCTAAGCAGATGAATATGTCTGTCATAATGTCATTGTAACGGAAACCCATACTCGAGGATGATGTTTGAACCCGAAGGCAGATATTTATTAAACCAACAGTGTAGGTAACCAGGTGAGTATCAATCAGAAGATGTGGAACTGTAAATGATTAGCAATATACTGATAACAGTCTGTATTCACATAGAGAGAGAGAGTCCTTGATGAGCCACACTAACAGACATATAAACCTGGGATAATGCTGGAGTTGATCTTGGAAGACTTTGCTGGAGAACAGGTAAGTATTAGGAAATTGAGTCTGTATTCCATGGTAGACCAGACATCGACTGAGGAGTGAGTGTGGCTTTTGTAGGGAGCTGATTAGCATGCTGATGAGAGACAGGTGCAGGTGATTAGTATTCGGAAGAGAGGGAAGGCTGTGTGAGTGTGTGGCGAGAGAGCCTGATGAATCTGTGACATTACACCCCTCTCCACAGACCACTCCAGAACGCCTTACCTCCTGAGGAGCTGGATGATTCAGATGAGTGTCGTGGAAGTTGGTGAGTAGGGTCTGATCCAGGATGTCATCCCGAGGTATCCATGGTCTTTCTTCAGGACTGTAGCCTTCACAATCCACAAGGTACTCAAAACGAACCCTGCAGCACCGGGAGTCCAAGATGTCTCTGACCGCATAGAAAGGTCCATATTCCAATATCAGCGGAGGGGGGGTCGTCAACCAGACCAGGTTCTGTGAATTGAGGAGAGAAAGATGGCCGTTGAGGTTTAAAAAGGGAGACGTGGAATGTAGAGTGAATACAATATTGAGGTGGGAGTTGGAGTTGGTATGTGACTGGATTTAGTTGTTTTGTGAAGGTGAAAGGACCAATGTAACAGGGACTAACAGGGAGGTGCAGTCTGATGTCCCTCGTGGAGAGCCAAATCTTCTGCCCGGGCTGGTAAACAGGAGTTGAAGATCTCCGGACATCAGCGTGGCTCTTCTGGCTGTTGCAGGTGGTGGTGAGTTAAGACCCTCTCCTCTCACCAATGGTCGACTTGTAGATCATCAGATGGCTCTCCGGACCATGGAAAGAGAGGGGGTTGGTAGCCAAGTATGCACTGGAATGGAGTGAGATTGGTGGAAGACTGACGAAGGGAGTTCTGTGCATACTCAGCCCAGGACAGGAAGCAACTCCTACAGTTCTGGAAGTGATGACAGAAGGTTCTGAGAAATCTCTTGGGTCTTTCTTTCTGCTTGCCTGTTACACTGCGGATGGTAGCCAGGGGAGAGGCTGACAGTCACACCCATGATGGAGAAGAATGCCTTCCAGACTCTGACAGAGGTCCCCACTTCATATCAAGAGACGATGTCTTTGGGTATTCTATAATTACGGAATACATTGTTAAATAGCATCTGAGCCATTTCCACGGCAGTGGAAAGACTCTTGAGGGGAACCAGCTTGCAAGCCTTGGAGAATTGGTCCACTGTTACTAGCATGCAGGTGAATCTTTCAGAGGGCTGTAAGTCTGTTATTAAGTCCACTCCTAGGTGTGACCGAGGGCAGTGCAGAATGGGCAGCAGAATGAGTTTTCCAGATGGTAGTTGTCATGGGGTCCTTGACATGGTGCCATCCAGATATCCCTTGATGAACCTTCTGACATCTCTGTCCATACACGGCCACCAGAATGGGTCCTGGATGAGCGAGAGAGTCCTACTGGTCTTGGGGTGGCCAGTGCCCAAAGAGGAGTGTACAGACTCAATGAGTGTCAGACGTTGGGAAGTGGGAACGTAGGTCCTGTTGGCGGGGCAGCCCGGCGGAGCAGGTTCAGTGGCGACGGCTTCTGCAGTGCTGTCGTCCAGGGACCACTGGATGGGACTCACTATGACATGTGGAGGAAGTATGGTTTTGGGTTCCTCTGTATTTTCAACTGGAGAGAAGAGATGGGAAAGGGCATCTGCTTTGAAATTCTTGACCCCTGGTCAAAGTGTGTGAGGAAGAGGGCCCATCGTGCCTGGCGAGGAGTAAGTTGAGGAGCTTCCTGAAAATACTTGAGGTTTCTGTGGTTAGTACCAGAAATATCCCTCCAGCCAATCCCGCCGCTCTTCCAGTGCTAGCTTAATAGCCAAAAGCGCCCGGATTCTACTCTAATTCTGCTCTGCCGGGGTGAGTTTTTTTGGAGAAGTAGGCACATGGATTGTGTTTTGATGGTTTCCCCTGCTGCTGAGAAAGGACAGCTCCTTTGCCGTTAGTGGAGGCATCTATCTCCACCACAAAAGGTTTGTTTGGGTCTGGATGGATTAGGAGTAGAGCTGTGGTGAAAGCATTCTTGAGATGTTGAAAGGTGTAGGAGGTCTCGGGGGTCCAGGATTTTGCTTGGGCTTAGACTTGAGGAGGGAAGTTAACGGAGCAGTAATGGAGCTGTAGTTCGTAATGAACCAACAGTAGAAGTTGGCAAATCCTGGAGAAACACTGGAGTTCCTTGATGGTGGAAGGAGTGAGCCAGGATCGCACAGCTTCTACCTTCCCCTCGACTATCTGAATACCTTCAGTGCTGATGTTGTAGCCAAGAATCTGGAGTGATGTCTGATGAAATGAAAAATGTCCTGCCTTGAGGTAGAGATGGAATTTCCTCAGCCTTTCAAACATAAACACAGCATGTTGATGGTGGTTGGTCTTGTTCTGGGAGTACACCATAATGTCATCAATGTAGATCAGGACGGTTAGTATTCGGAAAAGAAAGGGAAGGCTGTGTGTGTGTGTTTGTGTTGCAAGAGAGCCTGGTGAATCCGTGACAGTCATGTTATTTCCAACCTAATGTGAAAATACTACTTAAGTATTTGTTTATGCTTGGGCGATCAATTGCTTCAGAATACAATGTGCAAGCACAGCACATTGCGTGGATGCAAGTCCACAGGAACAGCCCTTTTCCATTTTATTTATTTTATTTTTGACTATAAAACTTTTCTCTGTTCTGATGCAATAAACTTCTGTACAAGCTTTCTGCAGCTACGTCCACATTAATCTGGATAAATTACCTTACAAATGTTCTGGAAAACTTGCCTCAAATTTACCACTCATTATTTTCACATGCAAATGAGCTTTGCGGCAAACTCTTCATTGTGCTAAAGGTTTTCTACAGTTTCACCACTACAAGTGAAAATATGCAAACATCTGGCAAACATTTGCAGAGAGTCACAAGATCATTTGCATGTGAAAATAATGCGTGAGAAATGTGTGGCAAGTTTGTGGCAAGTTTATCAGAATTCTAGATTTTTAGAAAGGCTTTGAAAACAGTGTTTTCAATTTCAAAACGCTTTCCGTCCACACTGCCATTTTCAAACGTTTTTAAAAAGCTATAATTCCCACTGACACTAACATTTATATTTAACAATTCTATCAAAGTGGATAGGAGACACAATAACCCTTACAAAAATCGAGAGTTCATGGCAAATTTGGCACTGATCATTTTCACATGCAATGACTTTTGCAGCAAACTTGTGGTAAATTGTGCAATGTTGCCAAAGGTTTGCCAGAGGTTCACCACTACTGTCGAAGAGCTTCTGGCAAACATTCATGGCGAATCAGCTAATTTGCATGTCAAAATTATGAGTTGAAAATTTACTTTGATTTAGATTTTTTGTAAGAGAACGCAACTTCAACATGGGCCAGCATCTTTATTGTTTTGGATTGAATGGATAATATAACTGCGTCACATGACAAAAAATCTGTCAATGTTTTCTCCATTTTCCTTGACAACACTACAAAGCGAAGACGGCATTTTTACATTTATCCACTTGGGATAGTGTTTCCGAAAAGCTCAGTTTTCCGTGGACAAAAATGCATCTCAATATTTGAATTTATACATAATTCAAATATTTAAGATAACAATGTCAGTAGTGATGAAACATACAGTAGCTATTTGGTTTTATGAGGCAATATTTTATGTTTTTGCTGAACAACAAACACATTTGTCCTGTAATATTTTCAATAAAATTTTCATTAATTTTAAATGGCAAAGGCTTTGAAGAAGGTATTAGTGTGGAAGTAATTTATTGAAGTATCGCAAGGGAAAGCACAATGTCAAATCTGTAACAAAATAATCAGCATAGGGGCATGTTAATTTTGTTATAAAGTTCAGCACTATTTTACATTGAGTCAAAAGTTTTTATTCATACTATGGATTTTGAAAACTATCGAATGATTTATCTGTTATCAGTCCAATTTGAGCATCCCAACATAGCAACATTGGTTTAAGCAATGGTGTGAAGAAGGATTGGGTTTTCTGTTTTAATAAACCAATTGAATATGGGGAAATGGTTTGAATGTAGTGATTATTTACCTGTTTGGTGATGGTAGTGGCATAGAAATGACACATTTTCTCCTTAATTTGCCTTTTTTTAAAAGGTTGAGATAACCTTGTTCATCATTGTTTTGTTGTTGATAATATTGTAATTGTTGTGTAACACAACTATCAATACTGTCCTCACAAAGCCTGCCCCACTTTTTTTACCCAACTATAATTACAAACCACAGTCAGAAATTGTGCTATGAGACAAACGAACCGTACCTGTATGTATCTGTCAGCAGGGCCTGCTTGAGCCTCATCCAAAGAGCTGTTTTTCATCCATAATAGAGGGTACATCAAAGTGCTCTCCTCTCAAAACTCAGCAACCATTACACAATGTAACTCTGGCTGCAAACCTTTTTATCCCACTCCTTTGCTCTCTTCTCTTTTTTTGTCTGCTCTCTCTCTCTGTCCTCTGTTGCTCTCCTATTCTCTCCTATACTCTCCTCTCGTCTGCGTATGATCTCTGTGATACTGCTAATTAGGGCAGGGTCCTGGCAGGGATATGTCTTGCACGATAAAGACAAATACACTGCCAAAATATGAGGTGTCTTTACATTACATTCTACGACAAAACAACACATGCACGATCATCTGAGTCAGCAAAAATGAATCACAAAGCCGCCCACATTTGCAAGCATGCCCTGAATGTGTTATCCTTAAACAAGGAAAAAGCAAATCAGCCAGTAATCTTATGGCACAATAGAGCTGTTAGATATAAAAAGAGAGGGTGAGAAATATTATACAAATCAGGGGTGAAGTGTACTGAAGTCATCAGCTTACATGTGTCATATACTGGGGAAAAATACAAGCATTATGGAGAGCTTAATGTTCAGGAATGTCAAAACATAGAGACATATTTGATTTATATGTTCATGATATGTGCACATCTATTGATTCATCGCAATCCACTCACACTTTATGTACATCTGCCGGTTACATCTGTCAGTAAGCATGAGCGCATGTTAATCTTGCATTAAACCTGCCCTGCCCATTAACCTGTATGATTTCCTTCCGTATTATTCTCCTTGTGGGTGCTGTCCAGTGCTGTCGTCTTGTTTCATGTCCATGTCAGTGTTATGCACTTCCGACTTCCTGTTGGTTTCCGGTAGGTCCTGTCTTTCCCCGTTATCGAGTCCAGCCCATTTTTTGTCATTACCACCCTGTACCTGGTTTTTCCCCTTCGGGGTAGTTTTTGTTTTGCCTTTGTTTATTTTTACAGATACGGATAAATGGATTTGCAATCTGATGTGTAAGTAATTTCAAAATAAAAGACATTACACTTTTTAAAAATAAAAACCATTATTTTGGGTTTATCTTATAGACTTTATCAAATATTCACTCTGTTATGGGGTCACATCGACTATAGGACAAGCCGATTCTTGCGATTTAGTCTGCCAGCCCAAATTACCCAGCGGCCCACCGTGAAAATGCCGGTGATCTTGATGAACAGTCTGCACCTGTACATCAGCGCTTACCTGTCAGTGATAAAATGATGGAGAAAGGACCTCTTAGTGCTATTTGATGTACAAAACAAACCTAGATGGGACTTCTGATAAAAATCAAGTATTTTTCAGCCTATGTAAGGCAAATTTTAATTACCAAAAAAATTTAATTATAATATTACCAAAACGAAGAATAAGATGTTTTTGTCTGCATGCATTTTTATGTGGAGTCCATAGCGATGCTTGACGCTGGCGCTGTCGCCCTGACGCGAATCATGAGCGCAGCTTCGCGATTGCTGTAACTCAGCAGATAGCCAGAGTATACTGGCAGATTAATATTTTGAAGGATAAATGATTAAGAGATTTAATGCCCATTGCAATGAATATGCAACATACGGGGAGAGACTACAGTAATTCTTTCATTTACTCAAACTCCCACTAAGACTTTTGAAAATGTTTAATGTTACTTGAATTGGTGCTATTTTAGTGCATTTCTATCTTTATACTGTGGAAGGTATATGGTGTAAAATTTGAGAATTTTCCAAATCTGTTATTTATCACGATTAAAACGTAAAAACATTATGCGATTAATTAGATTTAAAAAATTGAATCGACTGACAGCACTCATTTTAAACATAATGTTTCTGTGTTCGCATTTCAACCTGTTAAAATGTGGTCTTTTGTAGCCCTCTGTAGATGATATCTGCCTCCCAGGAGTGTGTGTGTGTGTGTGTGTGTGTGTGTGTGTGTGTGTGTGTGTGTGTGTGTGTGTGTGTGTGTGTGTGTGTGTGTGTGTGTGTGTGTGTGTGTTGGTGCGTGCGTTAAACCTCCAACAAATGCTAATCTGCGAATTCCCAAAGATCAGCGTGTCTCCAGCAGAGCTGCAGAAAGAGACACAGGAAGATGGCAGAGAGCCTAGAACAGCCTCCAAAAGCCCCTGATTAAGAAATCAGACTCTACTGTGATGCACTTCCTGTTTGCTTTGAATGAACCTTGCTTGCGGCGCTTTATTTCCTGTGCTTACAATCTTCCTTTTTTCACACGGTGAATAATGTTTGTTTCTGTCCCCCGACAGCAGATCCATGTTAGCCATATATCTTTAATGTGGCAGAAGATAGATGACTCCAGGAAATGTAAGAGAAGAGGCATGATCCTGCTGCCAGTACAATGTTGATATATATGCGGAGAATACATTTAAGGCACACTCAATTTAAATATATACAAAAATATATACATATGTAAATACAACGAAGGTAATTAATTTAGGACTATCAGGACTAATAGCCTTTATTACTCTTATGTATAAAGCTGTACAAGCCATTGCCTATGCACACATCAGGTTTTATACAAAGCAAACTTGATTTAAAAATATGCATGCCCTCATGCTCACATTTTGACATGAGTAGACCAAGGAGGTCTGTAATACCTGGAAAAGCGATTTACTAGCATTCCTATTCATCTCAATGGTAGTTGCTTGACTGGTGCAAGCCCCTCGGAAATATGCAGTTTAAAATCTACTATATTTGCTCATGGGCATTCCGTAAGCAATTCTTTTTAGCAAGTCACCTTAGCCATAAATGCAATGTGACATATTACTGGAAAATGACATTCATCCAACAATGCAAACAATACTCAGTATGTTTAAATGCACAGTTGCATTAGTTTTTTGCATTGTCAAGTTTTAGTATTCATCTTTTTGTCCAAGTATACATGACACAAAATCTAATGACGCATAATCTAATATTTGAAGAAGGGATATCCATTGAGGAAGTGTTAAATACACATTTGTCTTTCCAAGCGTGCAAGCGCCAAATGGCAATGCCAGTTGTGGTCCGATTAGCGTGTAAACATGCTGAATGAAGAAGAGCTACAAATGCATTTTCTAGGTCTGTTAGTCAAACTTAGCAAAAGTCGTACTGTATAATTTCAGTCTAACTAAAGACTGGATTACACAACACAATTTTAACTCTCATTTTAGCCCTGATTTGTAGTCTGGCTGAGTAGGGCCGAGTCAGCACTTGTCTGGGCTAGTTGGATCTAGTCTTCGGATTTTAGTCTGAGTTTTCATGGGAAATTGCAGTATATGATGGAGACAGACTCTGATGCATTTCCCTCAGACTATGACTACATCTAGTCATGTCACAAACATGTTTCAAATTTTAGAACCATGACTACAGAGGAAATATTGTAGAATATGATGCTCCACAACTAAAATCTGAAGTCATATGGTGAGCAACCAATTGACCCTTCCAATAATCAAAACAAGCAGGTATTTTTTAGGTATAATTTTTTAGGCATTCAACACTTCATTATTTATACCATGATCAATGGAATGATGGGTAAACATTATCCCCTCATCATTCTGTCATCCCTCATTCCCTCAAAAGAAGATTTTTTTTTCTTAACATTTTGCTAGCAAAGAAAATGCAAAATGTATCCTGTTATGTTCCAGGGAAGCGAGAAAGTCATACTTTTTTAAAAACAATATAAGGGTGAGTATATGATTACAGAATAATATTTTTAGGTGAATTTTTCCTCTTCCAAAAAAACAGAATCGTCACTTTAGCTAAATTCTGAAACACCTGATGTCAAATTTGCAGTGGCATTTCTTTTTGAGATTTTGGACATTAGCCCATAACATTTATTGTGACTGACATGTCAGCTAAATGTTTTAATTAGCAAAACTACTCATTTGCTTAAACTAAATGTGACACGCTGGTCATAAATTTGCATTGTCAAAACCCCCTCCAAAGCACAACTGCAGTAATCAGATGCAATTATTTTATCACTGCACACTGAGTTTTAGGTAAGGAGACTACATGTTGCTAGCTTTTAGAAGCTTTTCCACACATCTAAATCATGTACTAGCAAAACCAATCAAGCTGCATGGAATTGGTACCTGGCAACAACGTAAATTAGTTACTAATTAGAATGCCTTCCCCTAAGATGTTGCATGAATTAAAATAAGTTGCAGTTTCAAGTCAGTCTTATTCACAGTTATTTTTGTTTTGTCTCCATCATAGCCTGCCTTCTGGATTTTAAGAGAGGTGAGAGAGAAGTTAATTTTGCATGTTAACTAATGCAATTAGTTAACATGCAAAAGAGTTTAATACATTTGCTTAATACAAAGAGTTTAATACATTTGAAGGTCAAGTGTGTAATTTTTTTGGGATGTTAAAATTGCATCAGTAAAAATGTTAGTAGTTGTGCCATGTAATGTTAGTTTTCACACAATTTAAAACATCATCAATTTTTATAAGAGGCTTGATACAGTGTAATTGTAACAAAGCATTAAATGGTATAATATAAACTCTGGCCACCATGACACTGATGGGTCTTCAATAAGAGAAACACAGAAGAATATGAAGAGGAAAAATCTCTATTTGTTAGTCATGAAAGAGCTACATTTGCGCATAACGTGATTATCTTGTTATCAGAACTAATGTAAGATCAAAGAATGTCTGGAGGTTTGATTGAAGAGTCTGGGCCTTAATGTACTTATAAAGGCAGATCTACATACTGTAGCTTCATTAGAGAACACTGTAGATGTTGCTCTTAGAAGCTGGTTATTCACCGTTGTTTAATGGCTGACAGTCTCGATTGCTGTTGGCAAATCCTTTGAGAATATACTTTGAGAACTTTGATGACTACTGAGATTTGTCACACAGTAACGCAATCATCAATATTCTATAACGTCATTTGCATGACAAGCTGAATAACAGGTTATAAATCAGCATATGTGCATGACTGAGGTATTCAATTTAAGGGAGTATTTGTATATATTTTTCAGCAATCAAACTGCATAAAAATGTGTACTTGCTAATTGCTTTTACAGTTAGGGATTTGAACAAACCCCTAACCAGAAGTATTACATTTCCACATATAACTCATCCCAGCACAGTTTATTGTATGAAATGAATGAGACTTCAAATTGTGTGGCTTGTTCAGGAGAGGTGTGCTATTTCTTTTCTAAGTGCTCAAACTTGCATATTTGTCTGATGGGTGATAAAACAGGAAAAACAATTCCTCAGACTTACACTGAAGAAGGGACCCAAGCCAAGGTACTAGAATACCTTAGAGAATTGGGCATTCATACTTTTGACAAGGGCCTGTAAGAAACCCCAAAACTACAACCTAGCAATGCCTTAGCAAGTACTCAGACATCCAAGCAATATATATGCAACATTTAGAAGGGAACTTTAAAGTGCCCTCATTCTCACAACATTATATGTAAGGACATTTGGTATGCTAAATTTAGAAGGGAATTTAGGGTCTTGAAATATGTGAGCTATGAACTAAATTAAACTGTCCTTATTGTAATTTATTAGGTAATGAAATGTATAATGGAATTAGTCGCGTTCAACAACCATTATAAATTAGATAAATGACAAATAACTAGATTATTTGTCTGAATAAATTCTCCACCATTAAAATCATAATACAACGTATCCGCTAACAATATCTACTGTAAGAAATTAGCTTTATTAAGTGAATTATGATTAATTCACTTATTGGAGTGATATTATTCTCATGGCTTACTGAAAATAATATAACATGTATTTAGGTACAGCTTTGAAGCGAAATCTTTTAGAAACAGGGATGAGATTATTTATCAAAATATGCCACAGTCATTCATCTTTGAATAAAGACAAACTTTATTGCTATTCTAAACATAAATCTAATCTAACACATATATACATAAAACAGGTTGGTGAAAAGAGTGACAGAATGTGAAATAAATGATCAATACAGTGAAACTGAACTTTGACAATACATTAAGAACCATTTATCCTTCTTTGAGTCTACATAGATTTTCTATATTAATACACCAGCACTTTTAGCACAATACTGGAGATGTACTTGCGTGTAGTGGTGTTTCCTTGCGTTCTTAGTTGAAAGTTTGTTCTGTTGATGTTTTGGACCTCTGTAAGTTCTGAGTTATTATCTGTATAAATTATGAGGTTGGCTTTGAAGTGAGGCCTTCTCATGGGTGAGTATACCGTAGAGATTGACAAACTTTCTCGGGACGTCGAGTCCCGAGCTTCCTTGGACCTCACATGGCATGGACCTGGTTCCGACAAGATCCCGAGAAGACCACAAGGGAAGAGTCAGAGCAAAGTCTGAGCAGTCAGGAGAGGCCGGACGAGAGACGATGACAGAAGAGCAGAGAAGGAAGAGAGAAGAGACTGAAGAGAGAATGTTCTTCCTGTTTGGAAACATTTGAACTGAAAATGGCCACATCACCTAAGGTGCCCTGCGCCAATCAGAAGTGACTTTTCACATGGTCAACTGGGCTGTCTTGTCCGACAGTTGATTTGTGGTTCTTTGTTTCAGATTCTTACAAATCTCCCGCTCAAAAATAGTGCATATTTAATCATGAACTTTTATATCTTAAGAATTGTACAAGAGACATGATATTCATTGTCATCAGCTTCCTCCATGTAACTAAGCAAGTGTTTGCATATCAAATTTGACATTCTTTCATTAATATTTCTACGTGTAGGTTAACAAAACATGAAAATCCCTGGTTACAAATCATACTGGTTAATTCCTTGGTTGTACAACATGGATAAAATATTACACACATTTTAAAGAGGTACATCAGGCTATAATTTTTAACTTGTCAGTTATACCACAGTTCAAAGTAATTTTCTGAATTCTCTAGCAAGCCTAGGTATTGTATAAATCATGGATTTAAATGCATTCTGTACATTTTAGAATGTTAAATCAGTGAAGTACTGTTATTTTGTGTAGAATGTTCCTGGATTAAGATTAAATGTGTTAGTATTTGATTCGTGCAAAAAGTCCTTTGGAGACCTTTCAAAGAGAAGTCTGCTTTAACTCTGTGTGGAAGTTCAGGAGGTCATGCAGCGGGGCATTTCTGAGCAACGTTGATGCCTGGGCCATCTAATTTATGACGTTGTGGAATTCTAGGATTAAGATTCGATAAATCCTAAATTCAAATAATTTCATTGCAATTCTTCTGCATGTATAATACTACACAGCCAATCGTATGACAGCAGTGCAATGTATAAAATCATGCAGATACAGATCAGGAGCTTCAGTTAATGTTGAACTATTAGCATGGGGAAAAAATGCAATCTCAGTGAATTCGACCGTGGCATGATTTTTGGTGCCAGACGGGCTGGTTTAAGTATTTCTGTAACTGCTGATCTCCTAGGATCTCCAACAACAGTATCTAAAGTTTACTCAGAATGGTGCCAAAAACAAAAAACATCCAGTGATTGGCAGTTCTGCTGACAGAAACACCTTGTTGATATGAGAGGTCACATTAGCCTGTATTTGTTTACTTCTCAGCAACTGTCCTCTTATGGCAACTTAAATTTGTAGATTGTCATGTTGATTCACTCAATTATGGAGTAATGTACAGTATATGATATGTGAAATCACAGAAATAAATCACAGATTTGTCATTTGTTGTTCTTTTAATACATTAGATGTGCCAACATGTGCTAGTGTTTAATGACTGTTTCATCAGCATGTGAGCACAAACATATGGCCTCTGAATGACTGTGATCTTACATTAAGAGACACAGTTGTGCCCCTTTACTTTAGAATAAGCCTCACATTTGCTCATCTTTGTTCCCTAATCCAACTAATGACACCTCTCAGGTTCCATGCAACATGTATTGGAGGTACTGGAGTGGAATAAATAAATAAAACATTTAGATGAATAATCTTGCCATTCTGGGTTTATGTAATGTTGACATTGTTGCAGGATTAGTCATATGAATACCATTAGATAGATGTTGAGGTTTAAAAGTTCCAAAAGCCCCTTCAGCTCATTTATGCGCTGTAGATTGGGTTTATATATTTTTGTATGTTTATTCTAATTATATTTAAATCTTGTTTGTAAGTAATTGTACAGGTTTGAATGTAAATGTTTATGTAGGTTCCAATTAAACAGAGACATGGTGGTGCAGAATGAAACTAACTATGATCTAACTACATACACTCACTGAGCACTTTATTAGGAACACCTGTACACCTACTTATTCATGCGATTATCTAATCTAATTGTAGTGAGCAGAATAGCACCTCAGAATGCTAAACATGTCAAACCTTGAGGCGAATGGGCTGCTACAGCAGAAGGCCATGTTGGTAACTTTAAGTGCTCAGTGAGTGTAGATTATTTGGTTCAAAACAAGAAAATGTATTTTGAGCGACTTCAGGTCTCACTTATCTGTGTCTCGATGAAATAAGATGCGAAATTGGAAACTATTTTAATTTGACAAAATTACACTTCACCTTTAAGCCGTGATGGCAAAATGACTAAATTTGCATACTTAATTAAAAGTACAAATACCACACAAATGTATTACTTAAGTAAAAGTCATCCATTGAAAAGCAACTTAAGTTAAAAAGTACCTGGTTTGAAAAATACTTAAGTAACAAAAAGTAAAAGTACTACAAATTAAAATCAGTAATTTTTTTAAAATACCACCCAAATGCGACCTGAATGTTGTTATTCTTAAAGCCACATAATTGAGTCTCATATAAATTTTATTGAATACAATAAATATTAACTTTTATAGTTAAAGGGTTAGTTCACCCATAAATGAAAAGTATCTCATCGCTTACTCACCCTCATGCCATTCCAGATGTGTATGACTTTCTTTCTTCTGCTGACACACAAATTAAGATTTTAAGAACAGTATTTCAGCTCTGTAGTTCCATTCAATGCAAGTGAATAGTGATAAGACATTTGAAGCTCCAAAACGCAGACAAATTTAACATAAACATAATTAATCAGACTCCAGTGGTTTAATCAATGTTTTCTGAAGCAATCCTATCGGTTTTGGGTGAGAAAAGACTAAAATGTAATTCCTTTTTCACTATAAATCTTGACACCAGCAGTTTCCTTTGCCATCATGATTTAAAGCTCCGTGTAAAGTGATCAATGGAAAGGAGGAGGCGAGAACCGGCTTGATGATATAAATAATATTTTAATGAGAAACTTAAAACAAGGACACAAAACACACACATGACAGACATGTCCGTAAACTATCTCTCTCTCCCGCACGATACTCTGCAGTCGACCTTTATCCCTCACTGAGGCTTAATTAGCCTAATACGGGACTGGGTGTGTAGGATCACGACCCGGCCCTGCCCTCCGCCCTGCCACACTCCGTTACTCTTTCAATAGCACTATCTAGCACTCTGCACATGCGTCAAGCACTGGGAAGTGAAATCTAGGAAGTGTAATCAAGCTTGAAATCATGACCGTGCCAAGAGACTGCAATGGCAACATGTACAGTGAAAAAGGAGTTATATTTTGGTTTGTTCTCACTCAAAACTGATAGGATCGCTTCAGAAGACATGAATTAAACCATTGGAGTCATATGGATTAGTTTTATGATGACTTTATGTGATATTTGGACCTACAGAGCTGAAATATTCTTTTTTAAAATCTTGATTTGTGTTTAGCAGAAGAGAGAATATCATACACATCTGGAATGGCATTAGGGTGAGTAAATGATGAGAGAATTTTAAATTTTTTAAATATTCTCATACATTTTCAAATGCTTGTTTTAATTTTGTTTAGTTGTAGTGTCTTTGTAGTGGGTTCATTTATTTATGTTTTAGGGGACGTCACGGCAAATTGCGTACCATGTAATTTCTGCCCAAATGAGTTAAAGGGTGTATGGTGCAATGCTTTGTGAGACATGCATATGGTTGTTTGGCATTGTACTAGTGTGAGCGGAGAGCTGCTGCAGCGTGTACAGCTTGTATTGTCCATTTTATATGTTTTTCTATATTTTGTCAAAGAAGTATAATTAACTGAAATGTATGGTCTAAATGGAATATTTGAATGTAGTTGTATTTAAATGTGTAATGGTGTTTTGGAAGATTTACCTGGGAGCTGATCATACATTAAACTGCTGTTCCCCTTCTGTCGCTCTCTCCACGTTGTGTCAGAGAAGCGACACTAGGGGTCTCTCTTGAGCGACGATATTCACCTCTGAACTATGAAAAAAGGCCAATGAGAGTTGGCAACCAGTATTTGCATGTCCCGCCCCCGCACATACGGGTATTTAAGTGGCGCAAACACGGGAGTTCATTCAGAAAATTTCTTCGGAGCCGATGGTCGTGTTTGCAGACTGCTGCGTTTTACACACCGAGTTCCTGCTATCCTCTGCTGCATGCTGTTGGATTCTACGGCGCACAACAGCGGCTTTCTCCTGTTTGCACGGCTGTGCACTTCCTGCCCCTGAGCGCATCGACAGTTGCAGATAAGAAAGATCTCTCACGAGTTCTTTCATTCATAAAAGAGTGATTTTATTTAAAAGAGTAGTTTCCTCTAAAAGAGCAAAAACACAGCGGCGTTGAACGTCCTTTTAAGGACGCGTCTTTATAAAGATGACTTTCCGCCCCTGTGTTGTTCCTGGATGCGGTAGAGTACTCTCCGCTTCCGATGGCCACAGGCATTGTCTCGTGTGTCTGGGCAGCGATCAAACTGAGGCTGCGTTTGTGGATGGTTCATGTTCTCATTGCGAGAACATGACCATGACAACGTTGCGGTCGCGGCTTGCTTACAACCGTAAGCAGGCCACTCCAGCCGCCCTCCGCGTCGCTCCTTCTTCCCACAGGATTGAGGACATTGCAGCTGGCGATGGAGGCGATTCGGGGATGGCAGCGGGTGCAGCTCCGCCGGGTACGGCCCCTCGGACTACCCGCGCCCCGGCACGCTCGTAGACTCCCGTCCCCGCTCGAGGTGGCGGCGACTCGCCTCACAGCCAGTCTGCCTACCCTCTTGCAATGGAAGCAGATGAGTTCGCCACGACATCGGAGGGGGCTCTGATGCTGAGGGCTCCTCTAGGCTGCCGCATTCGGGCTTGCACGCCCAGGAGGAGGCCGACGCACAGATGTCCGATATGCTTTCAAGTCAAGTCAAGTGGTTTTTATTGTCGTTTCAACCATATACAGTTAGTACAGTACACAGCAAAACGAGACAACGTTCCTCCAGGACCATGGTGCTACATAAATACAACAAAGGACCAACACAGGACCACATGAGACAACACAACGAAATAAAATACCTATATAAAAAACCTATATATACCTATATAAAGTGCACGTGCATACATGTGCAAAAAGTATGGGACAGTACAACAAATTTCTGACAATGAACAGGACAATAGACAGTGCAGCGCCGATCAGTACTCAGTATTGCAAAAAGATGACAGTTTCTAAAAATGTAAACATAACATACTATGAGATAGTGTTCTATGCACATAGCAGTTATTGAGGTAGCAGACAGTTATAAAGTGACAGTAATTAAAGTGCAACTCAGGACACGTGTGTGTCAAACCAATCTCTGAGTATTGAGGAGTCTGATGGCTTGGGGGAAGAAGCTGTTACACAGTCTGGCCGTGAGGGCCCGAATGCTTCGGTACCTCTTGCCAGACGGGAGGAGGGTAAAGAGTTTGTGTGAGGGGTATGTGGGGTCATCCACAATGCTGGTTGCTTTGCGGATACAGTGTTTTTTGTAAATGTCTTTGATGGAGGGAAGAGAGACCCCAATGATCTTCTCAGCTGTCCTCACTATCCTCTGCAGGGCTTTGCGGTCCGAAACGGTGCAAGTCCCAAACCAGGCAGTGATGCAGCTGCTCAGGATGCTCTCAATAGTCCCTCTATAGAATGTAGTGAGGATGGGGGTTGGGAGATGTGCTTTCCTCAGCCTTTGAAGAAAGTAGAGATGCTGCTGGGCTTTCTTGGTGATAGAGCTGGTGTTGAGGGACCAGGTGAGGTTCTCCGCCAAGTGAACACCAAGGAATTTGGTGCTTTTGACGATCTCCACAGAGGAGCCGTCGATGTTCAGCAGAGTGTGTTCACCTTGTGCTCTCCTAAAGTCAACAACCATCTCTTTTGTTTTGTTGACATTCAGGGACAGGTTGTTGGCTCTACACCAGTTCGTCAGCCGCTGCACCTCCTCTCTGTATGCTGACTCGTCGTTCTTGCTGATGAGACCCACCACGGTCGTGTCATCGGCGAACTTGATGATGTGATTCGAGCTGTGCATTGCTGCACAGTCGTGAGTCAGCAGAGTGAACAGCAGTGGACTGAGCACACAGCCCTGGGGGCCCCAGTGCTCAGTGTGGTGGTGGTGGAGATGCTGTTCCCGATCCGGACTGACTGAGGTCTCCCAGTCAGGAAGTCCAGGATCCAGTTGCAGAGGGAGGTGTCCAGGCCCAGCAGGTTCAGCTTTCCAATCAGGTGCTGGGGAATGATTGTGTTGAATGCTGAGCTGAAATCTATGAACAGCATTCGAACGTATGAGTCCTTATTGTCTAGGTGGGTGAGGGCCAGATGGAGGGTTGTGGTGATGGCATCGTCCGTTGAACGGTTTGAGCGATACGCAAACTGCAGTGGGTCTAGTGAGGGGGCAGCTGGGTCTTAATCTGCCTCATGACGAGTCTCTCGAAGCACTTCATGATGATGGGTGTAAGTGCGACGGGACGGTAGTCGTTGAGGCAGGACACTGAAGACTTCTTTGGCATGGGGATGATGGTGGTGGCCTTGAAGCACGTTTGAACGACGGCGCTGCTCAGAGAGATGTTGAAGATGTCGGTAAGAACATCTGCTAGCTGGTCTGCACATCCTCTGAGCACTCTGCCAGGAATGTTGTCTGGTCCAGCAGCCTTCCGTGGGTTGACTCTACGTAGAGTTTTCCTCACATCTGCCGTGGTAAGACAGAGCACCTGGTCCTTGGGAGGAGGGGTGGACTTCCTCGCCATCACGTCGTTCTGCACTTCAAACCGAGCGTAGAAGTCGTTCAGCGCATCTGGAAGGGAGGCATCTTTGTCACAGGCAACTGATGTTGTCCTGTAGTTGGTGATGGCCTGGATGCCCTGCCACATGCGCCGCGTGTCACCGCTGTCCTGGAAGTGACTGTGGATTCTCTGGGCGTGTCGCGCTTTGCCTCTCTGATTGCCCGTGACAGTTTGGCCCTAGCTGTTCTTAGGGCTGCCTTATCGCCTGCTCTGAAGGCGGAGTCTCGGGACCTCAGCAGCGTGCGCACCTCCGCAGTCATCCACGGCTTCTGGTTGGAGCGTGTGGTGATGGTCTTGGAGAAAGTGACATCATCAATGCACTTGCTGATGTAGCTGGTCACTGATGCTGTGTATTCCTCCAAGTTGGTAGAATCGCCATATGTTGCAGCCTCCCTGAACATGTGCCAGTCAGTACACTCAAAACAGTTCTGAAGAGCAGAGATGGCTCCTGCTGGCCAGGTTTTCACCTGCTTCTGAAGCGGTTTTGTGCGTCTGACGAGCGGTCTGTATGCTGGAATTAACATAACAGAGATGTGGTCTGAGTAGCCGAGGTGGGGGCGGGGCTCCGCCGGTATGCGCCTGGGATGTTTGTGTAAACAAGATCAAGCTGTTCAGCCCCTCTCGTTGCAAAGTCCACATACTGATGGAATTTAGGGAGCACTGTCTTGAGATTTGCATGGTTGAAATCTCCGGTGACAATAAACAGTCCGTCGGGGTGAGCGTTCTGCAGTTCAGCTCATAGCCCCATACAGTTCACACAGCGCTTCCTTAGTGTTAGCGCTGGGGAATGTAAACTCGGTTATGCAAACAGTGGTGAATTCCTGTGGTAGATAAAAGGTCTGCATCTAACGGTCACAAGCTCCAACAGCGATGAACAGTAACTAGAGACTAGCATAGAGTTCTTGCACCATTCCTTGTTGATGTAAACACACAAGCCACCACCGCTGAGTCTTATCGCAGAGAGCTGTATTTCTGTCGGCACGAAATGAGGCGAGCCCGTCTAGCTGAATGGCGGCATCCGAACTCTGTCGCTGAGCCACGTCTCCGTGAAAACAAAGACGCAGCAGTCTCTAAACTCACGCTGCGTAGCCTGCTGGAGTCAGATATAGTCCAGTTTATTGTCCAGGGAGCAAACATTTGAGAGCAGGATAGGCGGAGAGCCGGCTGGCTAGGGTTTGTTTTAGCCTAGCATGGACCCCTGCCCTCTTTCCGCGCTTCGGCTTTCTCGCACACCGCTTACGACGTCCTCTCCCCCGGCCACGGGTATCAGGCAACGCCGAGGGCTGGAGACCTGGTCTCCGCAGCAAGCCGAGTACGCGTAGCGCCTCCTGCAGGTCATCATGCAGCTTGGTTTTTGCATGAGTCTTATATTTCAGTAGTGTCTGGCGATGGTAGACACGAACACCGGTTGTTCCGATGTCCATGTGTTGCAAAAGTCGAGCTTTTTTAACAAAAATAGCACCATTGTGGATCCGGAGTGGCCGCTGCGTGCTACCGCGCCGCCATCTTGGATCTCAGATCCCGGGCAACCAACAGCGTGGGTCTGGATTGGAATCCTCCATCCTCCCCATAGCCTCGCCCCCCCCCCCCGGTTCCTTTCTTCCCGGAAGTGCATGATGAGCTGACGTCTTCGTGGAGAGCACCCCTCTCCACTCGTCGCACCGCCACCTGCTCATCCGCCCTCGCCACCCTCGACGGCGGAGCATGCCACGGGTACACGGCGATCCCCCAGGTGGATAGAGCTGTTGCGCTCCACTTATGTCCCGGAAGCACTACCACCTGGCGGGGCCGCCCTGTACTCCCTTCCCGGTCCTGTAGAGCAACATCCTCGCTCACCGCGTAGGCCTACAGCGCTACCGGACGCGCCGCTTCTGCCCTGCATGCCATGGCTCCTGCAGGTTCACCAAGCCAAGGCACTTCGCAACATGCACGGGGGTGGCCCTGATCCCGACACGCTGCAGGAACTGCGCTCAGCGAACGACCTCGCCCTGAGAGCGACGAAGGTCACAGCGCAGGCACTCGGGCAGGCGATGGCCACTATGGTGGTCCAGGAACGTCAGCAATGGCTGGACTTGGTTGAGATGCGTGAAGCTGACAAAACTCGCTTCCTCAACGCCCCTGTCTCCCAGTTCGGCCTCTTTGGCGACACCGTTGAGGACTTTGCCCAGCAGTTCTCCCTGGTGAAGAAGCAGGCGGAGGCCATTTCAGCACATCATGCCGCGCCGCAAGCTTGCCGCCACGGCCCAGGCCCCACCTGCTCGCCGAGGGCGTCCTCCCACGGCCAGAAGACCTTCTGCTCCGCCCCAACCTGGGCCCAGCTCTCAGCCCCGGCGTCGAGCAAACCGCAGGAAGCGTACGCCCCCTGCCTCACGGACCCCTTCGAGGACCCGGAAGGCTCCCAAGCGTCCCTGAGACAGCGGACCCAGAGGACAAGAAGTTAGCTCCAGAGGTGGTAAGACCACTCCGTCCCCCGGTGGAGGGCCGGGAGGAGAATCTTTTGTTTTTTCATTTGCCAAATTCCCAAATTTTCAAGTACCCAAATTCTCAATAAAAGAGCTATTTCCTTTACCTCTGGGTCACATGGCCCGCAAATGCCGTTCTCACGGCACTGTGCTTTCAGGCCTCAACAGTCTCGGCGCCCAGGATGCGGTGCTTCCGCCCTCAGCCCCACGACTGTTCCCGGCCGGCCGGTTCAGGCGAGTCCAGAGGGCGCCAGCATCAGAACCTCCTCCTCAGTCATGAACCCGCCCCTGCCGGTGCGCGGAACAAGGTAAGTGCTTTGAGTTTATTCTCAGCACCAGAGCCTCGGGACGCCACAGCGCCTCCCGACGCCGCGTTACCTGTTCCGCACCGCTGCGAAGCCCCGCCGGGTACATCCAAATTACTCGTCCCCTTGGTGCCCCTAGCACGGAGCTTAGAGGCATGGCTTTCACTGCCCAGCTCGTCACGGTGGATGCACCGGACCATCCGACTCGGTTACGCAATTCATTTTGCAAGGTCTACGCCCCCCTTCGTGGGCGTTCGTTCCTCCGCAGTGCACGGCGAACATGCCCACTCCCTGCGCGAGGAAATCGCCTCCCTTCTAATCAAGGACGCGATAGAGCCTGTCCCTCCGACCGAAATGAAGAAGGGTTTGTACAGCCCATACTTCGTTGTACCCAAGAAAGGTGGCGGCATACGACCGATCTTGGACCTGCGAGTTTTCAATCGGACCTTGTCCAAACTCCCGTTCAAAATGCTTACCCAGAAACAAATTTTATCTGGCGTCTGGCATCTAGATTGGTTCGCAGCGGTAGACCTGAAGGACGCGTACTTCCACGTCTCAATTCGCCCTCGACATCGACCCTTTCTACGGTTCACGTTCGACGGCCAGGCGTATCAGTACAAGGTCCTACCCTTAGGCCTGTCTCTGTCCCCTCGCGTCTTCACGAAGGTCGCAGAGGCGGCTCTTGCCCCGCTACGAGGAGCGGGCATACGCATACTCAATTACCTCGACGATTGGCTCATTTTGGCCTCCTCGCAGGAATTACTATGCGCACACAGAGACCAGGTGCTCGAGCACCTCGGTCATTTAGGGTTTCAGGTCAACTGGGAAAAGAGCAAGCTCACCCCGGTCCAGAGCATCTCTTTTCTCGGTTTGGAGTTAGACTCAGTCTCAATGACAGCATGTCTCTCCAACGAACGTGCTCAGTCAGTGCTGGAATGCCTCGCTTCTTTCGAACCAGGCACCGTGGTCCCTTTGAAACATTTCCAACGGCTCCTGGGGCATATGGCATCCTCTGCGGCGGCCGCGCCACTGGGGTTGATGCATATGAGACCACTTCAGCATTGGCTCCAGACTCGAGTCCCGAGACGAGCATGGCGCCACGGCACGCACGGCGTGGAAGTTACCCCTGCCTGCCGCCAAACCTTCAAACCCTGGACAGACCTCTGCTTTCTACGGGCAGGAGTACCCTTGCAGCAGGTGTCCCGTCGCGTTCTGGTTACAACCGACGCCTCCAAATTGGGTTGGGGCACCGTGTGCAACAGGCGCGCAGCCACAGGCCGGTGGAACCGAGGCCCGCTGTGCTGGCACATCAACTGCCTAGAGCTGCTGGCCGTTTTTCTTGCCCTGAAGAAATTTCTTCCGTTGATTCGTGGCAAGCACGTCCTAGTCAGGACAGACAGCACCACGGTGGTGGCCTACATAAACTGCCAAGGCGGAGTACGCTCCTTCCACATGTCACAGCTCGCCCGTCGTCTCCTCCTTTGGAGTCAGCAGCGACTGGAGTCACTGCGCGCCACTCACATCCCCGGCAACCTCAATGTGATAGCGGACGCGCTGTCAAGACAAAACTTGCCCGGCGGAGAGTGGAGGCTCCACCCCCAATCGGTCCAGCTGATTTGGGACAGGTTCGGCAAGGCCCAGGTAGACCTGTTTGCCTCCCAGGAAACCTCCCACTGTCCGCTCTGGTATGCCCTCACAGAGGCTCCCCTTGGGACAGATGCTCTGGTGCACAGCTGGCCCGTGAGGGCTGCGCAAGTACGCTTTTCCCCAGTGAGCCTTCTTGCACAGGTGCTATGCAAGGTCAGGGAGGACAAGGAGCAAGTCACTCTGGTGGCCCCCTACTGGCCCAACCGGACGTGGTTTTCGGATCTCACGCTCCTCATGACAGCCCCTCCCTGGCGAATTCCCCTGAGGAAGGACCTTCTTTCTCAGGGACGGGGCACGCTCTGGCATCCGCATCCAGACCTCTGGAATCTCCACATCTTGTCCCTGGACGGGACGCGGAGGATCTAGACGGCCTACCTTCCGCCGTCATAGACACTATTAACCAAGCCAGAGCCCCTTCGACCAGGCATCTTTACGCCCTGAAGTGGCGTCTGTTCGTGGACTGGTGTTCTTCCCGAGCCAAAGACCCGCAGAAGTGCGCAGTTAGGTCAGTGCTCGTGTTTCTTCAGGAGAGGCTGGAGAGGAGGCTGTCCCCCTCCACCCTCAAGGTGTATGTTGCTGCTATCGTGGCCCACCACGACACGGTAGACGGCAAGTCTCTTGGTAAGCACAACTTAATCATCAGGTTCCTAAAAGGTGCCCGGAGGATGGCTCCCTCCCGGCCTAACCTGTTTCCCTCCTGGGATCTCTCGGTCGTCCTTATGGGACTCCAGAGACCCCCCTTCGAGCAGCTTGACTCAGTTGGACTCAGGGCCCTCTCTCTCAAGACCGCCCTGCTGATCGCGCTCGCTTCCATCAAGAGGGTCGGGGACCTGCATGCGTTCTCTGTTAGCGACGCTTGCCTGGAGTTCGGTCCGGCGGACACTTTCATGATCCTAAGACCGCTGACCGGACTACGTGCCCAAGGTTCCTACCACACCCTTCAGGGATCAGGTGGTGAACCTGAAAGCGCTGCCCGGAGGAGGCAGACCCAGCCCTTTCACTGCTGTGTCCAGTACGTGCCTTACGTGATTTACCTGGACCGCACACAGAGCACCAGACGCTCTGAGCAGCTCTTCGTCTGCTTTGGGGGACAGCAGAAAGGGAATGCTGTCTCCAAGCAGAGACTCGCCCACTGGGTTGTCGACGCCATTTCCCTGGCTTATCACACCCAGGCCGTGCCCCCCCCTTTGTGGGTCCGAGCCCACTCCACCAGGAGTGTTGCGTCCTCGTGGGCATTGGCTAGGGGCACTGCCCTAGCAGACATTTGTAGAGCAGCGGGCTGGGCAACACCTAACACTTTTGCGAGATTCTACAATCTCCGAGTTGAGTCAGTATCGTCCCGTGTTCTCTCAGGTACCGAGCGCGTAGAACTCGGTGGCACATCCACAATCTGACCGGGTGAATCGCTTGCACCCAGCATCCTTCCCCCTAACCAGGGGAAACAGTGCACCTTCATTCCCAGGAGATCCCAGGTTTGGGACACTGGTTGACTCCTCCCTAGCCCTCGTGGGTCGCAGTTCTGCGGAGGAACTCGCCGACCCAAACCACTGCGGGTACCGTAAGCTACCCTGTACTGGTATAGGTGCCGCACAGGTAAGGCCTCCTGTTCAGACTCCCCCTGTGTGTAAAACCACGGTTCTGTCCCCTCACGAGTGACTCTGTGTTTCCCTTAGGCAGTTACAGCTGCCTCGGTTGCCGTGCTGTATGCTTCCCCCCTCTGCGAGGCTGGATTTACCACCGCACTACTTTTCCGCATAAGACCTAAGTATAGGCCATGCGATGTATTTGCCTCCCCTCCCGGGTAGGTGTGGCCTCCGTACGTATGTAACCTCCGTTCCCCGATGGAGGGAACGAGACGTTGTGTCTCCCCTGCCACGTCGCTGAGCCGAGCCCCTGTTGTGGCCGGACCATTTCCGGCTCCTCAGAAAAATCCTGAATGAACTCCCGTATTTGCGCCGCTTAAATACCCGTATGTCCGGGGGTGGGACATGCAAATACTGGTTGCCAACTCTTATTGGCCTTTTTTCATAGTTCAGAGGTGAATATCGGCGCTCAAGTGAGACCCCTAGTGTCGCTTCTCTGACACAACGTCTTGTTCCCTCCATCGGGGAACGGAGGTTACATATGTAACCTAGACGTTTTTCCCAGTAATTAAAGTTTATTTTAAATGTGTTTTTTTTTGTTTTATTATATTGCTTATTTGTTTTTGCTTTCTTTATTTTCATGTGGCTGCTTTAGGGAGCCTTGTATTGGGGGAGTCAGTAGCTCAGCTATTAGGGGGTTGTGTGATGCAGTGATAACACTATCCATTGATTTGTTTGATGGCTGTTTATTATATTGCACGTGTGGATGTGTGTCACAAGTTTTTGTGGTTGTACTTGAAATAGCTGAGACTGTTACTTCCAGTCTAAGACTCTCAGTCTAAGTGAATCAATCTGGTTTGTTTGTGTTTTGTTAATATTTTGATTTTGTGGTTTATGTTTGGTTGTGTCATTTTAGGAATAGTTTTTTTAAGAAATAAAGAGAACGTGTATTGCACCAGTGCCTATATTAATTTAGTTGAATCACTTGAGCGGGTCTACTGCCCTATTGGTTATAGACGGGCGGGTATGGCCCAGTTACTTTTAGTTTTATTCTTTTTTATTTATTTATTTAATTATAGGGAAAAGCTGATCTGGAAGAACTGTTAGAATTAAAATTCTAAATTTGAATAGTTGTCAAGTTTAAGAAAAAAAGGCACTTTGAATTGTTTATGTGTGACAAGAACTGATGATGACTTCAGATCGATCACATTATTGCACTAAAAAAGGCTAGACACAGCGCAACAAATACAGATTAACAGAAACAGCTGTCTCAGTATGCTTTTCAAAGTTATTTTTAATTAGACACAGCATCTAACAAAACAGCGCCACTGCACGAGATGCCAAAACAAAAACTAAGCAAAACAAAGACATTCGTCAAG
Organism: Xyrauchen texanus; assembly: GCF_025860055.1. Lineage (NCBI taxonomy): Eukaryota > Metazoa > Chordata > Actinopteri > Cypriniformes > Catostomidae > Xyrauchen > Xyrauchen texanus. The sequence goes on along the minus strand of NC_068296.1, from coordinate 12,703,903 downwards.
CACGCATTTACAAAGAAAAACAAATGAATGGTTGCAAAAGCTTGCAGTGTACAGCCCCTTACTGTTGGTAGAGGTACTGTACATGGCCATTGCATCTTGCTCTCTTATAAGCATTTCTCAGTTTAAGCAGTGAGTTTTTTTAAACACGTTGTCAGGAAAAAATTTTAACTTGGAAATGTATGTCTCAAGATCCTCGTGTTCAGTTCCATTGTGTTGTGTTCTGTCTGATTGAACAGCCCCTGGCTTGTGCTCATAGTCTGAGCCACATCAGCCGAATACCTCTGTTATCTGGGAATATTCAGTGGTGTAGTAGTGTCTGAAGAGGTGGGCATACTGTGCTTACAAAACGTACATCAGGGTAAGTTTCTTGCTGGCATGGTGTGTACACCGCTAAGAAAAATGGTATGGTAACTTGATGTTAAATATGTATTTAAATGAATAGGTGTCATCAATGTTCCTTTTATTAGGCTACTATGAAAATTGTTAATACTTATTCGTACTTAGAAATATAAATTTAAATTATTTGATATTACGAGAAAAAGCACCACCGACAGCAGGAAAAAAAAAGAGTACAATAACATGCTGTATTATCACAAAGTTTAATTGCATAAGTTAAATTTAAATGTATATGCTTGTCCATCAGCATTAGATTCAGGAAATGTCCCGCCACTTACTGAAACGGAAAATGTTATAGGTTAGCAAATATCCAATCGCGTCTGAAATGAACATTCTGATTGATGGATCAGCTTAGTCTTGCCAGTGACATCAGTTGCGCTCCCGTACCTCCGTGAGAATCTCTGTACACTGTTCAAGAAGAAAAAAAAAGCACACACAATTCACTCAATGGTCCTGCGGCAATGCGTTTTTAGATTGATAAACACTACTCGTTGTTCTGGCGGCCATACATATCTTCACTTATTTCAGATGGGCATACGCAAAATCCTAAGAAAGAGACTTGGAAAATTTCTACGCTACATACACTGCTTGTGTCTGAGTGGCATCAATGCAAGCGTAACACCATGTGAATTGTATACTGAAGTGTTTAACTAAATTTAACTAAATATTCAGCAACAAATTAGATGTGAAATAATGCATAGGATATTCTGTGTGAAATTCAAATGAATCATCCTTTAATACAATTCATGGACATGATTCCTCCAAACAAAACAAATCACAAAAATTATTTGAACTTCCCAATGCTTCCTATGAGTGGGAGAGGGTGGTTTAGGTGAGCTTAATAAAAAGGATTCGTCCAAACGAACTGATTCCCTTAAATTAATCAGACTTTCTAAAGATTCATATGAAAGAGCAGTTTAGGAAAGCATGTTTGATCAGTTTTCTTGAATAGTATGCACATAAACAAGTGCTTGAGTGAACGCATCAGGAAAATATATTCAAATTCCAGGACATTTTGCAAATGTAATTGTATCTTTCCAGGACAGATGGCCAAAATCCATGACGATCTCAGGAAAACATGTGTGTGTAAACGTGAGTGTTCTGTAAAGCACTCACGTGAGAGTTTCAATTCAGCTGACAACATCTTGCAGGTACCAGACTTAGTCAATACTCAGTGCTACCAGTCCAGCAGAAAGTATCAAATGCACGCGGCAATAATAAATCATAAATTAAGCAAAATTATGTGGTAAAAAAACACCTAATGTCATTATTTCACACAGTAGCTAAGAGTCCTCCATTGTTTCTGTGTTCATCTTATTCTGTGGCATATGTACAGTAATAATTGCATTGAGACCATCAGATTTGAGTACAGCTAGTGTAAATAGCATATTTTCTGTGTGTTTGTAAGTGGGTTTAGACAATTCAGTGTGCCTTGCTACTCAATGAGCCCATGAGTGTCGGCCCTCGCACTGCTGTCAACATAAAAACACTGAGCTCTGATAGTAAACTGCTCTCTGCTCTTTTTTCGCAAATAATTACACAAACTTTTTTTTATCCAGGTAATGAGTAATGAGAGGGTCTGTATCCAGGCAGACAAGCAGGCAGCAGCCCCTCCCAGCTCCAATCCCAGTTGTGTTTTTCTTGGCTTGTGTGGAGGTGAGTGGTGATGAGCAAAAGACTAAGCTACCAGTGCCTCAACTTAACATCTAGCTAGCCAAAAGACAAATATCGTTAACTTGTATCTTGCTAACATGCATGACTTATGAGCTAATAGCTAATACAGTATGTTAACTAAAAGGTAGCTAAGGCAATATATCATGGCCATACAGGCTAGTGTACTGTACTTAACGGAGACACTACAGGTGAATACGGTCAAATGTTTGTCTAATACCATCATCATAATTGCCACATTGGTATTCAAATTAGGTGTTAACTAATTAAAATGCACTAATTTGCATACATTGAAGTGTTATGTATTCCAATAACGGCAAAATAATTTACAAATTATTAGTGAAACTATGTCCCTCTCCTTGGTACAGTCATTTATTCTAAATATATACTTGAAACTAGTAGCATAAAAAACATTCACATTGTGGTATAATTTCCTTTGATATTTTCTGCTCTAGTGAATACTAAAGAAGACCATGGTCTCTGTGTGAACTGATTATTTTGTAGAAATCTGTTGAGTATGAAAGAATTGCGTGAGTGTGAGGGAATTAAAATAAATTGGTAAAGTTGTGTTAATATATTTAACGTTTTGTTTAAAAAAATCTTTTTTAAATAAATAATTAGAAAAACTTTTTTCCACTTGAGCCCCTGCCCCCAAAATGTCTGTGTACACCTGTCTGTATCTGTAGTAAACAGTATTTGTTTGGCTAAAACATTTAGCAATGTAAAAGTTGCAACAAATTTAAATACTCAAAATGTTGAGTTTAAGTACAATAATGGAGTATTTGTACTTTGTTACATTACACCACTGCCAGTAAAGTTACACTCAGCGATTCCTGAGAAACATGTTGACATTCAAACTCAGCTGCCAAAACAAACACACCCCTCCCTGCTGCTTTGGAAGCTCCACCCTCGATTTATCATAATCCTTCTTTTTTTAGTTAATATTCATCTGAACTTTTTCTCTTGGTCTGTTCGCATCAGCCAGATTTCCCGTCGCTCTTGTAAGGAATTTCCCTCTCGCTCTGCCCCCACCCTCCATCCTGTGTACACGCAAGAACCACCCCCTGTTGCTGATTGGCTGAAATAGTGTTTTTGTCCCATTTACAGAGCCAGGGCTATGTACAAATTCTACATATTTTTTTTTCAGCCCACCCACAGAACGGGCAGCTAGCTGACTGTGAGGAGATATTTGCAGAATTTGAAAAAAGTATATTGATTAAAATGACTGAGTGCACCTTTAAGTCAAATTAATGAAACCTTTGGGGGTTGTTTGGAGCAACAATGAGACATGTATGACTATCAACTGTAAATTTGAGTCTACGTTTAGACTATTAGAAGGATAAAAAACAGCAAATGGGGGGGGAAAGATGGGAGAGAGGAAGACAGAGCGAGGCAGAAAGGTCAAATAAACTCTTAATGAGTCCACAAGGCATTCTCACCACAGGGGAAAAATGCTGAGGATGGAGGAGAGAAGAACGAGAGTAAAGAAAGAAGAAGAAAGCTTAGGCATGTGGTCTTATTTGGGAGATGGGAGCAATACAGAGGCCAGCTCCAAAACCACACCAGAATCACCATTAGACATCATTAAGGTATAGGACACTTCAAAAACTGGGGCCATTTGTCTAGACCAGTGGTTCCCAACCTTTTTAGGGTACTGTACCCCCAAAACATTTTATCCTGCCTGAAGTACCCCCACAAGCGCATGTGATCGGTGTGATTTTTAGATTTGGTTTAAATTTTAGGTGATACCTGAATTTACCTGTAAATAATGATATTTTTACTTCCTATAACTCTTATAATATAATACTTGTCTTTGTTCAATATTTGTATGACTTTTTCACATCTTCACATGTCCAGACCAATTATACAAAAACAAAGATCACATTTTATATAATAATAATAATAATAATAAATGTATTTTATATAGCGCCTTATAAAGTTGCTTTCTCAAAGCGCTTTACAGGCAAACAGAGAAAAATACACACTTTAAATACAAAAATAAACTAAAAAAATTAATAATCAAGTAAAAGCAATCCTAAAATAAAATGTTTTGAGAAAAGATTTAAAAGTCACTAATGTATTTGAATTCCGAAGCATAGGAAGAAAATGCTTTATCACAGAACGAAACTGTGTCTTGGGAACAACCAAGAGACCAATCTGAGAGGAACGCAGATTACGACATGGAGAAAACTTGTACATAGTAGCAGCCTACTCAAAATAAGTTTAGACCTGTGTATGACACAAAAGGACTCACCAATCAATGAGAAACTTGACCCTGTCTCTCAACCGGACAATGGTACCTTTTCAGTGCATCAGCTGCTTTCTTATCAATCATTGTTTCTGCAAGAATTACAGCAGCAGGCAAAATTAGCATCTCAACAACAGTAAATGGCTTTTTGGATTTAGCCACAAGTAGCGACACAGCATATGAGGCCTCCAATGCTTTGGTTGACACTGCAGTCGCTTTCTTTAATTTTTCTTGACTTCCCTTAAACTCCGATAGTTTTCTTTGAAAAAACTCTGCTGTCTTACCAACACAGGAAAGATGCTTGGTACTTAGGTGTCGTTGTAAATGGGCTGGTTTCATGCTATTATTAGAGAGCACATCCCCGCAGAGGAAACACAGCGGCTGAGGCGGTTCAGTAGGTGTGGACGTGAAACCGAAAACGACATACTGTTCATGAAATTGCCGATACTTTGACTTATCAGCTTTTTTTTTTCTTTTTTCCATGGGTTCACTTGAGCTGCCACTAGCACTGCTGCTGCTTGGAACGGCGCGTTTTTTTAGCCATTGATCCATATCTAGCTAGTGTTCTACTCAAAGCTTGCCTCTCTGCCTGTTGCTATGGTCACTCTACTGCGCGGCAACACAGCGCGCGTCCACGGACAAGCACATTTGGCGGGAAGGACAGGGTGACCATATATAACATGATTATAATGTTATATAATATATATATATTATATATATTATATAATTATATTATATTATATAATGGTTTGAGAATAGTCAATGGATAAAAAATTTTTTTTGTCTTTTGAGAATCATCCCACGTACCCCCTGGGGACTGCTCACGTACCCCTAGGGGTACACGTACCCCCGGTTGGGAAACACTGGTCTAGACTGAGAGGCTATTTTCAAAACTATTTAAAGTGAAAACTCTGTTGTTGATGATGGCATTTCAACAAACTATCTGCTGACCTGTTGTAAAACCTCGGTTTGGCTCCTCTCTAACAACTGAAAAAGCTGTCAACAAGGCAGACTCCTTTATTGTGTGGTTGACTGGATTGAGAAAAAAAAAATGGAAAGAGAGTTAAAAACAGCTGCTGTAAACAACTTTTGATTAGAAATGTCCATTTGAGTTGGCTGACAAAATAACAAACAGCTCTAGCTGGAAAACATTTCTACAACACTACGGTCTGTTCTCTTTGATACACAGAAAAGCCTTATTAGGTCAAAATCATGTAGGGGACACCAGAGCTCTGTCCAAAATCGCCCCCTATCCACTATATAGTGCACTATTTTGGGTGTCACCCATTTAGTGAGCGAATTCTGAGTTAACAACTCGTTCCTTACATTCACTCATTCATACCCACAATGCAATCTGATTTTGAGTGTTCAGTCCATAGATATCTATGGTATAGCCGACACCATCTTTCTCATTATCCACCCCCGAAGGACTGATAAACTGGGAGGGAGAACACATGCAAGAGAGCGAGAGCGAGCGAGTGGGCGTAAGGGAGAGACCGAGAGACACCAGTTCATAGCATGTTTTATTTCAGGCAGACTGCAGTGTTTACTTTTTGACAAATCAACACATATTAAAAATAAATATTAAAATACAATGAGACAAATACAGATACATTTTACAATATGATTGATTTAGTCAGATGAATGTAAATAGATTGTTATTGTTAATTAATGCCAAGTGCTTGCTTGCTTCACTAATTCACTGAGGTGACATTTTTGTTAAATCAGAATACTGCACACAGTGGACATGATAAAGTGGAGGATAATTCAGGTTGCACATATAGGTAATGGGTCCTGTTATAAGAGCACTAAGCACAGCACTATGCCATAATTCATACATGAAAAGTCAATTGGTGTGGAATTGATTTTTGGTATTTTAGTGCAATCATGTGCGAAGTCTAGGCACAATTGGGTTTGGCAAAACTTAACATGCAAAGTGCTAATGGACCGACCTTCTTTGTCTTATTAAACAGTCCATTCCCTGTCAAGCACCAACGATATTAACAAAGACAGCAAATTTATAAGTCGTTGGTTGTGTAAATGGACTGTATGTAATAAATTAGAAGAATAGAAATATGGACTTAAGTTATATTGTAAAATAATTGCTTCTTGAACATTACTTCCCACATTTAATGTGAGACATATTTCTATGACAGTGACATGCTCATTTTATATGCATGAAAATGTATCAGAACGCACTTCACTCCTACCAGTTGATGTTGTCAAAATAACAAAGTGGTAAAAAAAAAAAATCATACCAAATCCAAACATTTTACTCACTTCAACTTCTCCCACAGGTCCCTGTTGCTGTAACTTAAAATCACTCTATGCCAACAAGTGGAAAAATACCAATACAAATGAGATCATAAATAAATATAAACATATTAAACAATAATAATTGGAAAAATAAACCATGACGGAAAGAAGTCTCATAAATATTTGTTTCATAAAATGCAACAACAGGGGCATAATTTTGATGTTCCACTGTATTTTCAGAGTTTGGACATGAACTTTATTATCACATGCTGGTGAAATCTTCAAACTGCAAATGCAGGAAATGAGTTGGTCTTTGTGCTGAAAACCGACCTGCTTTTGAAACATCTTAGTGCAATAACCCACTTCTCAGGAAAACAGCCAATTGTGCCACTTAATTTACATACAATACACCCTCAGTATGCATACATAAACACATAGTAGCAAAAAGATGGAAATTGGATAAGATGTAGACCATGGTTGTAGCATGAAGCTCTGTGCTTTACAAGCTCATGAATAGAGAGCCCAATGTATTTGTCTAATCAGTGATTGTTATTGATAACTCTTGACCTCAGAAACGCTGCCCAGTTTACATAGGAGTTTCAAGACACTAAAATAAATGAATACAATAATTTATGCTTATTGTATTTATTTATTATTTTGAAGTATCTTGAAAGTCCTATCTAAGCTGGGCAGCTTAGATAGTGTATGTATATATACATAAACACGTGCACACACACACACACACACACACACACACACACACACACACGTAAATACATATATACACACACATAAGTTTTTTTAAGAATATATATCATAATAATAACAATTATTATTAAATAATATTATTTATTTTAATATTAATAATATTATCTAAAGAAAGGTACAAGAAAAATAAAATATATGTGATTAAGTTGTTTCAGTAACAGATCCAGAGTTCTTTTTTTTAGACACAAATTCACAAATTTTGTTCAGTCCTTGCTGAATATGGTGCTCTCACTGATATCCACAATATAGATAGCGAATGAGTGAACAAGCGGGCGGTTTTGGACACATCTCATTGTCACAAGAACTATAAACAAATGTGTGTTTTCTCTAACAGTATTATATATATATATATATATGTGTTGTGTATTTTGTCAAAAATCTAGTTTAAAACCCAGGCAGGTCGTCAACCTTTTATTGGGCAAGTTGTCTCATGCATTTTAAGTGTTAAATATGTGTACAATTTATCACTTACAATATTTGTTTTGGCAAACCAATGGTTTGATATTTTTTAATGTTGGGACAACATGTCTCAAAAGGTCAACATATGTTCAATGAGGATTTTTTTGTAGTAAAGACATACAAAATAAAAAGACCATAACTGTCCCAAAAATTAACCTACAGTCCTCTTAGAAAAATTAACTGGAGTAAGCTCTGGTGTCCCCTATATAGTAATAAACTAAGCATAAGGCTATTTTTCCCCATCTCATAGGACTAGGGATGCACCAGATTTTTGATGGTGGCATCTAATATATAATATATCATTCATGTGATTATTGTTAGCAAATTGCAGCTCTTTGCATCATGAAGCTTTGAGGGCTGCTGTCTACCATCCCTAAAATGAGAACTGTCCTAAATGTAATTTACATTTTGATGTAGATGGGCTGTCTAAATACTCAGAATGCTATATTGTATTTCGTTAACTGTTAAGACACTTCTTTAAACCCCAGACATTACAATTTAAAAGCTTGGCGTGATGGATGTACCAATGATGAATGAATTCTAGATTGTCCTACATTAGATTGTTTATTAACTGTACCCGTTGTCAGCTAAAATGAATGGTGAATAATCTTTTACTGTGCTCCCACAGCACTGTTCTTATAAGCCTTTTGGGGGCTAAAAGTGCTGTGGATGCTTATGCCTTTTTGATGAGTTCTCTTTTAGAGGCTCGCTTTGTTTTTCTTAAACTCCTTTTTTAATTTGTTCACTTGTATTTTATTTGTTTTTCACTCATTGTCAATGAGACACTGACCTACATTATAATCTATTTGCAAAATTCCAATGTTTACCCAAATTTACTAAAGGACTCAACACACAGCAAACACAAGCCCAATCCTGTTTATGTTTACTCATGTTTCTTTTTTTTATATATAAAAAATAGATCAACATTGATTTTCAGAATTTTGTTTTTAATCTAACAAGCTTTTAGAAATACCAGCATAATTCAGTGTACATTAAGCTGTTCCAATATGCATGCAGAGTGCTGAATTAATAATATGGACTGCTTTGCACTCTGTGTGTTTTTGATCTGGGGCACTGCTAATAGAAACCCCTCCATCACAGAGAAAGAGAGGAAGTACAAATCACTGTGTCCTCTTGCCCATCACATCTAGTAGGCCAGGCTCTTAAAACAAGCTGTCCTCTGTTAATACATCCACATCAGACAGATAACACAATGTCGATTGATTCTGATCTATGTGCTGCTGTTGTTCCTCCCTCCCTCTCTTGATGAGAGTTCAAGTCTTTAGAATCTAGAGCCTCTGCGTTTGGAGTGTGACGTGCTACATGCTGAATGAAATTAGCGTTGTACAAGTGTTGCTGCATGCAAAGTGTTGTTATCATTGGATTATTATCTTGTCAGTGGAAATGATTTGGTTCCCCTTCAAAAACAGGTGCTCCACAACTTATTTTAATGCATTATAGGAATAGATAGGAACTATGTTTTTTCATTATTATTATTATTAGGAATATTAGATATGTTATACACTGATGAGCCAAAAACATTATGACCACTCACAGGTGAAGTGAATAACATTGATCATCTCCTAACAATGCCACATGTCAATTTCTGGATTGCTTAGATGGTAAGCAAACAATCAGTTCTTGTAGTCAACATGTTGATTGCTGGAGAAATGGGCAGGAATAAAGACCTGAGCGACTTTGACAAAGGCCAAATTGTTATGGCCAGATGGCTGTGTCAGAGCATCTCTGAAACAGCAAGGCTTTTGGGGTGCTCCCGGTCAGCAGTGGTGAGTACATACTGACAGTTGTCAGAGGAGGGACAAACAACAACCCAGCAATAGGGTGTTGGGCACCCATCAATGCATGAGGGCAACAAATGCTATCCCGTCTGGTCTGATCCAACAGAAGGTCTACTTTGGCACAAGTCACAGAAAATGTTAATGATGATTACGAGAGGAATGTGTTAAAACACACAGTGCATCGACACCCCGCTGCGTATGATGCTATGTAGCTGCAGACCAGTCAGTGTGCCCATGATGACACCTGTCCACCGTCGAAAGCACTTACAATGGGCATGTGAGCATCGGAACTGGAACTTAGAGCAGTGGAAGAAGGTGGAGGGAGTGTGATGCTCTGTGCAATATTCTGCTGGGAAACCCTGGGTCAGGACATTCATGTGGATGTCAGTTTGGCACGTGCCACCTACCATAACATTGCTGCAGACTAGGTACACCCCTTCATGTCAATGGTTTTCCCTGATGGCAGTGGCCTCTCAGCATGATAGTGTGCCCAGCCACTCTGCATACATTGTTCGGGAATGGTTTGAGGAACGTGATGAAGAGTTCAATGTCCTTGGCCTCCAAATTCTCCAGGTATCAGTCCACTTGAGCATCTGTGTTTTTTTTTTGGGGAAAAACAAGTCTAATCCATGGCGGCTCCACCTCGCAACTTACAGGACTTGAACCTGCTACTAAAGTCTTGGTGAATAATACCACAGGACACCTTCAGGGTCTTGTAGAGTCCATGACTCAGCGGGTCAGTGCACATGGAGGACCAACATCATATTAGACAGGTGGTCATAATGTATTGTCTCATCAGTGTATAACCTATTATCTAGCATAAAAATAAACTAGTATGAAAGTAGATAGTTTAAAACACATCAAATAAGATGTGCAAGAAATGCTGTTACCACATTATGTTCCCAGGAGATCAGCAGTTACAGAAATACTCAAACCAGCCCATCTTGCACCAACAATCATGCCACGGTCCAAATCACTGAGATCACATTTTTCCTCATTCTGATGGTTGATAAGAACATTAACTGAAGCTCCTGACCTGTGTATGCACGATTTTATGCACTGCAATGCTGCAACATGATTGGCTGATTAGATAAACACATGGATGATTGTTGGTGTAAGGCGGGATGGTTAGAGTATTTCTGTAACTTTGATCTCCTGGGATTTTTATGCACTACAGTCTCTAGAATTTACTGCCAAATGGTGCCAAAAACAAAAAAACCTCCAGTGAGCGGCAGTATTGTGGAAGGAAAAGCCTTGTTGATGAGAGAGTTCAACAGAGAATGGCCTGACTGGTTGGAACTGACAAAGTCTACGGTAACTCAGATAACCACTCTGTACAATTGTGGTTAGACGGAGACCTGGAGAGGCCTTCATGGCACAGTGTCTCTTTTGGTGGAGGATCGGTGATAATCTGGGGGTGCTTCAGCAAGGATGGAATTGGGCAGATTTGTCTTTGTGAAGGATGTATGAATTAAGCCACATGAAAGGTTATCCTGGAAGAAAACATGCTTCCTTCTGCTGTTACACTGTCCCCAACTCTGAGGATTGTTTTTTCCAGCAGGACAATGCTCCATTCCACACAGCCTCCATCCAACATGTGGCTGGAGGACCACCGGAATAAGAACCTGTCATGCCAGCCAAATCTCCATACCTGAACCCCATTGAAAACCTCTGGAATGTGATCAAGAGGAAAATGGATGGCCATCAAACAAAGCCGAGCTACTTGAATTTTTGAACAGCACTGGTTAAGACTGGTAGAGTGTATGCCAAGATGCATGAAAGCTATTATTGAAAATCAGGGTTATCAGAAGCAGCATACTTGGGTGACGAAAATTAGAGTCTGGGCAGGAACGAGGAATTTAAGCATTATTGGTTCCGTCCGGACATACCATTTGCTCAGATTGCATGGGGGAGGAGGAAAAACTGATATCTTTATTAATTGACTTCTTTAGTTCTATATTTATATCTTATCTTTATAAAATGTTATTTTCTTCAATTTTGCTTCATAAATGTATTTGTTGATTTGATCATGATTTAAGTAGGGTTATGTGTTAAATGTAAAGTTACTTTGTTTTCCCTTCTTTTGTTGTAATGGGCCCATCCTTTTCTTTATAATCTGTTTCTTTGTTAATTACAGGGGACAGCTTTAGTTTGATAGTTGTTTTCTGTTTGAATGTTGTTATCATCTTGTTTTTTTATGAGTTTTTAAGTCCTTTTTTATTTGGGTTCAAATAAAGACCCATTTTTCCAGTTAAGAGCTTGTGTTCCTTGTTTCTGACCCTTTGTCCCTCACATATGTATTCATTCAACATTTATTGTTATAAAATAACAATCACACAACTACGGTTGGATTTGGACAAATACAAATTTTGATAAAGTTTGACAAAATTTCAAACCTCATAAAATGAATGGAAGTTGAAGATTATAAAGATTATGTTCTTTTGGCACACCAGGAAATATTGATTTCAATGGCTGCATCCTTCAATCAAGCTAAAAATGCAGTAAACCTGCTGTTTTTTAATCTACCACCATACTAACTGTTTGTAGTATGTGAATAAAATAACATGAATAAAAATACTGTAATACTTTTAAAATATGTCTTTGAACAAGTTACTGCATTCAAAATAAATGTAATCTAAATCGGATAATTACTTACTCTATGTAGACCAATAAGTTAAACAGTAAAGATGTATATTGCATGTCTAATTGTGAAACAGTCAAAAGAAGGGACAGAAACAGGCGTCAGCTTAAGGGGTAAGCTTTCTTTTTAATCTTAATTTATATATGAACACAAGTATTCTTGGCCTTGTTGTCGGGCTCTCTCTCTCGATGCTCTGTGGCTGCTGGCTTTTATCCGCTCTCTAGTTTTAGTAGATTGTGGTTTTTAGTGGTTTTGCCGATAGTAGATACTAGTGTTGGGTTCAAGTGCACCTTAAGGCGGGTGCACACTGTACGATTTATAATAGTCCTTTACGATTGTTGCTTGTCAAACTGTACGATATGAACACATTGATATCGACAAGGCACACTGTGCGACATTATGTCAGACTGCACGATAAACATCGTAGCTGAGTGTGGTCCCAATCGTCCCGATCAGTGAACGTGACTCAAGTTACGAGAGTGTTGTGGAATAGAAACGAAACAGAAACATTTGCCCACCACGGAGGAGCATATTTTTTTCTCTCTCTCTCTGAAAGTCTGGACATCAGCATTTCCATTGCTCCAATACCACTCCACGAGCATAGGCTAACATTTACAAGAAATATGGATTTTGTCAAATAGGCCTATAAAAAGACAGAAACTTACAGATGTTGAGAATGAACGTGAGTGCGGGAGGTAGCCTAATAATGAGCTTCCACAAGCAAATATTCATTGTGGACATAAAAAGAATTGTGGCATGAAAAATTGCAAACTTCTCCATTCACATTGGAGAAAACAAATAAGGTGGGATACAGTACGTCTTTCTCCTCATTTAGAATACTAACCTATCGGCTACGCAAACATAATATAGATTTCTATAATTGTATCCAACTGTATTTGCTGATTTGGATTAAAATGTCCCATAAATACTTACAAGTATAAATTGTTCAGACTATCTGTTTTATTTTATTTTATTGATTTATTGATTTATAAATAAAATTGTATTGATGTGAATCTTAACTAACGACATTAACAGATGTTTAAAGTAAGTTTATTAAAAGTAAAATAGTAATTATAATAACATTGTAAAGAAAATGCATGATAAATGTAAAGAAAAATTATGAGAAAATGCAATCATTTATTTATTTCCGTTATGTAAGCATTGAAAGTGCTTGAGTAGAGAGATAACTGGGCACAAATGTTGCAACAGTGGGGCAAACACGCAGCAGGTTTTTTTCCAAGTGATTTGGGGTGTGAGAGAGGAGCAGAATATCTCATCCCGTCGTAATAGCAGTCACTATACAGCTACGATGCTAAATTTCTGACACTGCCAGAACTTCGTCAGAGGCTGAAGATCATCGCAAAGGCTATTAATCGGCCGTCTGTGAACATGTCACACTGAATGTTGTAAGATTGCCGAATTTGCCCTGCGACGAGAGAAATACTTTAGGATTCCCAAATTTGTCTCAGACGGCAGAATCGTGGCCAAAATCGTACAGTGTGCAGTGTGCACCAGCCTTTAGTCGAGTCCGAGTCAAGTCTGAGTCTTTAAACAATCGAGTCTGAGTCCAAAAGGGGCCGAGTCGGACTCAAGACTGAGTGCACAACAGGCCAAGTATTTTAAGCTTATTTTAACTTTACAACAAAGAAAGAATATTTGTCAATATAAATGCAACAAAAACACCTCTTGCATTTCATATTCACATTTTATGATTAGTATCCTGCTGAACAAATTTCAAAGTGGTTTCAGAATTAAAGCATGTGCTTTAGGTATATGAAGTCAAAACTGTCCTTCAACACACTTAATATTGTGTTCTGGTGACTTTTTCAATTATTAGTTGATTTTCCCATCCCCACAAACATAGACTAAATAAAGTGAAAGCTGTGTTAGTCATTACAACCATAATTATTATTATTTAGAATTTTAATTTAGTTTTGTTTTTTTCTAAATATTTTTCTACAATTTTTCCATTTAATTTAGTTTAATTTTAACTAAAATAATAGGTGGAATACATTTCATGGAAATAATTATATACATTTAATGTGTTTAATACATTTAATAAATGGCAATAATAAAACTCAGATAACATTAGAAATGTATTTTTCTGGGGGTCTAGATAGCTCAGCAAGTAAAGACGCTGACTACCACTCCTGTATTCACGAGTTTGAATCCAGGGCGTGCTAAGTGACTCCAGCCAGGTCTCATAAGCAACTAAATTGACCCGGTTGCAAGGGAGGGTAGAATCATATGGGGTAACCTCCTTGTGGTCACTAGAATGTGTTGTTCTCGCTCTCGGTGGGGTTCGTGGTGAGTTGTGTGTGAATGCCGCGGAGAATAGCGTGAAGCCTCCACTCGTGATATGTCTCTGCGGTAACACACTCAACAAGCCACGTGATATGATGTGCGGATTAATGGAGGCAACTGAGATTCGTCCTATGCCACCCAGATTGAGGGCGAGTCACTACGCCACACCAAGGACTCCGAGTGCATAGGGAATTGGGCATTCCAAATTGGGGAGAAAAGGGGAGAAAACTTTAAATACAAAATACATGTATTTTTATTCTACTACACTTCAAGCTATTCAGTTCTCCTGCTGTGTCCAGGTATTGCCTACTTCCCTAAAGTTAAGATTTTTTTTATGATAAACTCTCCTTGAGCTGATGTGTTGTTCTTTTCACATTATCTTTAGTATAGATAATAGGTGAATAGAAACTTAATGGTAATTTCTGACTTTTTTGCTATTGAAACGAAAGTGCCATCTTTGCAAGTAACACACAGAGATTGCACTAAAAATATGTAATGGACTTGGAGTTGTACAATTTCCATGGTCTATTTCATCCATCATATTAGTTTAAATATTCCTAATACGTAGCATGTTTGATTTTGTCTCGATATAGTAAACATTTTCAGTTTGAAATAGCTTTGTGTAGTAACGTGAGTCTGATAAAACATTTGTTCTATTGAATAATTTGAGTTAGGGAACGTACTTTTAAAAGTGTACTTACATTATTGATGTTTCTGGATGAGAGTGGCAGAGTACATGTGTCGATCTCTTGTTTTCAAGCTTGCAATGTGTGCTTATGTGGCTTTTGGCAGCATCACACAGAATTTCAGGCACATTGTGTATACGCAATACAGATTATATTTCAAATTGACCACATTATCCAGCCTGTCTAATTCCATAGTCTGTATGCAACATGCAAATGTGTCACATAGATTTGAAAGTGTGTATTTGGTGTGTTAATGGAGCTTTTTACAATTTAGAGACACTCGTGGATAGCCCTCTCCACCATTGTGACAATCCTGTTAAGAAAACACAGCGCTGCACTGTTAGTGTGATGCAAAGTGTGCTGGCAGCTTTCCAGCATGACTCAAGTTGAAGGCACAAATACACGTAGCTTTAACTGATCAATACTGGCATTTACGAGGAGAGAGAGCATAGGTTCATGGATATTTGTGAACAGGAGAGATTATTGTGTGCAATATGGCCTTGAAGGTGTTAAAATGATTTGCCTTTTTGTATGGGGAATTTAAATTTTGACACAACATAGGCCAGAATAGAACCTGTATCTCCCACACAAAGTGGTCTTTGGGCTATGTTCCAAAACCTAGTGAGCTGCCTATTTAGACAGCATTATAAGGCACCATAGGTGCGCTCCTGATGCAAGGCAATTAGTTAGCATGATTTGCTTGAAAACATGTTGATTCACCAAAAACTGAGATTTAAAAACATAAAAAATGCTCTTTAGTACCTAATACTTTGGAAAACAATGACATAAGATTTTCCAAATATGACATAAAGTGTGGACATACCCTATTATGGCCAAATTATTGCAGCATTGTATGTATCCATTGTAGGGATGTTATATTTAATTCAATACCATAATGTACCAATAAAAATAGTTTTAAAACTATTATACACAATATGTATGTGCTATGTATTTTTATGCCTACAGTTTTAGACTATTGCATTGTTAGCCTAGCATCATGCAATAGCCTAGCAACATCAAACTCAATTGAAAACAATTCTGAGTACCTATGTAGGCCGCAAGGCAGCTCATTAGGTTTTGGAACAAAGCAGTGGATTTTTGATGTAATGCTCAGTGGGAAAGCATGTCAGAAACCATGTCCACTTAGGGTGAACAAGATGGTTAACATTTACGGTACAGAAAAAGACCAACTTTAAATTAGATTAATTGTTAAGGCAAATATATATGTGATATTGCACTACAATCGTATAAAATAAATTTATTAAAAAATATAATTGTAGATGGGTTGACTTGTAATTACATAACAAACCTTACTTTAGATTAGCGATCTGTTTACCGTAGCACTGTCTTTTAAAAACAGATGATTTCCCTCTTCAGTACCCCTAATCTCCTTCTAAGGTGTTTTAGGGTTTGCTCTACTAGTGGACCCAAGTCAAACATGTTTTTCCATGTGTAAAATTAGATTAGGAACAAGTGCCAATGTTAATTTATCTGAGATAGCTATGTACTGTATATAATAAAAAAATTAGGCAGTTTTTAAATCGTTTTTATATTATTTTATGATAATTTGTTATCAGGCCTTAGATTAACAGTGAGCCTTCAAGCAGAAATTTGAGTTCTCAGCACTTTAAGGGAACTTATTCATGGAGTGTGTGATGCAGAGGGCTGATTCCCAAGGAGAAATTTGAGAGGATGTGCCGAGAACACATATCAAGCTTTAAGACTTGTTGGTTTCAGCTAACAGAGTTTAGAAAATCTATTTACCTGCTTCTTTGATGACATTTTCTGTGTACACTAACAAATATAACTTTGGTCTAAGATTTAATAAAAACTTGAGTGAGTAATGTATAGGGAGGATCCCTTGTGACTAAAATCTGCCCACTGTAGTAACTACCAAAAATCAATTTATAAAAAAAATCTGACAATGCTAGGAAACAGCTTTTACATGAGACTTGAAATCATTATTTTATTTTATTTTGAAGATCATCACTTGCACACAACACATTATATAAGTCGTAGGAATCCAGATAAAAGTCCAACACAAAATCGGGGTAATGGTAAAATATCTACGTGTGTCAAATGTTTTTTGCTTAAACATTTATGATCTGACTTCAAATAGGAAGCAAATCACTGCAAGGCCAGACCCCGGATGCCAACCATACACTCAAGGCGTATGAGAAGGGTTTTGTGGTCAATAGTGTCAAACGCAACGCTGAGATCCAACAAAACTAAAACAGCATTTGAGCCTGAGTCCAGACCAAGCAAGATTTAATTTGTGACCTTCAACAAAGCAGACTCAGTACTGTGTAAGGATCTGAAACCGGACTAAAACGTGTCTAAAATGTTAAAAGTGTTCAGGTAAGAGTGAATTTCTTTGTAAAGTCTTAATCCACTGATCCGATCTTTTGACAATATCCAATTTTTGTCCAACCTGTTTGCATTCAAATAAGTCATAAAGACATGTGTTTACATTAATTACGCACCAAGGTGCAGTATGCAGTTAGTCAGCTCTAGTCAGCATTATTAGATGCTAGAACGGCAACAAACATGGCATTATTTTTTGGCAGTTTCTTTTTTTTTTCTTTTTTTTTTAAAATATTGATAAACATTAGAAGAAGAAAAAACTTCCTAGATGAGTCACATGTAAGAATCCCATGCATTCATTCAATAACCTTAACTGAGTGATTTCATAAAAGAGCACGTCTATCGCATACATTTTACCACATTTATTAAGGTAATTCTTCTGGTTAAGCCTTTATTCCAAAAATTAGTTTAAATGCTCTTTAAAGTGTACATCTATTCAGAATATTTCTGTACATGTTATTGATAAACTAAAACATCCTTGTTCTTTTGGATACTGGAGAGGCTCACTCTTGCCTTTTTATTACACTACATTTCGCTAAATCTGCGAAAGATGTTATTCAACTATTTAATTATCATTGATGTCCTCTACGTTGTTAAATGTTTGTGCACAAAATCAACCTCAAGTGTATCATAATTTACTTAAAAACTTTGAGGCTCTCACCTGTTTGTATATTTATTCAAGCAAATATGTTTATGTTTGTCTCCTCACTGTAAAATGAGTGCTTGACACTTCACAACTGATTGACATTTTGTACCTATAGAATAATGTTATTTATATGTACAGAATTAAACTAATATTATGATTCAGCTGATTATAATGTTAGAAATGCGAGGAGAATTGTATATGAGTGTTTAGACATAGGTCAGATGTCTAGATATCGGATATGTACGTATCTGATTTAAAACCCTATTTGAGTGTTTATCATATCAAATGCGATTTTAAAAGTGAAGGGGACAGAATATTTGGCACAAGACAAACATAATTATATAAGATACATACATTTACATTAATTAAGACCAGAATCAACTTTATGCTGCTTAAAAACAAATATAGGGTCAAATTAAAAGAGACACTTTTTTTTTTTTTTTTCATTTACCAGAAAGCTGGTATTTTAATTGAGGTAAATGTATTATAATTGAGGGTCTATTTCTACCTGATCTGATCTTAAAAATATTTGTTTACATCTTAATAAAAAAGAAAAAGCAGTTAATTTAAGATACCTGATAATTTGTTTTTTTAAATATACATCATACAGTTGTAGGGAAATTTAGTAGTATAAATGAACACGGTATGGATTAAAGTGTCCGTGTACCTTCACCATAATATGTAAGGAATTTTATAATGTAATTAGCTGCATTCAACCACCATTATAAGAAGGATAAATTACAAATAAATATATTATTTAAATAATATTCTCCACCATTAAAATCTTAATACAACGGCTTGATGTATCCTCTCACAATTTCTATTCTAAGGAATTAGCTTTAACAAGGGAATTATTATTAATTCACTTATTGGAGTAATACTATTATTATGTTTTATTGAAAATCCTTTAGATATGGTTCGAGCTTAGGAGAAAATATCTTTGAAAAATCAAGTGACAAGATTATTTATCAAAATATACCACAGTCAAATTATCTTAAAATACAAACAAGACTTTATTGCTAATCTATAACATAAAACTGATATAAAACAAACATAAAACAAACAACTAAACAAAAAACAAAGACAAACAAACACAGGTTGATAAGTGAGCTTTGACAGAAGATGAATGGAAAATTATCTGGTACAGAAATATTTTACTTCATGGAGTCTATAGACCTTGCCTTGAACAAATCTTAAGAACTTAATTTAGTACGCCTGATTCGAGATTGGCTTACTCAAATTATATTAACCTGTTAATGACGGGTGGTTAAAAAATGACCCACTTAAGTATTTATTTACATTTAATTTATGTTTAATGCATGTTTAAACTGTGAAATGGTACAATAATATTGACATAAAATGTATCATTTGAAATGTCTGGTTCTCAAGATTTTATATTTTAAAGATATTTTGATGATCGCAAAGATAAAACAATAAGATTTTATTAAACGTGTCAGAAGTAATAATCAAAACACAGAAAATGAAACCGGAAGTTCTAACATTTATTGTCAACCAACCACACAGATGAGCGTAATAATCCAAACTTGAGTATGCTTTTCATTGCAAGAGTCCAATAAATAAAATCCATTAGAGATTTTAGTTCAAAACTTTACAAATATGAAGAAATATTGATCAATCTGTCTTGTATTGTCAGTGTCCATTCTCTGTGAAATCGTGCACGCTTTGTAGTGTATCAGTAACAAAACACCCAAACATGATATCTTTGAAGTTCTTATGAACAAAATTAGCCATCCCTCAAAGTTTTCTGTGCAGTTGCGTTGTCATTCAAAATAGCCAAAAAGGACAGTGTATGGAATGCATTTTTTCATCAAACCCCCTGTTCAACAGCACATTCAGTGGCTCGTGCATGTCATTCAAGCCGAGATGAGTCACCCTCCCAGGCTTTGCTCACCATGATTTAAACGCTGGGTGAACGACAGAGCAAAAGCTCTGAAAAATGACTAAGTCAGTTTGCATTTGTAAGGGGAAAATGAACAGAAACATTTTTATTGTATGTAAAAGTGTATTTCCATTGCAACATTTCAAATTGCAATTTTCTTTTCACATTGTTCATAAAACGCATAAATATATATGGAAATATAACAAATTGTGTGTTTTGAACAACATGTATAATTTGTGTATGAAGTTCCTACAAGTGGTCTATTAGTTCCTCCTAGTGGCCATTATTGAGAAGTACACTTACATAAATCATTATGGAACAAGGGTTTTTAGTCATATCAGCTTCAAAATTGTGTCAGACCTTCATCAGACATCTGGCTTTGTACCAGATATGTTTTTGGGGCACTGTGCATAGTCTTGAATATTTAAAAAAAAAGAGTATTTTATAAATAATTTTTGCTGTCACTAATGATGTTTTTACTGTTGAACAACAAATGTCTACGTGTCTAATTTCAAACAATCTCAAGTTTGTGTTTTCAGCCTGGTTCAGCTTGGTTCAGTTCTAGGAGGCATTTGTTTGGTTTGATGGATGGGTGATGGCATGACCAGTCAGAGCCCTGGAGGCCCTGCCAGGGAGATATCGCGGCTTCCCAGGACAGAGATCGAAGTGTGTGAATCCTGTAGAGCAGAGAAGAACTCAAGGGGGTTATCCCGGCTGGTCTTTTAACCCATTTGGTTCACACCCCAAAGAGACTCTAATCCAATCAGAGTCAGCTTTTCATGGGCTCATGGTTAACGTGTCCTCCTTTCAAGATAATTAATTTATCAAAATGTTAACATTTAATCATGAATTTCAGAAGAAAACTATAACTGCAAATAACCCGAAAATACTTCACACCATCATTCTTGAATTTAAGAGACAATCACTTACATACCAAACATGTGTACTTTCTTATTCATTTACAGTTATAATTCAGTTATAATGCATGATAAAACTTCCTGCTAATTTAAAAAAAATATATATAATTTTACATGTATAATACATCACAATTTATGAAAAACATAATGTTCAAGGTTATCGTCTGCATAGGATGCATTTGTCCATATTTGTAGTATAATCCTACACATGTCTATGTATTTGGATTGTAGTGAAATAGAAAAAGCCAAGGTCCATGTCAACTGTTCATGAATGAAACTTCATGTTAGCTGGAATCATGCCTCATGATTAGTATAATAAAATTAAATGTGGAGGTTTGGTTATATTGAAGAACACTAGGTTTCCAACAATAGGTTTCTCTGGTGATCATGAAAAGAGTAGTCCTTCAGCAAATGGCCAGTCATAAGAGGAGTTAGTTTGGAGGGTTTATCTGATTAACAACAAAGACAGATGAGCTTCACTGTGCCTTTTCCAATGTTTCCCACTGTTTTTTAAGATTTGCCAGATGCACGACTTGCTGGTGCCAGTCCAAATCGTTTTATAGCTCAGGAGAAAGTCAGTGCAGATTCTGTATTTAAATCATACAATAATTCATTATTTAGTTGGTGTTCAGATGAATCTTGAGATGTTTTGGTGTTATTTGGAGTCTTCTATGATTGTTCATGTTTTAGAGTCATCTTTAAGTATCCTTAGTGGTTCGGACACCAGTAAAGGGGCATTTGGATTTGATTGGGCTGAATCGTTGTGTTCACGAGCAATCGTTTGTGAAATTGAATCAATTGGAGTCAGTTCTGTTAGGTGAGTTCCTTCTGCCTGGTTTCTCTCTTAATTAAGAACCAAGGGTGAAGGAGTACCCATTTAAAAAAAGAAAGACAGAGCTTAGTTTGACACTCTTCACTCGGGAAGTACCAAAGTCTATGTCATAAACATGAAGGATTGCGTTCTTATGGAAATTTATCCACATGCTTCAATTGTGTAACGTAATGCAGTAAGTTCCTTCAATTTAGTTGGGACTGCTTCTTGTCCACACTATCATGGCATCATGGATAAATGTCTTATTCACACAAGGCTTTCTGAATGCTCTATAAACTCATGGTGGCTTGTGAATGAAAAGCATAAAGCGTCAATCCTGATATAGTGCCACTGACTTTCTTGCTGGCTAATTGGATTGTATAATATGTGGTAAGTCAACATAACCAGTGTTGAGTTGTTAGTGTATACTTGTATGAACTTAGTGTAGGGTAGCTAGGGTTTTCAGCTAACTTAAAGTAATGTTGGGTGCTTTATCTATGAGTAAAACAGTTTGATATTTTCCTACAGTGGTTGGATGTGTTAGTAGTGTATTGTAAGAACAGTTAGAACTATGTAAGACTTTTTTAGCTGTGTGTGAGACTATTTTTAACTTTGTCAGACTGTTTGAGCTCCCCACTTTTCTGGGATTTCAGAGCTCTGGTCTGTCGACTTGGTATCGGTGGAACCATTTAAAGATTGGAACTTTGAGTCTTGGCTAATCTGGATCCTCTAGTGTGACTGTAAGTGCTGATGAAGCCACAGTTCATGGAAGTCTTTCACACAGTTCTTGATGTATGTCTATGATTAGTTATGAGCTGGTGTATGACTGAGTTTCTGTCATGTTGTAAATGAGGTTAAGGCCAATGTTTGAGTTTTCTGTCCATAAGCCGGTGCTGTGTCGGTCACTGCTGTGCCTGGCACCTGTGTTCCTGTCATTGATCGAGACAGGATGAGTATGGTCGGCCTTGGGTGGATTCCGCTTTAAGAATGCTGTGAACAGCTTCAGCAGTTCTGGTGAGTCTTCTGCAGGTGATTTATCTTATTTGTGTGCGGGCTCAGTTCTGTGTTTATGTGCAGGCTCATTTTTGTGTCTGTCTGCACAGTGTTGGAATGGCTTTCATCATCGGTTGCCTTTAAATGTTCATCTGAGATGTCATCATTTCTTTTGAATGGCTTTAGGGATGTGGTTTGTTCCACGAGTTCTCCCAGATTTTGGACATACATCTGGGTCTGGGGCTGATGTGGGGGTCACATTCCTTATCACCATGGGGTTTACTCCGCTCTATGCTGAAGAACCTGGCTTTGTTGTGTTGCCACATATTTTCTAATGCCAGCCCTTGGTTTTGAGAGGTAAGGCTTGAGACTGGTAATACTTTGGGGGCATCCGTGCCAGCTTGTTGAGGTCTTTAAAATCCATTCCAGGTGCTGCTTAAAGGTTCTTTGGGATGTACACCAGTTCACTGTTTTTTTATGCAACAGCCGTCAGATTTCTTCTCATCCATGCAGGGGGAAATTTCAAGCTCCTTTTGTGGAGTTTTTGCTACGATTCCAATGAAATATGTCATGCCTGATCTCTGAGAGACATCTTGAATATTATCTATTTAGTGATTTGGATCACAGTTCCTCAGCTGGCATGTGCAACAGTAAATTAAGCATCACTTATGCTATTTATGCTAAAGCTTGGCTCCTCTAAATGAAGCTCAGTTGTAATCAACAATGACAAAGTCAAATGGGAGAGAGAGAAGTGAGAGAGAAAGAAAAAAATACCACTTACTCGCCAGTTCTCCAATACGCCGTAGCTTGGTCCTCCACCCTCTAACGGATGACAGGGCGGATTGGAGGCAGTCCTTCGGCCCCTGGTGAACGGAATGCCCCGCTGCATTCTCAGGGAACAGAAGGGGTCTTCCCCGCCCCTGGCAGTGGTTTTACCGCTCCAGGAGGTCAGCCGAGAGCCCCTCCCCACTCGCGGTCGGTGGTCCTCTCTTAACCGCACCGTGTTTATCAGCTGGTAGGGGTCTCCCCCCTTCCCTGCCAGCGGCCCTGATTGCTCCAGGCGGTCTGCTAGGAGCCCCTTCAGCGGTCGGCAGCCATTTCTCCTTTTCCAGGTGGCCGGGCTCCTCCGTCCCCCAGCAGATGACAGTGGCTGATCCGTTGGGCTGGATAGTGGCGGCGAGAACTCATTATCCCTTTCGGAGGCTTGATTAGCCTGATAAGGGGCCAGGTGTGTAGAATCATGACCCGGCCACGCCCTCTGCCCTGTCACACACCTGTTGGTCCACTTATGTTAAAGGAGTACCTCCTTACATGTTAGCCAATCACCTTAAGTTATGGTAATATCTTGTCATGAGCCTTGCATGCTGGATAATTTCGATTCATAGAGATTATTTAGCAGATATCTCTCTCTATTAAAATGAATTGGGATAACTGGAACGTTCAGCTGAGCAGCTCTGAGCACCCAATTGTGAACGGATGAAGAAGGGAAGTTTAAACTTATGGTTAAAGAGCCAATCACCTATAGATATGGACATCACCTGTCAATCTCTAGAATGTGCATAAACTATCCAGCTTTTCCTGGGGGTCTTACTGGAGAAATGAAGTGGTTGGAATTGACGCCAGAAGTCATTCTATGGCGTTCCTTAGCTCAGGCTGCATTCATTTGAACCTGTTTACAGCTGGTAATAAGATGCGTTTCTGATGATTCTATCGCAAATGGTCAGCACCAATTATATATGTAAACGGGGTGCAAAAACGTTTTGTTATTGGGTCACAAAAAACACATACAAAGGTAGTCAAAACCACTTTGCATTTGAGGTTTAAAGCGCTGTCCTGATTCATCCTGGATGGCACCGAAGCTCCACCTCTCACCAGTCAATCACCCGCCGAAAAGAGTTTAAAGCCCATGGTGCAGGTTTTTTTTTTTTTTTTTTGGCAATTTTCTAGTTGGTAATAAACATTTAAACAGTTATCCATTGTATTTGATGTTGTAGGGTACTACAAAAAGAAATATAATACTGGAAAAGTAGGTGATATGTTAGCTTTTAGCTACAGCTTAGCGATTATTCTTATAACTCCCACAATGCATTCCATGACGTCACATGAGGTACTCGCTGACTGTTAGACGACAGAAGAAAGCCCGTGCCCGCCTTACAATTGAGGGAGAGTGAGACGAGGAGTAGCTAACTAGTGAAAGTGTGACAGTGACAGATTTATAAGTAAGTAGATAGATAGATAGATAGATAGATAGATAGATAGATAGATAGATAGATAGATAGATAGATAGATAGATAGATAGATAGATAGATAGATAGATAGATAGATAGATAGAATAGCATAGCATAGATAGAATAGCATAGATAGTGAGAGATAGCATAGCATAACAGATAGCTTAGAGATAGATAAAGAGTAGATCATAAATAACGTTAGTCAAAATGGTTTATTACTGTGTTTGTGGTGGGTGCAAGAACTCCAGCAAAACTGGACATAGGGTCCATTCCTTCCCCAAGGACAAAGGGATCTTCCGAAGCTGGGTGCAGTTTGTGAAGATTAGGCGGGCAGATTTTTCAGCTAGCTCTGTCACCGCCTACTCGAGAATATGCAGCGCGCATTTCAAAGAGGAGGATTACCACTCAGGGGATGCTAAATTGGTCTCACTTGGGACCGAGAAATTGAAGCGAGAAATTGCCACGGTAAGCATCATGCTAACGTTAATGTTTACAAGCTGCGTGTTAGCTAGCTCTGTGTGTATTTTGTATACCGTGTTCCGTTTGACACAGCCTCCACTAACTTACAAGCACGATCACTCTGACATTAGAAGAGCATATTTCGTTATTCACGAATAAAAATTAGAATAATAACAAAATTGCCCTGAAGTAAAAGTCCATATCATCATGAAAGCTTTATGGCTGTGCCATAGGTTATTGTTTCCACCGGGAAACTAACATTAGTTGTAGCACACACGTCCCATTTTATTGATGGACTTATGAAATGACTGGGAATATTTACTTATCTTCTTGGAATTTCAAAGATGATAAGTAAATAATTCTCAGTACTTCCAAGTTGAAAATAAATGATTAAATGTTTCCATGTACTCCTGCAATGTGCTTGTACACCCAATGTGCTTGCGAATCACTGTTCTAAGTATTCATAGTATACCCACCTCTTATTTCACCACTACACTCATTTGCATTTTGCTGACCCTTTTTCATATTTGTTTTCAGCAAGATGTTGACAGACGCCTCACAGCAGGAGACTGTGGACAGTGTAGACACTGTGGAGAGTGTCGATACTGGGGATCAGCCCTTGCCCTCCTCCACTTCTGACGCTGGGACACAGTGTTCTTTGAAGCCCCCCCGATGGTCTCACGGTAAAACTTGGGTATTTTAAGGGGTAGTTATTAGATATAGTCTCTAAAACATTGCCAGTATCTATGCAATCAGAACATTTCCATACACATTCATTAAATTAATACATAGCCTACACCAAAAAACATACCAGTTTAGATTTGCCATGATTGTCTCATGTTTGGGTATGTTTACTGCCTCTCCACAGCTGTGCAGGTTTACCTGAAGCCCAAGATGGTCAGCGTGGGCACACAGACATCATTCGGCACACAAACCTCCACTCCCCTTGCTAGTCCTGAACAGACAGATGAAGATGATGATAATGCCTCTGTCATCAGTGACTTATCGTGGGTGCCCGAAGAGCCGATGCATGAGGAAGACTTGTTTGATGAGGAGCCACCATACACGTGTGACCCCCATCACAAGTGAGATAGTTTAAAACCAACATAGACCATTTTGAATGCTCATTTTTGTGTACTGTAGCTTTGGTAGTTTGAATGCCCCCCCCAACAACAATTTTTTTGTTTGTTCTTGTAGTGGCATTGACAAATTCATTGTTTGCTAAGAGGAGCTGATGGGCCTTTTTGTCATCTGTCCGGCCTGTTGTGAGAGGTCAGATAGTAGCATCGTGCAGCAGGAAGGAACTTTTCTTAAGATCAAGCAGGTACGGTTTTGTTTACGCAGCAGGCCATCTGATTAGAAAATCAGAATATCTAATTACAATCTGATAGCTCTGACTGTCTTGCCAGTTAATTTAATTTACAATGTATGTACCAGGCTGGCTTTAGTCTATTGGTTTGTGATGGCATCATATTTGAGTGTTATACTGTATTGGTCATGTGTGTTTCATTGAAAACATGAAACCTTTGACCAGTAATGTACAGTACCTAATCTATATTGAATCCTGATATACTGTTGATTACACTTTTTTTTTTTTTTTTTTACATATCTAGGTCTGTGCATCATGTGGCTACCACCGTTTCTGGCAAAACCAGCCAATGCTCCACAGGAACATGCCGACCTGCAACCTCCTGTTAAGCGGGGCCATTCAATTCACTGGATGTTTGGCCACCCAGACATTAAGAATGTTGACTCTGTTTGGCCTGCAGTGCATCAGTGCGAGCAGTTACTTTCGCCATCAGCGCCGCTACACCATCCCTGTAATCGTTCAGGCCTGGCAAAACGATCAAGCTGAAGAATTTTAGTGACCTACGGGCAATGGATGGCGGGCTAGTTCTTGCTGGTGACTGCAGGTAAACCAGTGTGAGAGCTCATAGACCAGTTGCACATTTTGATTTTTTTATTTGTTATCATGTAGGGTGGCTTTAGTTGGCATTTGCAGATGACATGGTGGATTGTCTTTACAGACCTTGGTTATTGAAAACTTGAAACCTAATTCAAATTTGTAATTAATTCCAGGTAAGATTCTCCTGGGCACTGCGCTAAGTATGGATCCTACTCTCTGATCGAGGACAGAGTGAACAAGGTGGTGGATGTTCAGCTTGTTCAGGTAAACCTGATGTTATTAGACAAAGAATTGAACTCTGCAATTTAGTAAACTGATTGTATATTAATATAACATCTTTCCACTAGTACAACGATGCTTAGAGCTTTGTGTATTGCCTAACTAGAGTACAGTGTATCGTAATGCTTGGACCAGCAGCGTGCGGTTCATTCACGCCTCCTTCAACAACACCAGCATTTTACACTTACACTTTTATGTCATGTTGCAGAGCTCAGAGGTCCCCAACAGCTCATGGTGTGAGCTTGAAGGGCTCAAGCGCAGTGTTGGCCTGCTGAGGGGAAAGGACCTGCATTTAGCAACGCTGATCACGGACCGTCATCGCCAGGTATTTACAATAAAAATGCAATATAGAATGTAAACATCTGAATTGCACTGAAGCTGGATGTTTGTGGTTTGCTGATACATGGAGGGCAACACAGGTCAATCATCCACAAAAGTTTGTTTATTTCTCCTTAGGTTGCCAAATGGGTGAGAGAGGAGCTGAGCCCTGAAGGGACACGGCATTATTTTGATGTGTGGCACATTGCCAAAAGTATGTATCCATTGTTGAAACCTTGAAGCAGTTTTTGTTAGTGCATATCAATTAATACCATTTGTTCTGAAACAGGTCTGGGGAAGGCATTGGATGCAGCTTCAAAAGAGTGTGACCAACTACAGCTGTGGAGGCCTGCTATAGTGAATCACCTCTATTGGACTGCAGCCTCAACCCCAGACGGCAACCCAGCAGTCATGGAGGCTAAATGGAAAAGTTTAGTCAACCACATCCAGGACATCCATGACCATGACACCCCTGCTTTCTCCAGTTGTGCCCATGGCCCTCTAGACGGGGATCAGCGCAACAAAGAGTGGCTGGACCCAGGTACAGTACACACAGCATGTGGTATTATGTACGCTCTACAGTTTTGTTGTATTTGCTGTCTGAGTGCTTTGACATGTGACCTATGATGATTAAATTATTTTTTCATTCCCTGGCAATCTCATAACATTCTGTTTACTGTTTATGTTTGCTATAATTCATATGCAGGACCATTTCATGTGTTTCCATTAAAAAAGAATTTTTGTCTGAATCTATCTCGTCTATTTATACGTTTTCCATCTGTGTGTCTGTCTGCCTCCCTGTCTTGGTCTTTGCAGGCTCATTGGCAGCAGTAAAGTTGGAGAACATAATCACGAGGACTGCCTTACTGAAAGATGTTCGACAGCTGTCTCCACAGCATCAGACATTCTCCCTTGAGGCTTACCACTCCCTCATCTTGCACCTCGCACCCAAGCACACAGGGTTTTCATACGTTGGGATGTATAGCAGGTCAGTGCTATCCAAGGAATAATACAGCCAATTATTATGCCTTTTATAGTAATAATAGTACCTATTATCATGCCTATTGTAGTAAAAAAAATCTCAAATGTGTTATTTTGTAGGCTTCTCTTAGCGGCGCTGCATTACAATCACAATGCCAACCGCGAGACAGCACGGAAAAGTGATGGGACGGAGAAGTACTGTGTGCGGTATCCGGCTTCAGAAAAGGTGCCCATGTGGTGCGTCCCATCAAAGAGGCAGCCTCATACGGTAAGCAGTGTCATGCAGTTCTATCATATTTTGAGATGGCTCACGAGATATCTGTGATCAGTGGCAATGATCTTTATTCAGTATTATTATTATTATATCTGCAGGTTATGCAACATCATTGATGAAGGCCCTTCAGGAAAGCTACACCCATTCACCTGCAGCTCTTCGAGAGGTTAGCTAATTTGTCCTCCGATGCACCGCCCACATCGCTAAATCCTTCGAACAGGTTCCTAAGGAGGAGGCCGTCAGCCTCTTCCTAGCCCGGCAGTCACGCTACAAGAGAACCTAAATTCACATTATTATTATTATTTTTTCCACAGACAAGTCCAATGATTTAGTTGTATTTATTTTAGTTGTTATTTATCTTCTTTCCTTCTGTCCCTGTCATCTCATTTGGTGGTGGTTTCCTGTATTCTGCATGTTTTGTGTGTTGTTGCTTTGGTTTTACTTTGCACTAAATCATTACTTTTTTCGTCTTTGTAAGTGGCATTAATTGTCGCTGTACCCCATTCAAGGGGTCCTGCATGCTGCATGTCTGCTCCTCTGTCTGTTATTTGCATGAAATTTGTTTTATGTAATTCAAAATAATTTACCAATCATTTTACCTGTGCCTTGTCAACCTCTGTGTGCGGTGTTGTCTGGGTTCACTGTGTGTCAGCTTGATATGCTTTTGCATGTATCACTGCATATGCATTCATGAAAGAGTGTGAGTGTGTGTGAGTGACTGTGTGTGACTGTGTGTGAGTAAGTGAGTGTGAGTGAGTGCGAGAACCATCAGTTGACCCTCAGGTAAGACCACACTTTTGCAGGCAAAAGAAACAATGTGCAAAGGTTTCAGGTCTAGCCCTTCATCAGTGGGCTTTTTTATATAGATTTGTTTACTTGCAACCTGTGTCTTTGTTCAGTAATCCTTGTCCTTGTTCAGTAAATGTTTAGTAACCCTTACAAGCAATGCCAATAAACTGTTTTTTCTTATTAAAATTCATGTGTTTTGTGTACTTTATAACATTTTAAGGGCAATTGGGCAATCACAACAGAATAAACAATTATTTTTATTCATTCTCATCCAAACGAGGCCATTGAAAGCCCTGATAGGTTTGGTCACCACTTTGGAAGTTTTGTCTGATGGTTGAAACCACACAAGAGGGTAGAGGCTTCCTTATACTCCTCCCTAAAACTCCATAAGCCCAGCGTATAGCCTGCCTGTATGCAGTGTACCGGTATTGCCTAGGAATAATAGGAAAGATTCTTAAGTTTTAAACTCTGTAAGTAGGTTGGAAACGTCATTTGAAGCCTGTCTCTTATGCATGTTTGTGCATGCAACACATCTCCTGTCACCTATTGCTGTTGTTCAAAGGACTCAGTGTAAAAACATTGGTAAAGTAAACATAAACCATGAACATACTCGTGCGTGCTGGCTTGAAGGGGACCATGATCCTGTCTGAAGTGTGAATATGCTATTTGTAGCACAAACGGATTCAGGCAGCATGCCTCAAATCCAGGATGCTGCGTTAGGCACGTTACATCTGCTGGCCGCGGGTGAGATCCTCGACCAGCGACCAAAAGCAGCTCACCTCCCTACAACACAAGCTCTCCACCACAGTTTCCATGGGACGACACCGCCCACACAGACACCTGCCAAACACAGCGACGCAGACGCTTACTACTCACTCACTCCCTCTCCGGTAAGCCTGACGGTGTCAATGACAATCAATCACGAGGAAAACTAGTTGGCACTATCAACAATAATCACAGTGACGACGCCTACTCGGCGTCGGCTACTGCTGAAACAACATTTTCACCGGAGAAAGAGGTAAAAGCTTAGAAATAAAGCATAAAAGTTATTGTATGCACTGCTGTTCATAGACTACTAGCTCCAGCGGTCATTGCTGCATTTCTAAATGATAGCAACTCACCAGGACACTACACCAACTCTCTATTCATTCTCCTCTGACCATGCATTTATTTGTCTTTGACGGCCATCTGCTCTCGGTATTTCCTCATTCAGCCCTCTCACGTCTAAACGGTTCGAAATTGTATGGCTGTGGGCCATCATAAATGTTAACTGTGGGTCTTGCCACCTCTTCCTCATCCCAGTTAGACGCCATAGTAGTCAGTGCTAGTCTGCTAGAATTAGTTCAAGTAGCTGAGAACGGCTGAGGCTACATTCCACCGCGTCTACCTCATGTGACGTCATCGCCGAATCGCGTAAAAAATAACCGTTTCTAACCAAAAACTACAAAAACTGGACTTTAACACCATTTTGGAGACATTTCTAACTTTATATACATATCTTGACTGCTTTATCTACCCATTAATCGACAGTGGTGTTTAACCTGCACCATGGGCTTTAAACTATGTGCAGATTTAAAATAAATGACCGACCAATCAGAAAACTTGAAAAAGTGACTACATAACCAGGATGAGAAATTCACAACTCCTCCTCAGTGTGCCTGTCTAAGTCCAGGTTCCTGGGTTACCAGCCCCATGGACACAAGTTTATATTTTCCCACCCTTACTCCCAAAAGGACGAAACTCTCATTCAGTGGGTTCAGACAATAACGTACAGCTTCAGACATTAGTTTGCCACAAAACCCCAATGTTTTGGCGGTGTAATTTTCTTGCAGATGAATAAGAGCTCTGCTCATTTTCTGGAAGAGGACATTTCTTCTCTTCTAAATTTCATAACGATATGGTCTTTCTGACTCCAGTGACTCATTCATGTGTACCAGCATAATTCCAATGATGCCTCATAATAATTATTTCCAAGCAATATTCATAAGCCATGTTGAATGCGATATCTGCATAACTATTACAATGCACCGCTAGGAGAGAATGACAAGATGCAGAGAAAGTTATCTTTTCTCTGTCCTAGGTGAACAAAAATGCAGTTGGTGTAAGAAAATTTAAGAGGATTTACCGGCTGCTTTTAATTTTTGCTATTTGAGTAAGTTGGGCATGTCAGATGGTGCCCAGGGCTGTGCTCATCATTGCCTGATTTCATGCATTCTGACTGCAACTTTGAAAAATGAAGGCAAAAGCCATAATGGTAACTATAAGTGCTCAACCAATGAGTTTATGAAATTGGAAATAATATGTCAAAATATATTGCCAGCTTGTAATATAAAGCAGTGTGATGAATGTATTTTATCGCTAAAGCTGGAATGTTAATCTCGGAGAGGTCCACATTCATGTTGATAATGACGGTGCCCTGGTTAGCTGGATTAAGGTGGATAGCATAATAGAGTTGCAGCTGAATACAATGCCATTGTTGCCTCACCATGCGCATCTGCCGCTGACTGATAAAAGATTTAAGCATTTAAGGAAAAAGTGGTTCTGAAGAATGTATCCTTATCGACACTTGCTAGACCTTAATTCATCAACAATGACAAAACTCATTACCAATAGATGCAACACAGCGATTATGTTTTTGAATAGAGCTTGGAGAGGTCTTTCATGTTGACTGGTGAACTAACTTCTCATGAAACGTGTGTGTGAGGGGCATGCAAACTTAGTGATTCATCCTGCAACACTGCAAGCATGACTTAACAGTTAGATCGCAAGCAATATCCTCATGAAGCTGAGGTTGCATGGAATGTTGTAGCTTGGTCTTTCCTGTGATGGAGAATGAGTTTTTGCTGGGGATGTGCTACCTTTCGCTGCAGCTACCATCCACTGCTGCTCGTGGAAGTGTTGAATCGGTGGTGGACGAATGACGATTGCAGTCCTGAGTCCCAGAAAAACAGGAATGGTTGATCATGGTTGGGGTTGCAAGTGGCCTGGATGTCGAGGCTGTATGGTGCTTGATATATTTCACTTCTCTGAATTAAGAATTGTGTGTCCTCAAGGAAATCTTTAAAGATCAAAGGCTCCAGGATTATATTAGGACTATCCATCATGAAGGAGGGAGATTAGACAAGCTGAATGTGTTAAATGTAATGGGAGCATGTCGTATCGAGCCGTGTTGCTATCTTGGTTTGTTGTCAGGTGCTTGGCCTGGCTGGCAAGAATGCTTTTTTAATATATATCTAGGCCATCCTTGATAGATAGATTACTGTGATTGGAGGAAGTAGGTCAGCTGGGAGTCAGCTGATGCTGAGCTTGCCTCTCGTGGCCTGACTGAACTGCAGGGTCTCATAAGGGAGTCTGCTTTTGCTCTGTGTCTTGGTAATTAGTTTTTAGCATGTGACACATGAAATTTCTTATTTGTTATTTAAGTGTTTGTGTGTTACTAAGGGAATAAAGGGAATTATTTTTTATTTCTGATATGGGCATTCCTGATTTACAACCTGAATGAGGAGGAATTTTGTTGTGTCACCAATTGCCCCCCTAAGCCCAACCACCCTAACAAGATAACACGTATCGGCCTCCATTTTTCAAGGCTCAAACAGAGCCTCGGATCTCGCCGTTCAAGCTCTGAAAGTTTCCTCCCTTTTTTCAACCTACCAGTCTGAACTCATGGAAGACATGGGTAAACATTTAGAGAAGGGCTCTCCTTCTCCCACATTGTGGAAGGAAATCATCTCGGTCAATGACCTCTTTCTTTATAATGCCCATCATGTTGTCCAAGCCTCCAGCCGTGCTATGGCTCTATCTGTCGTAGGTGAACGCACACTGTGGCTGAATCTCTCTGGAAGCTTTTAAATTGAGCCTTCCTAGAAAGTTCACACACCACCAGACTCCCACTGTATGGCCTGCCCAGGCCCCGACTTCAAGGCCTTTTTACCAAAACGTTGCATAAACTCTGCAACAAACAGCCTAGTAAGCAGCCCAACCCTGCCCCCAAGCCCTAGGGTAAAATGTCATTTGCTGCTGCCGCAGCAAAGTCCAGGTTCCTGGGTTACCAGCCCCATGGACACGAGTTTGTATTTTCTGGAAGAGAACATTTCTGTTCCTGTTCCAATTCCTGTTATGTTCTATTTCCAAAGAAGGGTGGTGCACTGCAATCTAATTTTAATCTCATAGTGTTAAACAGACATCTGAAGAACTACAATTTCAAGATGGTAACACACAATACTCTCTCTCGTTCAATACTTCAGAACGATTGGTTTAAATCAGTTGATCTGAAATATGCTTTTTTCCACGTCAGCGTTTATTCCTCACACAGAAAATGTCATGGTTTTGCCTATCACGGCATTTGTTAAAAATTCACGGTCTTGCTGTTCGGTCTCGCCTTGAGTCTGCACATATTTTGTCTGTGTATGGAAGCAGGATTAGCACCGTTACACCTTGTGGGGCTAAAAATCCTGAAATACATAGACGATTGGTTAATCATAGCCAATTCAAGGGAAAAAGTAGTGCAAGCCACACAACTAGTGCTCTAGGCACAGCTGGTATGTGAAACAGGGTCAGCCATGATACAGTGCCACTGGAGCAGATTGGGTCAAGGGCCGTGCTCAAGGGCCCAACAGTGGCATCTTGGTAGTGCTGGGGCTTAAATCCCTGACCTTCTGCTCAGTAACCCAGAGCCTTAAACGCTGTGCCAGAAGTGGCCTTATGGCATCAGCCATCCAGGTTGTGCCCTTGGGGTTTTTGAGAGTGAGAGCTTTCATGTAATGGATTTTGTCTCTTCATCTCAGCCCCCTACACAATCTCCGTTGAAATTTTACAGTGACCAGCGCTTGCACCTTAGCATTGCACCACTGTCTAAGCACAGAGGATGTCTCTAGAGGCAGACATGTTATGAAAAGTTGTATCTGTAGATGCTTCCCTGACCGGGTGGTGTCAGGGAAGAGACAATACAACAGCCTTAGCACACATCATTCACCAAGGAGGGATGCGCTCGCCTCAGCTTCACTGCCTAGCCCACAAAATGTTGGTCTGGAGCTGTTAGCACCTTCTGTCATTACGTGCGATTCATGTCCCAGGTGTTTTAAACTCAGGTACAATCTCCAATCGAGGGGGAATCCTCTCTATGGAACATGGTAACTCAACCTTCAAATAGTGTGCATGATATGGGAGAGGTTCGGTCAGGCTTCCGTCTATCTCTTTGCCTCACGCCAAAACACCCATTGTCCTATGTTCTTCTTGCTAAAGGACAAAGACGCTCCCCTCAGTGTAGACTGGCACACCCATTGCCCAATGTGCTGCTCTATTCCTTCCCCCCACTTGGCTTGATTATTCCCACTCTAGCCAGAATGATGGAGCAGCTCTTGATACTATTTCTCATAATGGCCAGATAATTCCTCTCCATTACGCCCAGCCTTCCCCGCTCCCATTGTGCAGAGACCTCTTGTCTCAGGGGAATGGAGAAATATACCACCCTCACCCAGACAGGGTGGCATTATGGGCCTGGCCCGTGTGAGGTCCAACATGAACACATTGGGGATTCGATCCCAGGGTGGTCGTCACCATACAAAATGCCAGGGCTTCGTCCACAAGGTCTTTGTATGGCTGTAAGTGGCAAGTGTTTGAGAAATGGTGTAATACACATAATTTGGTGTCATATCAGTGTTCAGTCACTGACATATTCTGCTTTCTACAAAACCTTCTGGACAAGGATAAATACTTTTCTACCATCAAGGTTTACCTGGCAGCCATTTCTGCTTACCACAATAGCTTTAGTAATGCAACAGTGGGACAGCACCCTCTCATTCATAGATACAGGAAGGGTGCTCGCAATTTTGTGCCAGTTACTAGAGAACTTGTTCCTGAGTGGGACCTCTCCATGGTACTGGAGGCTCTGTCATAGCATCCTTTCAAACACTTTGAGAATATATATTTAAAGTTGCTGTCTTAGCTTTACACCTGGCACTGGAATTAGACAGGCATGTCAGTGATCTGCATGCCTCATTTGCCACGGGCAAGGATACGTTTTCTCTAAGACCCAATCCAGCCTTTATGCATAAGTGCTTCCCTAAAATCACTGGGGAGGTGTTAGAGCTCAGCGCTTTCCACCCACCTCATTTCTCCTCTCTGGAACATGAGAGACTGAATTTTGTATGTCCTGTGCATGCACTCCACATGTATTTGTGTAGAACTGAGAATATTAGAAAGAGCAACCAGCTCTTTTGTCTCATGGGCTTCCCCCCACATGGGTAAACCTTTATCAAAACAATGCCTTTCTCATTGGCTTGTGGAAGCAATATTTATGGTATATAGCTCTATATGGCTCCAACCCCCCTTAGGCCTTAGAGCCCACTCCACAAGAGGCATCGCTGCTTCTTGGGCCCTGTTTCTGTGAGTCTCTCTGCAAGACATTTGTTCAGCTGCATGTTGGGCTTCCCACCACACTTTTGTCAGGTACTAAAGACATGATGTCACCAGAACCACAATTAGCACATGCAACCTTGGGTGTGGGTTCTTCATAATGGGTTCACCCATAACCCTTTCCCCTCTCCCTGTGTATGTTTCACCCCATAGGTTTTACATCAAGCACTATGCACAGCCTCTTCTCCCTTCTTTGTAATGCGTATGGGTTATAGAGCCTGCTAATATTATATAGGATTTGTCAGGCACTGCCTTTACTTAGGAGACCATCCTTTTTGGCTGATAGCATCTCACTGTGAGTGTATAGGGCAATAGGGGAGTTGTCCATATCTTTCCATAGGTGGATCTTGAACACGAGATGATGAGAGAGAATGATAGGTTACCTATTTTGTAGCCCCAGTTCTCTGAAACATTGAGTGGAGAGATCTATCAAGCTTTCCCCACTTGTTTTAAGAGAAGCGAATATGCTCACTGAGGAAAGAAGCGCATACATGTCCTTTTATGCCATCAGGTAAGGGCTGGGCTTTACAGCAGACATGCTCTTCTGTCTGTCAAGCCAGACTTGGATGCTTCTGGATGCTTCTGCAGAGGTCAGGTGCGTATGTTCTTCCCATAGGTGGATCTCTCCACTCTATGTTTCAGAGAACTGGTAAGCTATCATTTCCATTCAACCAGGGGGAGTTTTGTGTGTTGGTATGTGAACGTAAGGATGTGCAATTAAGCAAGCAAGAGAGAGAAAGAAAGTGCAACAATATGTTTGTGGGTATGGGCAGTTTTGTGTGGTTTACGAGGACATTTTATTAGGTTGCAAACTGGTAATTACAAGACATTTCTAGTGTCCCCATAATTCAAATTGCTTAAAAAACATACAAAACAATGTTTTGTTTTGTTTTTTCCAAACGTAAAAATGCTGAATTTTGTGAGGTATAGGTTTAGGGGTAGGGTTAGGGTTAGGGGATAGAATCTATAGCTTGTACAGGATAAGAATCATTATGTATATGGAGAGTCCACATAAGCATATCCGCTCCAACATTTGCATGATTCCTTATATGCAGATAGCATGTGAAAATACACCATGCTACCAGTGGGTGCAATTTAATGCATTCCCTGTCTCAGTTGAGAGAAAGCAGCACTTTTAAATGGTGGTCTTGTGGTGTCAGTGTATCGCTTGTGTTAAACTAACAGTATCAGTTAATTGTTTGGCAGTGATTGACTCCACTAATAAGAGGGCAAAAGATGAGCCTGCAGAATAAATGAGCAGTATTGTCAGTCTCAGCACTGGGCTTGAACACTTGCTAATGAAGAATGCAGGGAAGATAAAAGCTGTAGAACAAGATGAACCGAAACTCAGAGAGAGAGAGAGAGAGAGAGAGAGAGAGAGAGAGAGAGAGAGATTGAATTGATTAAATCACCTTTTAATACAGTCAAACGAAAAAGCTTTCCATTACATCAATTTTCATAAGTCACATTTTCATTATACAAACACACTTTATATACTTCTATTCAAGAACAAAGCCATACCATACTCCTTTACTGCAACAAGTTTGAAAAAATGACTGTCCCTTCATGAACAGAACATAATACCTCACGACTACACCATATCATTTCAAATGATAACAAATCATTCATAGCTTTGAAAAAATTCAAATCTGTAATTACTCTTGATTTAATCACATTAGAAAAAACCATCAGTACATCTTGTCCAGAAATGTTTTCAATCTTATTTTTCCTACTCACATAAATTGGCATTTTTGATTGGCCCAGAACAAAGTTTAACAGTTGACACTCAGAAGCTTTTTTTCTTACATATTTAAACCCGCAAATAAACATTTGCATAGAAAAATCTTCATTAAAAGCCTTAAAAAGACTCTAAAACAATGAATAACGGTCTCAATCTATCACAGTGCATAAAAGCATGAAAAACTGTTTCTCTCTGAGAACAAAAAGGACAGTCAGGGCTAATATCTGGGTTTAATACAGAAATAAAAGCATTGACAGCTATAACCCCATGTAAAATTCTCCACTGTATGTCACCCCTCTCTTTGGTAACGGTGGCTTATATAGTGCTCTCCATTGTGGTCTAAAATCATCACTTAACCCAAGGACATTACGCCATGGTGTATCACTCCTTTCATGTAAAACTTTCCTATTAAAAACTTTCACACAATTTATATACAAAACTTTCCCATTAAAAGAATCAGCACTAAAACATATATCTTTCTTTTCTAAAAACAGACCTTGACACTCATCCATTTTAGGTGACAAGATTAAGAAATGGAAAGGGTCCTCATCATCTGGTTCCAAAAAACCTTGACAAAAGTCTACAATGGTTTCCATCTCTTCTTCTTCAAGAACTGACCTCCACAGCATTACAAGTTGACGAACCACTCTTAACGATTTAAAACCCAACTTTACTGCCGTCTCTTCAATGTTCTTAAAGTCCGGTCCTGCAGTATTTACCAGGTGTCCCAGTGTTATAAATCCTGCTTTTATCAATTGACTGGTGTTTGCAGGAAAATAAGCACTGTTTACAACCCTTTCAAAACGGGTACCATGAATCAGTGGTTCTTGAAGTAACCAAAAGAGTGATCTCGAATTTTGTCTTATAGTAGCCTCAAACAAATTCCAGACTTTGAAAATGTTCTTGTAAAAAATAGGTACATTCGATGTATCTATTTTTTGGGGTTCATCAAAAAAGAGACTTATCAAGACCTAAGCCTCCCAAGCTCTTCAAAATCTCACAAGCAACAACATTCCAGTTTGCCTTGTTTGATCCAGTATAACAGTCTATGTATAAAGCGCATGCTGAAAAGCTGCAACTCTACTTTGCACATTTATAAGACCTTGTCCTCCTTCATCTTTGGGTAAAAATAACACACTTTGGGATACCCAGTGTAACTTTTCCCAAAAGAAATCGATTAAAACCTTCTGAATATCAGAGAGTAAACACAGAGGAGGATCCACACATGCTAGACGATGCCACAAAGAGGATGCCACAAGGTTGTTAATAACTAGAGTGCGTCCCCTGTATGACATCTTTGGAATCAACCACTTCCATTTTTTCAGTCTTCCTTTTACTTTTTCAAGAACATCATCCCAATTTCTTTTTACAACAGAGTCATCTCCAAGAAATACACCCAAATATTTAAAACCTCTCTTAGACCAGGTTAATCCATTTGGGAGTTTTGGTGCACCCTGTGACCAATGGCCAACCAAAATCGCTTCACTTTTGGCCCAGTTTGTCTTGGCTGAAGATATTTCTTTAAAATCATTTAAAATATTTTCCACTTTATCAATGTCATTTTGATCACCGATTAAGATCACCACATCATCAGCATAAGCTGACAAAAAGACAGTTTTACCAGAAAAGGTAAAACCATACCTTTGATGTTATCTCTGACCTTGCATAAAAGAGGTTCTATTGCAATAGAGTATAACATACCAGACAGAGGACAGCCTTGTCTTACACCTCTTTCCACTTTAAAAGGAGCACATAAGCCACCGTTAACCTTAAGAATACCTTCAATGTCATTATATAAAACTTTAATTTTTTCCACAAAATCTTTAGAAAACCCAAAGGCTTCCAGAGTATTTAAAAGGTATTGGTGTTCTACCCTATCAAAAGCCTTTTCCTGATCTAAAGAGATCAGGCCAACATCAAAACCTTTCATTTTAGCAAGGTCAAAAATGTCGCGGATGAATGAAATATTATCAAAAATAGACCTCTCTGGGATACAATATGTTTGATCGGGGTGAA
Organism: Xyrauchen texanus; assembly: GCF_025860055.1. Classification (NCBI taxonomy): domain Eukaryota; kingdom Metazoa; phylum Chordata; class Actinopteri; order Cypriniformes; family Catostomidae; genus Xyrauchen; species Xyrauchen texanus. The sequence goes on along the minus strand of NC_068296.1, from coordinate 12,663,639 downwards.
TCACCTGCTCTAAAATCCCTGCAAGTCTATTAGCAAGGGCTTTAGAAAGGATCTTGTAGTCACTACACAAAACTGACACTGGCCTCCAACATTTAATTTCAGTGAGATCTCCTTTTTTAGGTAGAAGGGTAAGAACAGCTCTACGGCAGCTCAAAGGCAAATGGCCATTTGTAAAACTGTCATTTAGAACTTCAAGCAAGTCTTCTCCCACCACAGGCCAAAAAGCCTTAAAAAACTCAACAGGAAGGCCATCTATACCTGGAGCTTTCCCAGGCTCCATACTATTAAGTGCTCTTTTTAGCTCTTCAAGACGTAGTTCACCACCAAGATCCCCCTGAGACTCAGAAGACACTTGAGGTAAATTTTCGAAAAAGTTATTATTTGTGATTTGTTCTGCTTTGAGCTCACTTCTATATAACTCTTTATAAAAACTTGCAATTCTTCTTCGAATTTCATTAACATCAGTTAACATCTGCCCATGCTCGGATCGCAATGAATGAAAAAATCTTTTTTGGCCATTCTTCTTCTCCAGGCCAAAAAAAACTTTGAAGATGCATCCATTTGGTCAATGCTTTGAAAACGTGACCTAACCAAAGCCCCTTTTGCTTTCTTCTCTAATAAATCATTCAATTTGGATTTTTTTCTGAAATACATCTCATAAGAGTCCAATCACCAGTGGATTCTACCTGTTCTTCCAATTTAACAATTTCCATCTCCAAAACCTTCATTAACCTATCTACATTTACCGTGACATTTTTTGTATACTGTTGGCTTAACTGTTTAATTTGGGCTTTTCCGTAGTCCCACCACTGTTGTAATGAGCTAAAATCTATCTTTGAGTCTCTAAAATCCTCCCAAAAAATTCAAAAATGTCTTTAAAATCTTTGTCACTCAAAAGAGCATTATTAAAATGCCAAAACGCACTCCTTGGTTTTACAGAGCTCAAAAACAAAGAACATTGAACCATACAATGGTCAGAGAAAGAGATTGGAGTAATACAACAGCTTTTAAAAACATTAATCTGGTGACTAAAACAATATAGTCTATCTAACCTTGCCAAAGATACAATCTTATCACGAATATGAGTCCATGTATATTGCCTACAATTCCCATGAAAATTCCTCCATATATCACTAAGCTCATGAGTTTTAATAAGTTGTATCAGTCTTTTACGTGACAACGTATGAGGCTCAAGGTGATTTCTATCAATATCTTTTTCAGTACAGTTAAAATCACCACCCAGAATTAAAATATCATCATCTGTACACTTTTTTAAAGTCGTGCATAAAGAGTCTAAAAAAACAATTCTGTCTGCACTTGCCGTAGGAGCATATACACAAATAAAAACAAAAACTTGATTTTCAATCAACGCTCTAATTTTTAAAATTCTCCCTTTTATTATCTCGTCCACTTCGTAAGAAATAGGGACGAAATTTTTTGAGAACAGGACAGCAACTCCAGCACTAAGTGAGTTATTATGACTCAAAAAAGAGAGCCCATCCCATTCCATGGCCCAATTATTTGTATTTTGTACATCGCTATGTGTCTCTTGGAGTAACACAACATCGAAATGTTTTTGTTTACATAACTCATAAATCTCCGCTCTTTTTTTGCAATCCCTTGCACCATTCACATTCAGGGATGCAATATTTATGTTACTCATGCTTAAAAAAAAACACAACAAAAATAAGCTCCACACAAGCATCGCAGCAGGGACCATGGAGTACAACATTTTAAACACCATCATTGTTGCTTGTTTCCATATTAATTTTTCTCACAATTTTTTTCAGCCGGTACACCTCTTTATCCGTAAAGCAACCCTCACTCATTAAACTCCGATATCTTTCCACAAATAACTGAGTATTTGGGAAAAAGTCCTCAACCACTACATTCCACTTGTTTTTGTAATTCTCAGAAACCGTTTGATGTTTTGAGCATCATAACCTCGAATGTTATAATCCGACTGAGAAAGAACACTACTGGAATCAGATGTATCCCCATCACTATCATCTTCCTCTTCATTGGACAACTCATTTGTACTTTTTTTCACCATCTTCAAATTACCCTCACTTTTTATGTTCTTTCTTTTCAAAGGTACTTTAAAAGACTGTGAAACCACCTCTTCTGTGATAATGACATCAGACAACACTTCAGAGGATTTTATTCCACAATCAGTGCTACTATTCTGCACTTCAACTTCACCCATAACAACCATATCTTCCATGAGTTCTTCAGACCCTGGACGTCTATTCTGTACAGTCTCAGATACACTCCTATCAACGGCCAATGGCTCACCTTCAACCACATTTGAAACATTCAAAACCGCCATGGGAACCTCTGTTTCCACTATTACCTCAGCAACTGTCTGTGGTCTAACCACATCCTCCTTTTCAGTTTTATCTGGACATGTACGGACCAAATGCCCTGCTCTACCACAACCAAAACATCTCATTTTATCAGTAGTTGCATAAATCAAGTAGTCAAAATCGTCCACTCGAAAATTAAATGACACATCAAGCTCAGCGTTATTCTTTAGTACCATATATACATATCTCCTAAAGGAGACTACATGTTTCAGAAGTGGAGAAACATTTCCAAGTGGAATCTTTTTGATTGGTGAAACCAGTTTTCCGTAGCGAGACAGCATATTTACTAGGAACTCATCCTTTACGAAAGGTGGCACATTTGACAGCGTCACTCTCTTAGACGGCATAGAGAGCGGAAGCACAACAGTAAACGCATCATTTATCACTATACCACGCTCCACTAATTCATTTGCTTTTTCCACAGTACTCAAAAACATTACTATGGCATTGTTCATTCTAGAAGCCGACAAAATAGAACACAATCCCACCACTTCACCTGCCGCTAAACAGCACTCTTCTATACTCACCACGGACGCCACTTTCACTCCATGACGCCGTGTGAGTAACTCAAAACCTCCGAACCGGCAAACGCCATGTTCCCGAAAGAACAGAAACCGGCGCGCCACACAAAAACAACACACTTTAACTTAAACTAAACTAAACTTCGCAATTATAGTAAAGAGAAAAAAAAGATAGAAAAGTTTGAAAAACGCACCTGCACACACTCTCACAACCACGCTCCACTCGCTCCGCAACACTCACGCATGCGCACAGAGAGAGAGAGAGAGAGAGAGAGAGATCAATAAAGAAATGCACTGTTTAATGTCAGACTCTTTTGATTAAGTCATCAATGCTTAAAAACATCTTAAAGGCTATTCATTGACTTTAATGATCGTTTATACTTACATTATATTGAGTTATAAGTTAACTCCATATTTTAAAGCCTTTTTATAGTATTCCATATATTTGAACCATCATTTTGACTAAACAGCCATAGTAGCCAATTAAATAAAAAAAAAGATTAATGCCAAAAGTAAATTATCCAGTAAAATAATTAATAAAAATAAAAAACAAACAGGCATGTCAAATATCCACTATAAACAATGCAAGCTCTCATGTGAACGTGTGCCACAGTGAACAGGCTTCTCTTATGCACACATGAACTTGCAACAGATGACATAAAATCAATCAATCAATCAATCAATGAACAGTGGCTACAGTATGGCCCTTGTGGAGACAACACCAAAATGGACCAGGAATGATTTTACTTAATTAGCCAGCATCTGCTCTCTGGTATTCAGGTGACTGTAAACAAAACTCCAAGTGGTTGGTGAAAAAGCCACAGTTGAAAAGCTGTTTAGGGTCCAGCTCTGTGCCATGGCTGTCCTGTATGGCAGTCCTAACTAAAACAAATGGGCCTTTATTTCCATCTTTCCTGTGCTAGCTCAGCTAGCCAGACTGTAGGGCGGTAAATGAGACAGCAGAAAATCACACATATTTCCGGCTTAGACAGCAGAATCCCAATATATTCAGCACACAAAAGTATCAGAGGAAATCTGTTCTGTGAAGTACTATTGTCATTCTTTGTAGCAATCACCACTGCTGGGAACTAAAAATCGTTTAGTTCTAATGATTCTTATATAACATAGAAGGCCCACTAATTAGTGACCTTGCTGTGGTGAGCACGACTTCTCAATCCACTCCATAGCCTACATTTAAGCGATATCAAACGAGCAAGAGTGCTTTTGTACTGAATATCTGCATGGCTGTTATTAAGTCATAGGTAGGCAGTGCTGCAGGTAGGTGGGTTTAAAGCAGGGGTCGGCAACCTTTTTGACATGGAGTGCCATATTTTATTTTCCTAGTTAATGGCTGTGCCGATGTCCATTCCCAAAAAATATGGGCGAATTCATATCGAAAGTGATCGTCCCTATGCCCTACTCACTACAAAGGACAAAGCTCTTGATGTGGGCTCTCTAAAGAAAGCATTGCATTACAATTTGATTATAGCCATCACAAAATTTTTGTAAAAGGGCCTTTAGTGAAAAATTACATTTCTTACTTTTGTTTGTAATGAGATCACAGCTTGCATGTGTCTTTGCACGCTTTCCACCAGTCTTTCACATTGCTGACTTCATGCCAGTCCAGGCACAAAGATTCAAGCAGGAATTCATCAGACACTGGAATGGAATATCGCACGCCATTTTGCGAGCCTCTTCAGCCTGTCATGACCCGTTCAGCTTATCGCGGCCCATTTGCCCCATTCCTCGGCCGGTCCACCGGGGAAAAGTTCCGGTTCTCCCAATGGACAGTCCATCCCCACGTAGAGATACTGATTTAAGATTTTTTAAATCAGTATTTTTTTCCAGAGCTGTATATATATATATATGTATATATATATATATATGTGCATGTATGTGATTTTCCAAAGTTTGAGTGTGAAAATGTTTCTATTTGCATTTTTCTAATTTAATTGTTTATTTTATTTTTTTATTACAAATGATATTATCAGCATAACCGTTTGAGTGAAAACCCAGTGATTTTGATATAATCATGATCCTGCATGTGGATTTTCACAGAGCATCTTAAATACCTTAATGAAAGAAAACCTGCCCTTTTGTAGGCTACTAAATGAGTTACAGTTAATGTCACAAATCTGCTTATTTGATTACTGATCGCAAAGTTTTGTGCAATCTTAAATATTTCTTATATTATGTAGTACTACATTTTCAAAATCCCACAGGGTAATTACTAGCACGTAATTACTAGCACAGAGAGTGGAGCAGGCTATTTTACTTGTGTGTTTTTCACACCTGCATTTCAATCTACATTAAACATTATTAAAGTGCGAGGAGACTTGCACTGCATGCAAGCCGTTCACACATCATATGCCGATCATCTATTTAGCCATTTTCTGTGAATTATACCTACAAAATCCTAAAACTTTATTTCCAGATTTAATTTATATTTTGATTAGACTCATATTTTAAATCATTTTTATGATTTCTCTTTTAATCATTTAATGTAATTTTGAGTGTGACAATGATTTAAGGAGGGTGTACCTGTTGCTGGGTTGGAAATCTCAAGGATTCATTGTGGTGTTTTCCTTATTACATCACATGTTGTTCTGAAAGCATTAAGAAACAAAAGAAACTTGGAATGTAGGCTGTCATCCATGCAGCATGACCAAGCAAAGCGGGCGCATTTACTTGCGTGAGTAACCGAACGTAATGTGTGAATGGCTTGCAAGCACTGCAGAAGTCTGTTGGGTATACTGCAGTCTCATCACATTTTAACTTTTTGTTTAGTCTCCCATTCAGTTCATGAAAACCTTTTGTGTGATCATGAGGAAGGATGATCAAGATGTAGATTGGAATGCAGGTGCAGAATTTCATCTAAATAAAATAGTCTACTTCCCTCTCGCTGTTGCTGGCGTGCCAGTGATTACCCCTTCGCGTACCAATGCTGGCACGCATGCCAAGGGTTGCCGACCACTGGTTTGTAGGAATAGTTCACCCAAAAATATAAAGTCTTTCATCATTTAGTCATCCTCATGTCATCCCAGATGACTTTCTTCTGCAGAACATAAACAAAGGTTTTTTGAATAATATATAAGCTCTGTATCCATTCAATTCTATTGCGTGGTGACCAAAATTGTTCAGCTCCAAAAAGCACATAATGGCACTATAAAAGTAATACATTTATGCATTTGGCAGACGCTTTTATCCAAAACGACTTACAGTGCAATTATTACAGGGACAATCCCCCTGGAACAACCTGGAGTTAAGTGCCTTGCTCAAGGACACAATGGTGGTGGCCATGGGGTTAGAACTTGTGACCTTCTGATTAACTGCCCTGTGCTTTAGCCACTACGCCACCACCAATACATATGACTCTAGTGGTTTAATTGATGTCATCTGAAGTGATTCCATCAGTTTTGGGTGAGAATAGACCAAATCTATTGGATCGCTTCAGAAAACATTTATTAAACCACTGGAGTCATATGGATTAGTTTTATGTGCTTTTTGGAGCTTCAAATTTTGGTCACCATTCACTTGCATTGTATGGACCTACAGAGCTGGTATATTCTAAAAATCTTTATTTGGGTTCTGAAGAAAAACAAGTTATAGAAATGTATGATGGCATGAGGTTGAGTAAATGATGAGTAAAATAAAATTTTCTGTTGAACTATCCCTCTAAGCTTTAAAATGAGACAATATCAACTGATGTTGTATAGAAATCAGTGACAGCGAAATTATTTTAAACTATATCCTTTGATTTTCTGCAGAAGAAAGTCATACTGTTTGGGTTAGAGCTGCATGAAGGTCAGTAAACAATGAGAGAATTTTAATTTATGGGTGAACTATACCATTTTAATTTAAAATAGAAAACTTATCAACTTGTGCTATAAGGAACTTGAGAATACTGATAATACTTTTGTACACATTTAGTGGCACTAAGATACATCAGAATCAAGTTCTCATAATAAAGCAGAGAACAAGTTCACGATTTTTAGCCATACACAAAAGATTTTTCACATGCCTCCACTGATTACGGTTCATAAACCATGCTTATTATCATCACTAATATTCTCCACAGAGATTATCAGTGACATACCCATTCAGATTTTACACCCACTGCCACCTAAAAAAAAATACTCATCAGCCAATAACCGCTTGAGGCTTTCTTTATCAAACACATCTTCTCGCATCCTGTAGCACTCATTTTCATAAATCATTCTCTTCTCATGCTGACTAACAGTAGGATATCAATGGCTTCAACAGCACACAGAACTTGAGAAAATCAACATGCGCTTGGGCAGATTTTATCAAGGTCATTCATTGTTAGTGCAGAGGAGCAGAGACGATAAGCCATCTTCTATAAGTTAATTAGCTTTTTATCGCGCAACACAATTACAATATTGTCAAGCCAATAGTTTAAGGGGCTGCAGAAAGTTTGTTTTGAAAGAAATACAATACCAAAGAGGTCGAGAGCAGAAGCGAGGGGAATATCCATTCTGCAGAGGTGACACTAGCTGTAATTCAGCGACAGTGCTAAATCAGTGGCTGAAAGGGGAGCTTTCTTCTACCTCCATTGGTTAGCGGTGGCCCCATGCAACATGCACAGTACAGGGGACTTAGCTCTAACTGCCACACTGATAAGGGAGATTAATGGTGTTGTCGCACTGCTTGGCATATGAGGGGCTTAGCAACCCAATTGTGACTGCTATCGCAGTCATCTGTATCCCTGCAAAGCAGTAAAGTGGATGAAATGAAAGGACAAGCAGAAAATCAGAGAGAGCAAACTGTACTTGCTGTGAAAATAACATTCAACACCAGTTTGAATTTTTGATGACTGAGCATGCAAACTCAAAGGAAATAGTGTGGTTTTAAAAAAAAAAAAAAACAAAGGAAAGAGTTCCAGAATATGAAATTGATTGGCATTTCATTTTTCTCACAGATATTTGCATGGAAATTACATATCTTGCTATTGGTGTGATGTGAATCTGTCGGAGCAGATATTCCATTCTCAGCCTGGTAATCTTAGTCTTCAACAGTGCTGCTGAGTCTTACATGCCACCATTTTTTTCACACTTTTACTTTGAGGAAAAAGGTCTGAAAGGTATACAAAGCAATAGAAATAAAATGGAAAATGGAAAATGCTGAAGGTGGAAAAAAACAAATTCTTATTATAAGTGTTTCTTCATACATAGTCCCCCAGCTGCTGGGGGTTGCATATGGAAGGGCATCCAGTGTAAAACCAAGTCAGAGTCATTTTGACTTGTTCCAAGTCCGCCTACCAGTACTCCTGACCCAGTCCCCACCCTGAGGTCATCTCCTTGGTCTCCTGGTCATCCACCAGATCTGCTCTGGTCACCTTGGTCTCCTGGCCATCTGCCTGATGTGCTCTGGTCTCCTTGATCTTCTGGCCGTCCATCTGTTCTGCTTTAGTCTCCTTGGTCTCTTGACCGTTTGCCTTATCTGCTATGGTCTCCTTAGTCTCCTGGCCATCCACCTGATCTGCTCTGGCCTGTTTGGTCTCCAGCTCCACCTCAGCCCTCTGAGCCTCTGGCTTCAGCTTGATCCTCCGAGCCTGCAGCATCCCCCTTGCTCTTCATCCCTCCAGCTCCTCCTTGGTCTCAAGCCACCCTGACTTTACCTTGTTCATCTGCTCCCCTTGCCCCTTGTGCCCCCTTGAACTGCCTGTTTCCCCCTTCCCCTCACATCCCATGTACAATTAGTTTTTTTTGTGAAGTGTCTGGAATCCACTCCTTAAAGGGGGGCTCTGTCACATATGCCCTGATTTTGCCCAGAATTTTATTTTGAAATTATTGTTTTGTTCCGTGTTCCTGTTTCCTGTTAGTTTTGTAGTCCTTTGTAGTTTCCTTTTATGATTGGTTTTCCCCTAATGTTTCTCGTTCCTGGTTTCTTGAAATACCTGAGTCAATAATGTTTTTTTTTATTTTAAATAATATGTTTAAACAATAACGTTTAAATATTTTTATATGCTGTATATATCTGGAAAAATGTTGTTTTGATATTTTTATTATTATTATTATTAACATGTATTCAATGTGCAAGGAAAATATTTCAATACCTTTTGTTGGTTACACCATTGACATTTTGTAAGTCATTAATTTATTTATTTTTTGTAGAAAATGCTATAATGACCCACCAGCTTCTCGTGACTTTTTCCACCCTGTGGTTATTGGTGCCCTGGGGTCTTGGGCTGCTGGCATCCCCAAAGCATAAGGCTGTGTGGCCCTGGACTGCCAAAGAAAGCTAAACACCAAGGATGCATACTGTATATTGCGAGCTGACCACTTGTTTCAACCCCTCCTTGCATGCAGCACATGCTGACCACTATTCCATAGGCATGTTGCTTGGGGCCCTGATTGGACATTGATGAAATCCTGTGTGAAACCAGAATAATACCGACTTGTAAACTGTATAAATGTACCTTTTCTTCATTATTTACAGATAAATATCCCTTTTTGCATAATTTGCTTGGAAAGAGCTGCAACAGTAATTGAAGAAGCCTGTCTCTAAACCTCTACTGAGTTTATCTTCATCTCTGTGCCCTCTGTGTCCAGTGTGAAGTCACTGTAAAACCTTATGAATAACTATTAGACTGCACCACATTTTCGCCTGCTCAAACACTGAGTGTGTTATGAAGGGCATAACAGAGGAATGATCTGGGGCCATGCTGGAAAGAGCAGCCTAAGGACCGACGTCAAGATGAGGCTCTCTGCTCCACTAATCTGCATGGCATTTATCAACTGGATCGCCCTAATGGGGATGTCAGAGGAAAGAGGGAATATGGCAGAGGAAGAGGAGAAGGGCATTGGCGCCACTTTCAGCTTCTGAATGGCATCGTGACAGTGATGAAGAGCTGTGTAAAGATTAGTGATATCTCCAAATGAGACCTCAAGCTACTTAAGAGGGAAGGAAATTGTAGCTCTTTAATCTATGTGACGCTGATCATATTATAGTGATGGCCATGACTAGACAAAGCAACGCAGGCTGATGGCTTTTTGGTCATAGCAGAACTAGATATCATCTCAGTTCAATGAAGCTTGTCCAGTCAGCCCTGCCTTTGTACACTGAATTGTGGAAGGATAGTTTAACCAAACATTTAAATTCACCTCAGTCACCATTCACTTCCGTTCTATGTAAACAAAAAAAAAAAAAAGTGCAATGAAAGGGAATAAAGACTGAGGCTAACATTCTGGCAAAAAATTTTGGAATAAGTTAAATACCTTCAGATATAGACATTTAACCTTCGGAAATACATAAGGGCAATGTCACATTCACATATTGTCACACCTTAGTAAGATGTCTTCTGAAGAAGTTAAGACAACCATATAATACAATCCTTGTGACAAACTGATTCCTATCAGAGATCAAAAACAAAAGTAGACTTTTAAACCATTGGTTAGCAATTAGTATGAATACTCTATTCTAGTGTGATTCTGGTGCTGTCAGATGATTCTACCAACCTCCTCCATCATGTTGACGTCAGCCAGACATTTGTCTCTTTGCCCCTCTGTGCTTTTTAGGAGATCCAAAAGCCCTTTGGCCTTTTAATATTCCCTTATGCAGCCACTATGATAAAACATGGCCGGTGCAGGACTTCATGTTGCCATGGAGAGGATGGACTTGCAGAGCAACAGATGAAGTGCAAATGTGCAGTCACTTGGAAGGGCCAGTAACTGTGGGTCACTTTATCCATGTGAATGTCAACTGCAATTTTGTTTATAGAGGCAACATATAGTAGTTTATTGCATTCTGCTGTGTGCAATTAAAGCCATGAAAAACATTCTCACTGCTGAGCATTAACAGTTTGTGAGTGAAGCCATTCCGGACAGCGCATTATATCTGCCGGGCTTCCAGCTGTTCAGAGCGGATCGCATAGCAGAGTTAACGGGGAAAACGAGAGGTTGTGGAACATGCTTTTACATCAATGAAAGTTGGTGTACAGATGTAACAACGTTAAAGAGGATGTGCTGTCCTAATCTGGAAGCGCTCTTTATTAACTGTAAGCCATTCTACTCGCTGCAGGAGTTTTATTCGTTTATTCTGGTGTGTGTTTACATTCCTCCAAACGCATCTGGGAACATAGCGCTGCAACAGCTGGCTGATCAAATCACAGACACAGAACAACAATACCTGGACTAAGTTATTATTATTCTTGGGGACTTTAACAAAGCAAATCTCACACGTGAACTGCCCAAATACAGACAGCACATTACATGCCCCACCAGAAACAGGAATATATTGGATCACTGCTACACAACAATAAAGGATGCATATCGCTCTTTCCCACGTGCAGCTTTGGGACTCTCTGATCACTGTCTGGTTCATCTTCTTCCGACCTACAGGCAGAAATTATAATTAACAAAGCCAGTTGTAATGACTGTAAAGAGATGGACTAATGAAGCAGAGCTGGAACTACAAGCCTGCTTTGACTGCACTGATTGGAGTGTTTTTGCAGCTACAGACCTGGACGAGCTCACAGATACTGTTACATCATACATCAGTTTCTGTGAGGGCATGTGCATCCCTACTAGGACATTTTCATCATTCAACAATGATAAACCATCATTCACAGGAAAACTCAGAACAGAACTCCTACCCCCAACCCTGTGGTGGACCAATGACTGCAGATTCGAAAGGCCCGATTTCACACCCCACAAGCACTCGGACCTTCACTTCACACAAACATTAACAACTCCTGCAACTCCCCTCCTCCCCCTCCTGCTACTCAACCTGCACTCAAGATCTGTGAAGACGATGTGTGCCGTGTCTTTCGGAAGCAAAGGTCAAGGAAGGCTTCAGGCCCAGATGGCGTCTCACCAGCGTGCCTTCGTTCCTGTGCTAACCAACTGGCCCCCATCTTCACACAGATTTTCAATAGAGCACTAAAGTGTGAAGTCCCATGCTGCTTCAAACACTCAATTATTATCGCTGTCCCTAAGAAACCAAAAATCACAGGACTTAATGACTACAGACCTGTCGCCCTGACATCTGTGGTCATGAAGTCATTTGAGAGACTGGTGTTGGCCCACCTGAAGGACATCACTGGACCCTTTCTGGATCCCCTTCAATTTGCTTATCGAGCAAACAGGCCTGTGAATGATGCAGTCAACATGGGATTGCATCATGTCCTGCAACATCTGGACTGTGGTTGGTTGCTTAACATGTCAGTTGGCTTTTCCTGTCTAAATGGGTGGTCCTTTGCCAACTGAAGCTGCTATAGAGCCCAGAGCTATGCCCTAGTCATAGGCCTAGCTATGCAAGACAAAGTTTAGGTAAGAGACTTTAGGTTAGAGAGGTAGGTTTTGTTCATTTAAAACTCCATAGAGAATGCATTTTAAAAGCCTCATCTTTTCTGGAGATTTTTTAGTGCCCCTCAGTGGACATTTCAGCTTGAATCTGCAGGGGTACGTGTAATGAAACACATAATTTCATTTTGCAAACATGTATCCACAATCACATAATTTTCATGAGATCAGTTTGGATGCTCCAGTCTCTATAACTCTGAGAGAACTGGTAGAAAATAAAGTGTTCATTCTTAGCATGTCACCTTACGTGAACATTCAGATCAAAATACAGATGAGCAAGATCATTATATCTCAGATTTCAGGTAATTTTTTAAATACGCAATATTCTGAATTTACAGTACAAGAATGAAAAACGTTTTAGTGAATAATTTGCCAACACAAATAATTGCTAAATAAAATGTTGAAAAAAACAAATTGCTCGATTTCCAGCCGTATATGGAATGAACAGAAGATGTGTGTCCAAACATTTCACTAGTGTATTTCATTCTCATTATGTTCTGGGAAACTCTGAAAATGTCCTATCTTTGGGAAGTTCTTAAAAGCTTTCATGTTTCTTTTGATATTTGGTGACTTTAGGCCATACATGCTTGGACAAAAACATGTACAAAAGGTGACTGAGCTTTAAATCTTGCCTCTGAAAATACAAGACAAGTCATAGAAATATACTGAAGAGGTAACATCCTGTGAGGAAAAGATGGGACTTTAGATGACACACTTCTCTGAGTGACCTTGTCTATTCCCTACACTGTTTAGCTATGTGTGCATTTTCATTGTCAGTCAGCCAAGCTGTGAAACACACTGAGGTCTCACTTCTGTCAATCCCACTGCCTCATCTTCCTCTTCACCTCGCTGAAGCTCTATCTTCCCTCCACCCTCCCTCCCCATCACCTTACAGGGACCTCCAGACAGTCTATGTGCCATTTCACTAACCTAGCAAGAGGCTCCAAAATGTGTTAAATGGACAGTTGACCCCAAAAATGATAATTCATGTGACTAATTGTTTCTGTTAACACTTGTTTTCTGTTGAAAGGAGATGTTAGGCCCCATGTTATAATGTTATTATTCACATTCACTGCATATATATATATATATATATATCCATTCCCACCAGTGTTAGCACCTATGAAAGTAAATATACAGTCCTGGATTCAATGCGTCAACTAGTGGTAGAACTATAGTCGCATAGTCAGTGCAATCCTTTATGCATGCATACATGAGCTGTAAGGCTTTATCACTATAAGCTCCAAATGTCTCTCTGAGGAGGGAGTGGCACCTCGCAAAAGCTTATTTCCTCTACCATCTGCCACCATTTCTTCATACTGTTCCCTAATTCAAGCCCATAAATCTACAGTGATAGGGATCCTCCCTTCATAAGTTGTCCATGTGCAAATTAGCAATCACTCAGCTACATCTTCAACCTGGAAGAATGTCTATAAAATGGATGTTTGGCGAAAAGGTAGATGAGCAATGGGCTAAAGCCTCAGAGGAAATTAGTTACCACAGGTGACACCAATACAACCAGTGGATCTGCACACAGGCGTTGTGTTGCTGGGCAGTTGTGAGAAGCTGAGCCATCCAAATCAAGGGAAAAAATGGCCGACTGGCACTAACTTACATCAAGCCTCAAAAAGGCAACATCTGCTTGCTAAATCATCTGTAAAAGAAGCAATGTCGCCCAAACTCTCTTTAAACACCACACCTTCATACCTCTCATTTTTAATTACTGGGGGAACAGCTGGTGGCTTGTTTTAATTAAGGGACGAGCAGGTTTCATTGTCTTGTGGTGCAGTCATGTGCAAGGTCTTTCATCTCCAGAACTACCACAGGAGGAGACTACTCTGTTTTCAACCCAGTCAAATGTGGCCACATTTAAGATGGATAATGACCCTGTCTCAGAACTTTGTTATTGTCTTACTGTTGTTGAAGCTTTTAGACAAGCCAAGCTAGATTGTCATTGTTTAGACAAAACAAAAATTAACATTGGTGATGCTGGGAACTAAACTGTGCAGACTGATCTCATGAATGTTATATGACTGAGGCAACATTTTTGCAAAATTATATTATGTGGTTCCTTACAAACATCGCTGCAGTTCAGAGGTGAAATGTCCACCAAAATTGGTTACATTTTACCCATACCAAATTAGGTTTAATGCTCTATCGAGTTTTAAATTAACATAACATAAGTGCCTACCCTAAACCTTAAACCTAAGTGCCATAAGATGCAAATGTGACATGAAAAACAGATTGAAGATCTTCTGAAGAAGAAGGTTTATGCTCTTCTCAACTTTTAAATCAACAAAACCAAGCTCCCTACCCTAAAACTTAATCATGTGTCATTTTGTGGTGCCTCTATGCCACTTTCGGCTCATATGTCGACTCATTTGCTTCGCAAGTGCAGCGCTCTATCAGATGAGCTACTGGGCAATTTGATTGCGATTGAACAGGCTTATAAATGTAGATGATTATATAATGCAAACAAAAAACATATTACCTTACAAGCCATGCACTATGTAAGCGTTCCCCGTCTGTCGCTCACTTTGACGTTGTGTCGAGTGAAGCGACACTAGGGGACTTTCTTGAAGACCTCTGTTACCTTTGCCCATGGGCGCTTCTAAAAAGAGTTTATTTTCTCTAAAAGAGCAATACAGAGCTGGCGATGAATGTCCTTTTCAGGACAAATCTTTGTAAAGATGCCCTTCCGCCCCTGTGTAGTTTCTGGATGCAGCCGACTTCTCTCCGCTCCTGACGGTCACAGATGCAGCCTCGTGTATCTGGGCCACAATCACACTGAGGCGTTATTTATGGATGGTTCATGTTCTCACTGCGAGAACTTGACCATGGCAACATTGCGGCTTGGAAGGAGGAACGCCTTTCCGTCTTAAAGAGGAACGCCACTCCAGCCGCCCCACGTTGCTCCTTCCCACGGGACTGAGGATGACCAAGCTAGCGATGGAGGCAATTTGGGGATCGTTGACTTCCATCTGGGCTCGTGGTGAGAGCGGCTAGCCTCATGGCCAGTCTGTTTACTCCCTCAAGCCCCCCGAGCTGGATGATGAATTAGCCGCTGCATCGGAGAGCATTCCGGTATCTGACGCGGAAGACACTACTGGACTGCCACCTTCGGGTCGGCACGCCCAGTCTGAGGCTGACGCCCAGATGGCCGACATTTTTGCCCGGGTACCCGTCAGTATGGGGTTGGACTGGAAACCTCCTTCCTCCCCACAGCCCTCACGGCTAGATGATTGGTTCCTCAGGTCCGGGGCGCCACTCATAGCCACGCCCCCCCCCCCCTTTCTTCCCGGAGGTGCATGATGAGCTGACGAGGTCGTGGAGTGCACCTTTCACTGCCCGCAACCGACCTCCTCGCTCATCCACTCTCATTACCCTCGAAAACACCGCCACCTGGCTGGATAGCCCTGTGCTTCTATCAAAGGCCTGTAGGATGACGTCATCACTAACCGCAAAGGACTACAGTGCCACCGGACAGGCTGCCTCCGCCCTGCATGCCATGGCCCTCCTGCAGGTTCACCAGGTCAAGGCACTCAAAGATCTGCACTTGTGTAGTCCTGACCCTGACGTGTTGCAGGAACTGCCCTCTATGACTGACATCGCCCTCCGGGCCACGGTCACAGCGCGGACACGGGCAGACTCGTGGTCCAGGAGCATCACTTATGGCTGAACCTGGTCGAGATGCAGGAAGTAGACAAAGCTTGTTTTCTCAACACCCCCGTCTCCCAGCGTGGCCTATTTGGAGACACCGTTGACGAGTTCTCGGCAGTGAAGAAACAGATGGAGGCCATTTCCCACATCATGCCCCGCCGACAATCCAGCACAGGCCGTGGTCCGTCTGCTTGTCGAGGGCATCCCCCTGCGGCTCCCAAACACCAGGCAGCTCCGCCTCAACCTGGGCCCAGCTCTCAGCCCCAGCGTCGAGCGCCCCACAGGAAGCGCATCCCTGTCTCCCGAATGACTTCGAGGACCCGGAAGGCTCCCAAGCATTCCTGAGGAGGATGACCCAGGGATTGAGACATTTGCTCCGGATCTGGTAAGCAGACCACTCCGTCCCCCGGTGGAGGGCTGGGAGGAGAATCCTTGTTTGATGTTAATTACTTTGCCACACCCCCTTCATGCTGCAGTACCAAAATTATCAATAGAAGAGCTCATTTCCTGGGTCATCTGGCCCACAAATGCCATTCTCACAGCAACTCGGTGCCACACTCCAGCAGTCCCAGCACCGTGGACATGTACCCCTTGCCTCCGGACCCACGACTGCTGCCCCCAGACGGTTCTGACGAGTCTAGAGGACACCTACACGGGACGTCCTCCTAAGTCACTAACATGCCCCCTGCCTTGTGCACGGAGCAAGGTAAGTGCTTCAAGTCTTCTCTCAGCACCAAAGCCTCAGGACACACTTTTGTCTCCTGACACAACACTACCTACTCCACGCTGCTGCAAAGTCTCGCCAGGTACATCAAAATTGATCGTCCCCTTAGTGCCCCTCGCACGGAGCTTGGATGCGTGGCTTTCACTTCCCAACCCGTCGCGCTGGCTGGCCAGGACCATCCGACTCGGCTACGCGATTCAGTTCGCCAGGCCCCGCACCCTTTCGGTGGTGTCCACTTTACCTTGGTGCATGGCGAAGAGCCAACACCCTACGTGCGGAGAACGCGACCCTCTTACTCAAAAATATGATAGAGCCTGTCCCTTCAACCGAGATGAAAAAGGGTTTCTACAGCCCTTACTTCATCATACCCAAGAAAGGTGGCAGCTTATGACCAATCTTGGACTGATTGGTTTGCAGTGGTAGACCTGAAGGACGCATACTTCCACTTCTCTATCTTGCCTCGACAACAACCATTCCTACGGTTCATGTTCGACGGACAGGCGTACCAGTACAAGGTCCTCCCCTTCGGCATGTTCCTGTCCCCTTGTGTCTTCACGAAGGTTGCAGAGGCAGCCCTTGCCCCGCTAAGGGAAGTGGGCATCCGCATACCCATCCGCATTACCTCGACGACTCACTCTCGAGAGTCACTGTGCACCCACAGGGACCAGGTGCTCAGGCACTTCAGCCGTCTAGGGCTTCAGGTTAACTGGGAAAAGAGCAAGCTCATCCTGTTTCAGAGCATCTCTTCTCTCTGCATGGAGCTAGACTCAGTCTCAATGACAGTGCGCCTTACCAACGAGCGTGCACAGTCGTTGCTGAAATGCCTTACCTTATTCAAGCCATACACAGCGGTTCCTCTAAAACATTTCCAGAGACTCATGGGGCATATGGCATCCTCCGCAGCAGTCGCACCACTGGGGTTGATGCATATGAGACCGCTTCAGCACTGGCTTCAGACCCGAGTCCCGAGATGGGCATGGCACTTGACAGCCCTCCTGATCGCTCTCTCTTTCATCAAGAGGGTTGGTGACCTGCAAGCATTCTCTGTCAGCGACACTTGCCAGGAGTTCGGTCCGGCAGACACCCATGTCGTCCCAAAACTGTGACCGGCCTACATGCCCAAGGTTCCTATGACCCCATTCAGGGACCAGGTAGTGAACCTGCACCATTTCCACATCTGGCCTGAAATCCCATGTGACGTATTTTGCGACTTTTTAACTCCCCCCAGCCTGGGCAGGTGGTGGTCTTCATGGGGACTTTTCTCCCTGAAAGAATAGGAGTTGGAAAAGAACACCTCCCCTGATGCATGTAATAGAATTAAGATGGCCCCAACCGCTTTTACTCTATGCGAAAAACATAAAGAGAGAAAATGCGCGGCTGGCACGGCCTGCTCCCATGCTTGGCACAGTCGCTTTGTTCCCCCGTTCCGGGATGCCAGGAACCTAAAAAGTTTATGACGATTTTTATTGGGTGTTGTGGAAACACATGGCGTGATTGAATAGGCCTAGTATCGCTTCACTCGACACAACGTCTAAGTGAGCAACAGACAGGGAATGACTAGGTTACTGTTGTAACCTCCATTCCCTGATGGAGGGAACGAGACGTTGTGTCCCCCTGGTCACGACGCTAAACCGAGCCACTGTAAAAGCCGAACCTTATTCTCGGCTCCTCCGTGCAAAACCTGAATGAACAGATGCACAATTCCCTCCCTTTATACCCATATGTCCGGGGAAGGGACATGCAAATTCTGTCTCCCAAATTGTCATTGGCCTTTTCTCAAGTTCAGAGGTAACAGAGGCCTTCAAGAAAGTCCCCTACTTGACACAACGTCTCATTCCCTCCATCAGGAAATGGAGGATACAACAGTAACCTAGACGTTTATAAAGGGCTACTTTCATTTGTGTGAAAGGGAATAAAATTAATTGTAGTGTTAAGGCCTGGGTATACTTTGTTTTTGTGTGTTCCGTATCGAATCGCACCCAGCCGACCACGTCGCCTTTCTGAGTATACTTTCCTGACTGAACGAATAGGTACGCATTCAACACAAGCGCACTTCAACAGCTTTGTGTCACTCTTTTTGGACAGTCAATGGCCAGGGCATGCACAGAAGACATGCACAGACGGGGACCATGTGTGCTATTAAAAAAAAACGAAACAATGCACAGTGAAGCCGTGCAGCTGAGCTGATGCCACAATTTGCGTCACACATACTGTGCATGGTGGGATCTTCAACGCAGACACCTCATGTATACTTTGGCTTTTAGCACCACAATTTTTCATTTTACCACGAAACTGCTGCGATGAGACGTAAAAACCCTTTTTGTATAGTTATGTGCTACTGGTAGAAACAAAGGCCAATACATTTAATTTCAATCTAAGTGACATCAGTAATCTATGCCATTATGATATCGTGATTAATATTGTTTACTAGCTACATATAAATTATTTAATTAGGAAAGTAACAGTGTTTGAATGTGATTTAATTAGAACTTGAATTGCTAAATGTGGTTCAACGCAGGAGATGTAGAAGAATTGTGCCGTCCAGCATATAATGTATCACAGACACATGATGTCGAGTCAAGGTCTAAGTAAAGGTCATTTAAAATTTTTACCAGTGTTCTCAGAGTTTATGTGTGCATAAAGGTGTGTCTCTGTGTTTATACTTAGTACTTATTTCAGCAATTTCATATGACCTCTGACCTCAAGTTATGGTGGCAAAATATCTCTCCTACAGTTAATCATGTAAAGACCTCATATGCTGTGATGATCCAACAGGGACTTAATACTTATAAAATGGCATATTGAATGTTTTAATTGGATGGAGGTTTATCAATGTATATAATAGGGTATGTAATGTTGTTGTTACCTGGGCAAAATCTCTGTAATTATAAGGTTTTGTGTCTGATCTTTTTTCTACAGGTGGTTTTGCATGCTGGTTTCAAACAGCTAGTACAAAACTGTCTTAATTAGAAAAACTTAGGTCTGGGTAGCTCAGTGAGCAAAGATGCCAACTACCACGCTTGGAGTCACGAGTGACCAATTGACCTGGATGCTGGTGTGGGTAAAGTCATGTGGGTAAACAAATAAACACAATAAAACCACATTGGGTTACAAGGCCAACAAGTTAAAAGGTCAGCAATATTACAAATGTAGATTTTAAATGAAAACATTAATGTTTTCAGGACAAGGGTATTTTTCATGAATTTTAGGTCTGGAAGATTGTCACATGTGTTTTAAATGTTGTAATTATATACAGTTCATTAATTTATGTTGGCCAAATAACTGTTACATTTAAAATTTTTGCTGGTTTATAAATCGTTTCTATTTAACAATTTTACTGTTGTTGAAAAACTGTTAATAATTCTACAAGAGGCTATTTCATGGCAGGTTCCATCATGACAACTTTCCCCATACAGACAACAGGGCAAAACTAGTCAATGTGTTAAATGTTAAGTGTTTTTTTGTTGGTGTTGTTTTTCTAACCTGCCCCACAGTGGACATTTCACCTTGGAACTGCTCTGATACGTGCAAGGAACCACATAAAATAATTTAGCTAAGTCGTCACCACAGTCATCAGTTTCATGAGATCCGGCTGTATTTCACTGGACAATAATGGTGGAAATATTTTATTTAGATTTGTTTTTTGTTGATTATTTTTATGTGACCAAGTCTTTAAGGTATGTTCCTAGAAATTGTCTTTCAAAAATAAACCTGCGATCTGAATCTGAAATCTGCTAAATATTTAATGTCTTTCACTGTTTGACTCTTCACCCCCACCCCTCTCTTTCTCTGTTTATGGGCCACAGACTCTATGTCCAGTTGGGCTTCCTCTCTCTGCCTAATCCCTGTACTCTCCAGTGCAGAAAGGGGCTGCAACAGGGCACGGCCTGCCGCCGATCGCTATTAGTACAGGGCACAGGCTTGCTGGAAAAAAATCAAGTAATTTTAGAAAGATTACTTTTTAAAGCTTCTCTGCTTTTCCATTATTTTCTCCACACATCGGGGGCTCAAGTCCATCGTCCTCCTCATCCTCCTCCATTGGATCCCTCATATCTTCTGAGATAAGCTTCAATGTTTTGTTTTTTTTGGATTTCTTCAGTCAACATGAAATCAGAATGGACCCCGTTCAATGTTCCTGTCTTTAGTGCAATATTTGTTTTTCCAAATAAAAAGAAATAAAAAAATCTTTGTTTTTGTAATTTTTTATCAAAATATAATAACTTGCTTTGCCCCTTGAACAACTTAAAATTTTTGCCAACATCACAAATCCTTCTTATATTTTCAACCACCTGGCTCCATTCTGGCGTGTAATGCCCACTTTTAACAATACCATGAATTCCTGTTGTCCAGTTCTACTTTTTTTTCTCATTGAATATCTTGTTTTGCTTTGGAATTTAATCAGTTAATGGAAGTGAAATGGGTTACAACATTGTTTCATTTTAGCTTAGAATGCATAAATTGCAAGAGTTTGTCTCATCCATTTGTAATGTCCAGAGTCCAAATGAGGGCATGATTTTTCCAGCACAATCATTTGCATTACTAATCTTTTTTGATAAATGTAAATTACTATTTACATTTATCAATTGCTTCATTAATTAGGTCAATGATCAAAGCCAGATCGCTCTAAAACTGCAGAGAAATGAGTATGACTTTTGCATTTTTCTTACTGAGCATGGCACTTTTTCAAAAGATAAAATAAGGGGGCAGGGAAGAGAGATGATGGAGAAGTACAACATAATTTTTACAGATAAGACAAGCTGAAAAGACTCTGCATTCTTATATAATAGAGGAACACCATTAAAATGTGTTGGAGAGAAGAGGTGAAAAGAGGAGAGGACAGGAAAAGCATGGCCATCTTAGGTCTTGCTCTTGGTTAAAATATAGTCCATCTCTGCCATCTACTGTTTTGGATGTGCTATTTATGATGACTGGAGCAGATGGTACTCCAGAATGAATGCCTCAAACATTCCAGTATCCTTTATAAATCCACTGTTACCACCCTCATTGATATTACTTATGCAGTATGCATGTGTATTTGAGGGACTTTTATGGAAGTCCATGAAAACATTATATTCCGACTCTCTATTCCTTGGAGCACAAAAGTAGATGTTTGGTAGAATTAAAGCCTCAGTCACCTTTCACTTTAATTGGGGAAAAATAAGTTGAAAGTGAATTGAAACATATCCATGGAAGACATACATTTTTAACAACATGAGGGTGAGTATATTATGAAATAATATGTATTTATTTTTGGGGGTAAAATAACCCTTTAACCCTGCCTAAGAAGTAGTAGTAATATTAGGCACCAGCGTCATGCACCTATTTTTTATTTAATTTTTTTAAAAAGAAAAGAGCGTGTAAAGACTGCACACAATCTGTCAAATGCATTTCATCAAAGTAAATGAAAAGCGACTGATACAAAAACACGGTAAACAATATTAGACTACGAAATAAACTGATTGACTGTTCCACAGAGATTAGACATAGTTGGTAAATGTTAACTGCACTAAAATTGATGCAATTTCACAGTTTTGGTGGCAGAGCTGCCATGCAAGGCACTAGCCTCCCATTGGGAGCAACTTGGGGTTCAGTGTCTTGCCCAAGGACACTTCGGCATGTGGAGTCGTGTGGGCCGGGAATCGAACCCAACCCTGTGATTGGCAGCCGACCACTCTACCACCTGAGCCACTCTTAGCTCAAGAATCTAAGTCTGAATGTCTGAATGGGCATGATGCCTCTGCAGGCATCTCCTCCCTTTACTTTCCAGCAAAAGAAAAAAGAAAAAAAAACTTTTTAATAAGTTAAAAAATGTCACATAAAACCACTGACCATCTGTTCTCTTTGGGAAATAGCTTTCAGCATAAGGGATAAACAAGTAATCAATCTGAAAGGCATGAGCAAATTGAAAAATTAGTGTTGCCTTTCTTCAATTGTATACACTCAATTGTTACTTAGGCGAGTAGTGTCTTGATATTTGGAGCATGCTCTCTAACTATAGAACACACTTTTCTTGAAATGAAGGTTTGATAAAGCAAAGCCATCATCATCATCATCATCATTAACATCATCCTCATCTAGTATGATGTTTCTAAATGCACAAAGCACTTGTTTATAATAGAAGGTAGCCTAATGATCCTCAGTTCAGGTAAACAATAAATGACTAAATTACAGCATTTAAATACATGCAATGTATAACATGTGTAACATGTATAAAATATAAAAAACAAATATCATACTAGAGTGACAAATATAAGCAATCGACCCAATATAACCTATTATCCTCATACTGCACACCAACAAATTGCTTGATGTCCATTCACTGACCACTGGGTGCATCTTGAACACAAAAAATGGCAAGCGCTGACTGAAATCACCAGTTCCAATCAGATGGATGACTTCATGCAACTTCTCTCCCAACAGTCCACCTGGAAATAAAGTTGTGTTAAAAAGGTACCAGGCTGACACAATGAGCCCTTTGGAAGAAGAACTAGTAACTAAAATTTCCAAAAGTTGGCAGGGAAAGTGGCATCAAGTCATTTAAAATTGTAATTTTCTTTCTTTCTTTTACTTTTTTTTTTAGGCACATCATCACAATTAAACTAGATATCTATGAGTAGAACTGTATAATCTGTTGTATTTTTTTTAAATTATTTTTTTATTCATTTAGGCTAAATCTTTTAAATAACGACTTTTTCCAATATTTTTTTTTTCCAATATTTTCCCCAAAACAATTCACGGAGACTGTCACATCTTATTTGAATTAATTTATTGTGGTACGGTCTATTATAGTTGTATAATCTATTTCATATAACACTGCCCCCCAAAAGGCACATGACTGTGGTTGATCACGTTACATGTCTGTAAATATCTCCCTATCTAAGTGAGCAACTCCGGTACTGAATAAGGTGCATTGTGGACCATAACAGACTGACCTCACTGTGAAATTGTCAGTAGTAGGTTGAAAATTCTGCTACTGAAATCCATCTATGTTTCTTGAAATTCAAACCACTGCCCACAGTTGCCAAAGCTGGGAGAGTTGTTGAACAAATTAACACATGTGAGTTCCAGTTTTCAATGAATTGTCCACAGGGTGGCGCTAAAAATTACTTAAAAGTTGTACTTTTGATAATAATTAAAAAAAATATAGCACATTTAAAGATAGCATCACAAGGTGCTTTACATAAAAAGAGAAAACGATAACAGAAGAATAAAAAGGGAAGAGAAAAGTTAAATAAAATATACATGCAAATAAATAAAAACAGATAAAAAATAAAACAGAATCCATGTCTCTGAGGCTGCTCGTGCATTGATTTCAGGGTACATTAACTTTCGAATGCAAAATGTTGATTTCTCGTGTGATCATGTTGACCACAAAACGGGCTACATGAGATTACTACAACATTAAAAATAAAACAAATTGCCACCCAATTTATAATCTCTGACCTTTACTCCCTAAACTGACCTGTATTTCATTGCATTTTCAGCTCGGGGGTCATTATTGAGTGACTGTTGTGGAACCACCTCGAGGTGAGATAGACAAATGGCAATCAGTCCAATGGGATCACTTTACCCAAGGGAAAGAGAGAGAGAGAGAGAGAGAGATATTAAATGGAGGAGCTATGCTGATATCTACTGTGGCCAGTTCATTCAAATTGTTGCTTTGTGCTTTATGATGTGTGTCTTTGGCAGTCCCTTTTCTCTGCATTCAACAGGCTGCCAATTAATCAGCTTCGACCCACTGAGAGTCACTCATGCCTAGAGTCTTCCCCCCCAGAGACGTGACACATCTCTCTCTCTCTCTCTCTCTCTCTCTCTCTCTCTCTCTCTCTCTCTCTCTCTCTCTCTCTTTCTTTCTCCCTCTCTTTCCATCCAAATATGATTAATCTCCAGACAGCTCCAATTTTTCATCTATGGACACTCAGTCTCCCAAACATATGTATTACCTTAGGTGTGCATTATCAGGTCCGTACTGATTAATTGGAACAACAAATGTTACAAATTGAACTCCAAAGATTAAGAGGGAGCATAGCTTGGCGCCCCTAGCAGCTTTTTGTGCTGACAGAGATGTAAAGCAGCCAGACGTGAACCTCTCCTAATTATAATCTAAAATTCTGGGCAGATTAAATCAGTGGTTCTCGACCGATTTTGCTTCAGGACTACCCAGATTTTAGTTTGGACACTGTGGCGACACAGCACAGTATCATAATTGCTTATCATACTGCTAAAACAACAATGTATCCTAATAAAAACTTAAAATATGATTCATATTTACTTACATTTGAATAGGTTTGTTAATTGGTTTCACCTGTCCATGACCTCTGCCTAATCTGGCGATCTTCTGCCAAGTGACAAGTTAATATGAAAAGATTTGACAAAAGATACAATTTGTGTTTTCTCCTCACTTTTAAAAGTTGATATGCATATTTATTTGTTGTCTTCAATATGCTTAATGAAGGTTTGTTGGTTTTTATGTTTTATCCATGCTATCACTGCCCACCAGTTCAGAAAAAATGGATTTAATGATTCTGGAATGCAATGCTTGCTGAGTGTTACATACATTTCTGCACTGTTTCAGAGTTTTCATGTTTGAGGTACAATATTTCTGGGGTAAAATATTTGTTCTTTGCTTTCATTTAGAGCTAAATGTTGTGGTCTGTTGCTTGAAAGTACTATGCACTTTCTCAAAAGTTATCTGTTGTTTTGTTACAGCCATTTTAAGACACCAATAACATTTTATCTAAAGAGGGTGGTTTGCCTTTTTAGAAAGGGTGACAGATTACTTTTTTGAGGGCAGTAAAGGTACATTTGCTCTTCTCTGGTGCCAAACGCACAAACACAAAGATTATTGATGTGTTATGGATTCATACTCATATTCAACAAATCAATAGTAGCTACAGTTTGGCAAAACATTGACAGAAACTGTCAGAAAGAAAGGTAATTAGAATTATCTTCTCCTGAGTGTAACCCTAGTCTGTGAGAAGAATAAATATGTAAGTTTCGGTATGCAATTATGTTTGTGTGTTTATATGTGAATATGTGCATCCGTGTGTGTATTTTGTTACATTTTAATTTAAATTGTATTTTTTTTGTAGTAGTGGTCTTACAGTGTGACTGATTTCTGGTAAATACTGGCAATGCACATAGACAGAATAAAAATACTAATCCATGACAGGCTATATGTTACACTGATTTCATCACGGCTAAGTGGTGTCCAAAAACACCCTTAACATTGTTCAATCCACTTCAAAGCACTTTATTAGGAACACCTGTGTACACCTATTAATTCATCCGATTTTCTAATCAGCCAATTGTCCTGCCTGGGATTGTCATGCACAATAGTCTCTTGAGTTTATTCAGAATGGTAGTGCTATCCAGTTCTGCAAACAGAAACGCCTTGTTGATGAGAAAGAGGTCAACGGGGAATGGCCAGACTAGTTCGAGCTGACAGAAAGGCTAAGGTAACTCGGATAACCAATCGGTACAAATGTATTGAGCAGAATAGCATCTCAGAATGCACAACACGTCGAACCTTGAGGCAGATGGGCTACAACAGCAGAAGACCACATCAAGCACTTTATTAGGGCCATAGTGTTCCTTATAAAGTGCTCAGTGAATGAATGTAAATGGCCTCCATCATTGCATATTATGTTCTATGCAATGAACAGCTAACTCATTGTACACAGGAATTAAAATGAATACAAGTGACTTTATGATCTTCCTTGGCAATTATTTACAAGGAATATCCACCTATTAAGCTCCCTATTTTCAGCTTGCCTCTAGACATTTTGAGAGTCGCTCTCGGATAGCTATGTGTATGTATCAGAGATGTGGACCTGTATCTCACCTCTGCCCCAAAGATGGATTACATTCATTTCTTCTGCAGCCGAAATGCCCTCCTCCTTTACCTCAGGACTTTTTGTCTTCAGTCAGATTTATATCCGGGCCTGATTGCTTGACTTCTCATATTAAGGTTGCAAAGCAGTCTTTCTGAAATATTAAAACAACTGTATTCTTGTTTCAGGTGCAAGAGAAATAGATTGTTATTTTATCTCTGCCAGTGTAGAGTGAAGTGTGGAGAAAATAAATCAATGAGAAATCTGATGAATGTGTCTGAAGTCTTTTATGTTGTGAAGGTGATGTGAATATGGTGTCTAGGGCATCTAGATTATTAAAATGTGAACAGTAACTCTTTCCTTCAAGAATACTTGTTCTTTATGTTCTGTTGCTATCTTGTCTTCAATTATCTTATGTATAATATCTCAAAAAGCATAGTTAACATTTAAGACAGTCAAATTGATCCCTGATTACTTTTTTATAATCGTTTAAAGGAATATTCCAGGTTTAATACAAGTTAAGATCAATCAACTGCATTTTTTGCATTGCTGATTGTCTCAAATCCTTTTCTTTTAAAAATAGAGGTTAAACTGAGGAATTTACAATGGGAGTGAATGGGGCTACTTTTTGGAGGGTTCAAAGGCTGATATGTGAAGCTTTTATTTTTTTATAAGGCAATTGCATGAATTCCTCTGTTAAACCTTGTGTATTATTTAAGTTGTTTATATTGTCATTTTTACTGTTGTTTTAGGGTTTACTGTTTTGCGTCATCATGGCAAGGAAGTATAGGTGGATATATCTTTACACAAAGGTTAATAAGCGATTTATCACACTAAAATCACATTAGCACACACATTTCTTTACATCTTCTTTACATCTTGTGGCTATATACTTTTGAAACTATTCTGAAGTTTTAGGATTGGCCCCATTCACTTCCATTGTAAGTGCCTCACTTTTACCCTGGATGAAATTACAAGTTGAAAGGAAGTTCATTGTTGTGGTAATCAACATTATGCCACAAATGCTGTCGATTAATTTTAACTTGTTCCTGGAATATTCCTTACAAATTTAATCAAAATAAATTTGATTTGATAAAGCTTGATCACAAGCATCAAAATTGTATTTTAATGTTTGGGGTCTTATAGAGTAAAAAATAAATTCACGTGCCAACATTATGTGCTTGGTGTACAGATAATTCCAGATTTATTTCATTGCATTTTTCTTCAATGCATTTTTGATAGGGTCAAAATGAAACCACAAAAAGAAACATTACTATATTGGATAACAGTCAGCTTTCTGAAAAGTGCATGTCTACACTGTGCTACAACATGTAGCCTCCCTTTGTGTTACATAGAAGAAATAAAGTAATCCAGGTTGGGAACAATATGATGAAGAGTAAATGATGACAGAATTTTCATTTTTGGGGGAACTATCACTTTAAAGTCTCAGTTATATGGATTTATGTAAGTGGAACCTATTCAAAGAATTTAAAGCTAATTTTAAAATAATAATAATTGTTATGTACATCATTGTGATCTCTGGGACAGCAAACATAAAATATTTAATCAAATGCAGTCATTTCAACAGAACATAATGGTTCACATTCATAGAGCTGAATTCTCCTGCGATGCCTCATAATATATGGCAGTGTGTTTATATATAGCAGTCTGCATCCACTAACCAAAAAACAGCACTATAATATTGACCAGCTCTCAGTACATAATTCAGTTAAAGTCTGAGACAAATGTTCAGCCGGTGAGCTAAGCGGAACTCATTTTATCTCGGCCTAGCTGCTGCAAGGATAAGATCAGCATTCGGTCTGCGGTGGACTCCGGTTTGGGATCTTGAGGACTAAATGAGAGTCTGGATGACAGAGCTGCACCTCACTGTAATGAGTAAACACATCCCAGTGGTCAGTGATTTATTATGGAGCCCGTAGAGACAATTTTGCTGCATCGCAGAGCCAGCGTGCTTCATCCTTGATCTCTCTTTTAGTTCACCTTCCTTATACCTCTCTCTCCCACTTTTGCTCTCCATTTTCTCTCAATACAGATGAGTGTGGAATTATGAGTGGACTACTTCGGCAGTGAATAAAGGATATTGTGTGTGTGTGTGTGTGTGTGTGTGTGTGTGTGTGTGTTATGAGGTGTCAGAAACAGAATCTGACCATGCTATGGGTGGGTCTGGGAAAGCAGCAGATGAATATTGATGTACATTAGACAGTAATAAAGACCTCAAAATAAAGGAGGAGAAGAATAATGTTCAACGTAACTTTGTACCCACTCCCTCGGTTCTTCTGAAGGACATGTTCAACATGCAAGCACACACACAACCATAAAAACGTTATCAGTCTCGCCGTCTTGTGATTGAACGTTTGCTGTTATGTACACTTCACAGACACCTTTCCACACATTCAATACAACAACTGAATTAGATTGAAATTCATTGATTATATGACCTATTGTTGTTAAAGAAATAGTTCAACACAAAAATGTAAATGGTGTCATTATGTATGCACCTTCATGTCATTCAAATCCCGTATGATATATTTTTAAGAATATTCATGCAGCTCTTTTCCATACAATGACCGTTTATAGTGACATGTCTATGATATGTCTGAAAACAACCAGAAAATAAATTAAAAAAACAAAAAGTTTAATTAACAGATCAGAATTTAAGTCGTTTTTCACTAATAATCTTCCCCTCCACTGAAGCTCTTAAATGGACGGCAAAAATAATTTGTCTTCCAAAATATAATTGACATATGAGCTACAGTGGACAGCAAGATTTTCAGTCAATGTTGATTGAAATTTTGGTCTGTCTGGGTAAATCCGCAAGCGCTGAGTGCATGAAGTGTTCAACATTCCACACTCCATTTTGACAGTTGAAGAAGTGCATCATCCGTGTACTCATACAATCCTTTTTGTTGCATTTTCAATATAAATATACTACTTGCACTACTAACACTACAAAATGGCATAGAATAGTGCAGAAGTGTGTGGTTTAGGATGCACCTATAAACACGTTGACTTAACATTGCCAGCAGTACTTCCGAAATGTAGGTGGTATATTGTCCCAGCAACACAGCAAATGCTCTGTCAGGAGAAATCCTACATTATGAGGAGAGAGGGACATATGGGCCTAATTAATGAACTAGCACATCAGCCATGGGTAGCACTTTGATAGTTAGTTGTCCAAAGATAGAGGAAAAAAAGGGGAGAGATGAGGTGATGCTCCTAATAGACTCATAAGTGAGAGAATTAACATGCCGACATAAGCCCGATTTAAAACACTCCAGAGCTGCTCTTTTTCTATCATCGGTGCTTTTATTTTAAGAGTGGTGAAACAGCTTACCCAACACTTCAATCTAAGATACTTCTATTTCCAAGGAGGAGTGGTCTAAAAATCTAAAAGTTGTTGAACCAAAATTCATAAAATTATTGTATTAACAATATATGTGTTGCAAAGATTTGTTCATTGATAAAATGTGCTATTAAATCAGCTAACACTAGGTGGCAGAAAAATGCATATTTATGAATATAGATTTCTGACAAAAAAGTATATTCCCTATTATTGTTAAAAGAATAGTTCACCCCAAATAATTAAATGGTGTCATTATGTATGCACACTCATGTCGTTCCAAACCTGTATGAAACCTTTTTTTCTGTTGAACTCTAAAAAAAAAAACTACCAAAAAGCAGGGTAATTGGTAAGAATCCCACAAATCACAACATTTGTATAGGTTTAGATAGGGCATGGTAGTATTGCAGCAAAGTAGCATATTTAAAAGTGCCGTGGAGTACCAAGTAGGTACCAAGGCTAATAAATATGGTGATAATTTTGTACCATGTATGTATAGATGTACTATAAGATACCATGATACCACCACGGTACTCTTTTTTTTAAGAATCTTCTATATCTCAAATGTTGTGTGTTGTGTGTGAATGTAGCACAGCTGTGAGTGCATGTGCATTTAGGTGTCTTTGATATGGGTTTGTCCAAGTGTCTGCTAAAATACAGCTGTATTTGTGTGGTTTGTGTTGAGCAACTGTGCTGTTTACTGACTTTCCATGCCAGGTTTCCCTCTGAGAGTAGGAAACTGAGATAACCATTCAGCTCAAAGTAACATTTTGACTGAAGTCCAAGTACACTACACAAGCTAAGAGTAAGGCCCTCTGTGTGAAATGGATCTGTGAAATATTTTACTAATTGTTATTCCAGCAGAATTATTCTTGCCAGGATGTATTACATACCCAGCGAGAGGACAAGAATGGGAAATTTTTTAAATGCACAAACATAAAACACTCTAAAAATACAAATCTTGTTGGTAACATAAATTACCAAAGGAATAGCAGAAACACGTTTAACATGTAATTTTAAAGAGACAGTTGGAAACTAATAAAAAAAAAACTTATTTCCTTTGAGTGCAGTTAAAATGCCTTCTAGCTTATATCAGAAACATTGCAATGATCGTGTTGATTTATGAATGAATGAATGAATGAATGAATGAATATATGGATTCATCACTGAATGAACATATGGCCCTGTTAGCCATACAATTGAAGAGAAACTCCTTTGATTTTGAAACAAAGGCATTTTGTTCCTCCACTTAAATTATGTCACTCTAATTTTTATCATTCCAAACCCCTATGATTTTTTGAAGAATTCCCTTAACACTCCTTTGCATGTAATATAAGCTCCAAACTGACAAAAAGTACCATAAAAGTGGTTCATACAACCTGCGCACTTCAATCATTGAGCACTTTATTAAGAATACCTGTGCACCTACTTATTCCTACGATTATCTAATCAGACAATTATGTGACAACATTGCAATGCATAAATTCATGCATATACGGGTCAGGATCTGTAGTTAATGTTCACAGCAACAATCAGAATGGTTGGAAAAATGTGATCTCAATGATTTCGACCATGGCATGTTAGTTGATGCCAACTGGGCTGGTATGAGTATTTCTGCAACTGCTGATCTCCTGGAAATTTCATGCACAACAGTCTTAAGAGTTTACTCAGAATGGTGCCAAAAACAAAAAACATCCAGTAAGCGGCAGTTCTGTGGATGGAAACACCTTGTTGATGAGAGAGAGATCAACGGAGAATGGCCAGACTGGTCCGAGCTGACAGATAGGCTACGGTAACTCAGATAACCACTCTATACCATTGTAGTGAGCAGAATAGCATCTCAGAATACACAACATTTAGAACCTTCAGGAGGTTGGGCTACAACAGCAGAAGACCATGTTGAGCACTTTATTAGGACCATAATAAAGTGCTCAGTGAGTGCATATTCTAAGTCTTCTGAAGTAATACAATAACAATTGTTAGACGAACAGACCACAATTTAAGTCATTATTCACTGATAATCTTCCCATTCAGTGAGATGTTAGCCACTGTGAACGGATGACTGGATGACAGTGAGTTGAACTTCAGAGCTGGATCAGTCAGATTCATGCATGAACCTTGCAGACAGGTTTTGTGAATTGAATCAGCTAATTCTTTGAAATCGGATATCGCTATTTCTCATTAAAAGGTAATGAAACAATTCAATTTCAGCTCAAGTCTGCCTCTCATCCCTTTTGAAAAATGCAACTCAATTGGGCGTGGACAGCTGTGAGAAGGGCGGGGGGGCGGGGGGGGGGGTCCGCAATATGTCAGTTACCATACCAGCTCTCACAAAATATCGGGATAAAGTATGATGAATAGTACGATTTGTTTTGGCAATGTTAAAGTCAAACCAAAGCAAAGTTAAAGTACAACTAAATATGTTGAACACCACTATCTGAGGGAACAAAACAGCTGTCTGAATTAGTCACTCATTATTAACTGCTCGTAACAGAATTCACAAATAATTTTTACAATGTTTTGTAAGCTCACAAAACTGCACACAAAATCACACTTGTAATTTTATATCTGTAATTTAACGCGCATATAAATGCCAAGCCATGTACTCTGTATTGAAAATATGTGAATGTTTTTGAAACATTAATAACTTTTGGGACTTATTTCAAGACGTTGATTCAAAAAGTGTCTCAATTGACTGAGGCGCTTGAGAGTTTGAAGTGCTGGTCACGTGCATGGCAACGACACTGACAAACCTGCAGCGCTCGCATGTCAAAGGATAATGGCTACGCCTTCTCATAAATAATATCGAGAACACCCATGATGTAAATTTGCTGAAATTCAATGAAAAGCCTAAACCATGTACTTCACGACCTGTGACATTGACTCAATGCTCATTTCAAACCTGGAAGATGAAAATAGCCAGAAAAATCCCTAAATTAACCCTTTATCTCTTTAAATTTTAAATAAAGAAAGTTGAAATTCTCTTCTCTTGTGTGCAAGACATACTGTATATACCTGTTAACATCTCAAAAAATGTGTTGTAGTGTACCATGACCCTTTAACTCTTATGAATGCAGAAAGGTAATCTAGTGCAGACTTTCAGATTTTCAGTGAATAACTTTTTCGTTATGATCCTCAAACATAGCAATCATATTGCCTCTGAAGTTTTGAAATATTGTGTTTAAGTCATATAGAGCAGTTGTATGATACTTTAATAGTGCTTTTTTATTTTGAAGGTTTACAGTCCCAGACTTCACTTTTATTATTTAGAACAGAGTGGCCATGATATTCTACAAATCAAAATCTTTTGTGTTCCATGGATAAAAGTCATAATCACACTCAAAATGAGGCTTTAATTTTGGGGTGAAATCTACTTTTAACAGTGTGCAATAACACACAGATTTCAACTGTACAGTATGAGTGTTTCAGTGAGAAGGTTAGCAATATATGGAAGACAACGACATGCATCTTGACTGAATCCCCTGACCTCTATGACCTTATGAGAGACTGACAGTTCAAAGCATGAATTTCAAGATTAGCCACCACATTCTACACCTGTCCGAAACACATGAGATCCTATAAGTCTCAAAAAGGCAGAATTCTGTCTGTGAACAACCTTGCATAACCTTCCTTTCATAACACACACTGCATGAAAAGAGCTGTATCTGGACCAGTAGACTCCTATTTAAACTGCCGAATTTCAGACTTATTCAGAAATCTACTGGCCA
Organism: Xyrauchen texanus; assembly: GCF_025860055.1. Taxonomy (NCBI): domain Eukaryota; kingdom Metazoa; phylum Chordata; class Actinopteri; order Cypriniformes; family Catostomidae; genus Xyrauchen; species Xyrauchen texanus. The sequence continues at coordinate 12,630,123 of NC_068296.1, read as the reverse complement.
GAGTCTCAAATTCCACAGGCACGCATATACATATGATTATATACCATTTTGGATATATAGCGACTGACGATTCCTTCCATGTTATAGCCATTTGTTGCAATGCTATGTAATCCCCTTAAATTGTCTGTCAGGAGACCTTTTCACAGCCAAGTTACATTTGCATTTCTCACGTTTTGGATCAAATGTTCACCCCTATTGGTCATTTATCTCAAACTGAATTGGCTGCCCTTAACCTACCCTTACATTTTGACAACCACTGGGTCACTGCATGAATTGCCATTCATTTTATTAGTTCAATTTAAAATGTACTCCACCCAATCCCAAACAGCATTTAGCTTTTTCCTCTTATTACAGCCTTTAATCAATGTTTACACAATGCAAATGCTGAGACAATAACTGGGTTTAATGATATTTACTAAAAGGAAAATGTGAAATATACAATTTATAACAATAATAAAATAAACAAACATCTGAATCACAGTGTGAAGGTTCAATTAGAGTTCAGTAAATGAACTGGCATCTGACTTTGTCACTTATCATCACAAGAAAGTGATTAGTTCCCAGACAGAGTGGGTCTGCATTAAGTCTCTTCTGTAGCTCCTGAAACAGATATTCTCAAAGATTTTGGTTTTACAACATGCATTGTCCTAGACACCATCTTCTTAATCAGACATTATGTCCACACAATACTCCTGTGTCTGTCTCATTTGACTTATTATCCAGCAACTGTAGAATATAACAGTCATTTATCCACTGAAAACACCCACTCCTAACAATATATTCATAAAAAAAAAGCATCAACTGTATAATATATTTTAAACTTACTCTTCTCTCTCTTTGCCATATTTTAAATTTGAGTCTCTCAACTCTGCCTTTTCCAGGATGAAAGTAGGAATGCTCCTTCCTTATAGTCTCATTATAAGTCTTGCAGGATGCTTAAAAAACATAAAATATTGTTAGTAACAGAATACTGAATAGTTAAACCAACATAAACATGGATATTAAAAGATTGTAGAAACAGTTTGAATGTTGCCTCATAAAATCTCTGAAGATGAGTAGAGTCTGTTAAATACAGTATTGATATTAAATGCAGTATAAATAATCTGTTGTACCTAGTTTTTTTAAAGATACTTCTTAAAATGATGCAGTCTGACCGTCTGTTTGTGGCATCTGTAGGTGTGTTTGAAGTGACTTAAGTTTGACCAGAGATCAAAACAACAAATGTTTGTTCAGGAGGGGGTGGAATTGAGGTGTGTATGTGGGCATGGGGGGTGGGGAGGGATGTCAGTCATGAATAGTCAACAATGGGGGAGACCAGGGCTGGTTGTTACACTTTTTACTCCATTAAAGCAGGTTTATGTAATTTCTGTATAGACACACACCTTAAAGTCTTGGCTGAAACAAAAGCTGCTGAACACCTCTACTTTATTGTCCAAGAAAAAGATGTTGCAGCACATATTGCCCTAACAGCATGTTGTTGAAAATAACATGGTTGTACCCTCACCCAGACAGATATTTTATGGGAGCCATGTGGAGGTATGGAGATTGCAGGACACAAAGACTGACTCTGCTGCAATGTTTCTACCTGTGGAACATTTTGAAGGCAGATGTGTACTTAGTACTTCATCTGTGCAGATAAACCAGTCAAAAGAGAAGATATCAATAGTAATACCATGTGGCATGGGGGGCGTGGTCATGTGTCGGTCTGCGGGAGAGAGAGAGCGGTAAGGCTTGTCACCTGGTTTGTAATTACCTCTAAAACCTGTGTCTTGTTATAGTGATACGGAGAGAGACATTTAAGGGACGCCAAATGTCGAGAGCGGGAGAGAGAGTGTGTCCATCAAGCACGACAGCCAGAGTGGCAACCTGTGCCCCGTACTGAGATCACCCATAATTGTAACGACGGTTACCGTCGTGTGTAAAAAGAAGTGCTAATAAACAGTACTAACCTTGAACCTGCCTCATTGTCTCCTGACTCCTCCATCACCCCAACCAAACCAGTTTACAGTGGTGCCGAAACCCGGGAGATGGAGGAGTCAGGAGACAATGAGGCAGGTTCAAGGTTAGTAAATTGAAATTTTATAAATTGAGGTTTATTTTTCTGCTTTTATTACTTTATTTATTTATTTTCACAAAATGCTTTAGGCTGTTTTTATGAATGATCCTTTAGCCATTTAAATGAATTATTATATCAGCATATGGTAACAGTGTAGGTGTTGTACAGTACTGTGCAAAAGTTACAGGCACTTGTAAAACATTTTGCATAATGATGATGTCTTCAAAAATAATGCCATAAATAGTTTTCATTTACCAATTAATGTCATACAAAGTCCAGTCAACATAAAAAAGAGCTAAATCAATATTTGGTGTGACACCTAGGTTCACCTGTACAGTTTTCTTGGTTGTTGGCAGATACGATGTTCCAAGTTTCTTGGAGAACTTGTCCCAGTTCTTCTATCTATTTGACAGTCTAAATAGTTTCTTCTCTTCATGTAAACCCAGACTGACTCAATGATGTCTAGATCCGGGCTGTCTGTACAGTAATGTAGTTAGCTGTGGCCAACAATAATCCAAACATTCATTTATTTCCTTTCACATGTACTCTAAAAAGTATTAGGTGCTTGCTGTTTTTTCACTCACAATTGCCAGTCATTAACATATAAAAGGCCCTTACAGCAACACTGCCATCAGACATCAAAACTAGCCAAATTTCAACTGTAAATTTCCATCAAACTTCACGGTTCCATTTACATGTCCACTGAATTGAGGTTTGTGGCTTTTTGCGGATGTAAGCGGCTTCATGATACTTGTGTCTGTTTTTCTTAAAACATCTGACAAACTTGAAGTCAAGTGGGAGTTTACTATTCCCACATTTTCCACATTGGACTCTTTTCATGCAGCAACACTGATTTGGAGGTTTTCAAATGGTTTAATCTGACAGTGAAGAGCATGTGTCTTGGTTGGAATTTTGCCACATTGTAACACACTGCACTAAGCTGTGTAGATCTCAAGAAGATGGCTTTGGGATACATTATTTCTGACAAGTTGTGTTGACTTGTTTGTACAAGAGAAAGAATAAGCAAGTGGATTTTTAGATGAAAGCATGGTGCCTCAGTGTAGAAATCTCCTGAGTGAATAACTTTCTGTGTATGTGTGTAATTAGTTAGAATTGGTTTATTAGCATTCACGGGTCATCAAGGGTTCAGCATGAGCAGTGTAGACCTTCAGCTGGGCATTTTTTTTTATGTTCATTTTGTGAAACTTTCTTACCACCTACATTTTCAAGAATGTGCATATTTTGTGTCCTTTGCTATTTTGTTTTTATTTTTACATTAATTTGTGACTTGTACTTTCGTACCATATCAATTTACCCTAAGAATTAGAAATCTCTCATAATTTACTCACCCTTGTTGCATCTCAAACTCATTTATTTTTTCTGTTGAATCAATGAAGTCCAAAACTTTAAAGCTCCAAGCTCCTTTTTCACTATAAATCGTATGCATGTGTCAAGTTTGCAGAAGTGTGAAAAAGCTTCTCTCATGCTCTTCTCTCATATCCCCTTCAAAACAAAATCTTTGTTTGTTTTCAGCAGAAGAAAGAATGTCACACAAGTTTGAGACCACATAAAGGTGAAATTAAATATGATTAAGGTGATTGAACCTATTACTTTAAAAAAAAAAAAAAAAAAACAGCATGGTCAGGTTTCTGAGCATACCTCGAGATGAAATCCTGATGGTGCCCCTGAATAAAGATACCCTTGGTTCACAACAAAATCCCACATGTTACTTATACTGTTGAAAATTCATAATAATAATAATAAACTGAGAGAATGTATGGTATATTTGTTCAATTGTGCCTCAAGTTTAAACCTGGCTCTCCTTAGTCAACACAATAAACTTAAAGGGGAATAAGAATTGGCTTTTTAAGAGCAAACATAAAACCGAGCACTTGCAGCTGCTATAAATGAGCACTCTCTCAGCTTTAGCCGAGGCCTAGTTGCTAACTAACACAAGTAAATGTGAGGGTAATTGCTTTGGACTTGTAATAGGTTGTGCAAGTAAATGAAAGGTTGTAGGCAATTTAACAGCATACCAGGGTCACTGGAAATAATGAGCTTTGCATTGACAACAATGATCTGGAGAGAGAAATATGTATGATTAATCAAACATGTTTTGGGACAGGAAATTCTGGAATACAGGAATACGGAAATCATGCTGTGAAGGTTAAAGACCATTATATTTGTGTTGTGAAAGAACCTCTTTATGTTGTGTTGATCTGTTGAGAGTTATCCCAATGGAGAGCTGCCCCAGGATTTGTTTTCCTGACCTGGGAAACGTAGAAGTGAGCATAGCTGATGGATAACTGTACAAAATACACAAAGATAACAGCAAGTCAGGACATTTTAAAACAGCAGGATATGTGTAGCACATTCATTGCATTTCTAACTTTCTGTTGTTCAATAACTCTTTTATTGTCTGTTAGATTCCTGATGAATGCCAAAGACATATTTTACTATTCTCAAGTGAGGTATTGTAAATGTAGCCTATTTAGAGATTTCCCTTATATTGCACCTAATTCTGTCTCGCTTCATCCTGTTTTTCCCATTTCATTTTTTTTCTAGCCTCAAATCTGCCAAATCTGGAACCACCTGGAACTGATTTGGGACCAGTTATTGAAGTGTTCAGCATCACTAGATCTAACAAATAAACATCCTCCACATACATATTGATGCAAATTGCTGGAAGAATGTGGCCAGTGTCATCTCCAGAGCCACCCCCTGACCACTTTCTCCTTCTTTCATCCCGAGAACATCAATATAAATCTCCATTTCTGAAGCACGTTGCTCTGCATCAGCCAGAAATGTGCGGATAAACCGTTCAGTTATTCATCTACGTGATTCAGTAGGTACAGTTTCCAATGAGCTGACTCAAAATGCTTTCCTGCAGCTCGTTAGTTTAAACATAATCCTGTGAGGAATGTTGTCATGCCTTTTTTCTGGTACATGGAGTTCTGGACGATACCCTCTCCACATACAGCCAATGCAAACAGCTGGGCAACTGCTGACTTTGATAACAAGAGAAGGCAAAATCTGATATTTGGAACTATTTGAACTCACTGTCCCCCAATTCATTCCAATGTAATGTTGTAATCTGATTCTCTCCTTCCCCTTATTTGGAAAGTAGTTGCAAAATACATAAATTTTAAGCTCATCTGCTCTTAAAAGTGTTTGTACAGCTTTGCAGTGAATTACTGATAATAAAGTCATTAATTATAGGATTAATTCTGCAAAATTGCAAATGATGTAAGCAAAAAGATATGGCTCAGCAAAATGTAAAAAACGTCTCGGGTTATGACTATAACCCTTGTTCCCTGAGAAGGGAACGAGACACTGCGTCGTTGAAAACGACTCTTTGGGGAACGCTCCTTAGCGTGCGCCTCTGAAGTATGAATGAAACTATTCCAATCTTGATTGGTGTTGCGTCATGACGTAACATGTGACGGCATAACCGGATGCATAAAAGTGACGCCGGCACACATACACATTAGCCTAGCGATGAAGCAAGCCGCTCTCAGGCCTTGAGGGGCGTGGCAGGACGACGCAGTGTCTCGTTCCCTTCTCAGGGAACAAGGGTTATAGTCATAACCCGAGACGTTCCCTCCGAGGGAACTCGCGACTGCGTCGCTGAAAACCACTCTTTGGGGAACGAATGCCCACTAGGCCACGCGACCGAAAAAAGGCCTGCCCTAGGGTGAAACTGAACTCAGGCACTCAGCTAGGACGAGAGCACACGCGCGCCAGGCGTACTAGGGAGGTGCAGACTGTAAAACCTGATGAAAGTGTGCGGGTAGCCCAACCGGCTGCCTCACAGATCTCCTGGAGGGGTACTCCCGATAAGAGAGCCCTAGAGGACGCCATGCCTCTAGTTGAATGAGCCCTCACGCCAAAGGTGAAGGCAAATTGCGACCTTGTAGGCCGAGATAATAGCCTGAACAATACAATTACTAATGGTTTGTTTTGAGGCAGGGAGCCCCTTCTTAGGTGACCCAAAACACACTAACAGTTGGTCCGACCTCCTCCAAGAAGAGGACCTCTCGAGGTAACGCCAAAGCTCTGACAGGGCAGAGCAAATGGAGCCTCTCTTCTTCTGCCGACACATAAGGTGGAGGATGAAAAGCCTGCAGGATCAGAGACCGTGCCGTGTTAGACGGCACCTTAGGCACATAGCCAGGTCTCGGTGTAAAATGGCTTTAACTCCGCCAGGGGCAAACTCCAAGCAAGCTGGCGCCACTGCCAGGGCTTGAAGATCACCCACCCTCTTTAGAGAGGTAATAGCTAAGAGAAAAGCCATCTTGAACGCCAGGTCCTTGGGCTAAGCCGACTGAAGGGGTTCAAGGGGGCCAGGGATAACCCTTCGAGAACCACCGCCAGGTCCCAGGCAGGAACCCTGGACCTGGTTGTCGGTCTCATCCTCCATGTACCACGGAGAAAACGAATGACCAGCTGGTGCCTCCCCAGAGGCCCATCACTCAGTGGTGCATGGAACGCAAATGGCAGCCACGCACACCTTGAGTGTGGAAGGGAGAGACCCAGAGAGAAACGATCTTGAAGAAACTCCAGAACTGAAGCCACCGGGCAGTTAACTGGATCTACTTCATGTTCTCTACACCAAGTGGAGAACACATTCCACTTGAGGCCATATAATCTCCTAGTAGACGGAGCCCTAGAGCTAAGTATGGTTTCAACCACCCCCACTGATAGACCAGCATTTAGGTACTGAACCCCCTCAGGGGCCAGACCCACAGTTTCCACAGCTCTGGACGAGGGTGGAAGACTGTGCCCCCGCTTGAGACAACAGATCCCTCCTCAGAGGAATCTGCCATGGCGGAGCTATCAGGAGTGAAATTATGTCTGAGAACCATACTGGCCGGCCACATGGGGGCAACCAGAAGTAGACTGATGCCCTCTTGGCGGACCCTTTCCAGGACTCCCGGAGCAGAGCGATCGGGGAAATGCGCACAGGCTAAGCCTCGCCAAGCCTGTACTATGGCGCCCAACCCCAGTGGGGCTGGATGTGAGAGGGAGAACCAAAGTGGACAGTGGGACGCCTCTCGAGACGCTAACAGATCCACTTCTGATGGTCCAAATTTGTCCCATATCAACTTCACCACCTCTGGATGAAGTCTCCATTCCCCGGCCTCAGCCCCTGCCTCGACAGGATGTCTGCTCCCTGATTCTGAACCCCCGAATATACATTGCTCTGATAGACAGTATTTTCCCTTGGGACCAAAGAATTATCTGATGCGCCAGTCTGCACAGAGGGCGCGATCTGAGTCCTCCTTGTCGGTTCAGATAAGCTACCACTGATGTATTGTCCGAACGCATCTAGGACATGGTAACCCTTGATGTCTGGAAGGAAGCTCCTCAGAGCCCTGAACACAGCCAACATCTCTAGACAGTTTATGTGCCAAGAATGATGATGGTCCTGCCACAGACCCCTGGCAAAGCTGCCGCCCATGATCACGGCTTCAGCCAGTGAGGGAGGCGCCTGTCGAAACGGTTTTCCGGCGACATGACGCTCCCAACACTGGCCCTTGGGACAGGAACCAAGGTTTCTTCCATATTAGCAGAGAACGAAGGCACCTGCGCGCTACTCTGATTATACTGAAATGGATTCCCGCTGGGGAAAACCCCTTGGCTTTCGGCCACCACTGGAGGGGCCTCATGTGTAGAAGGCCCAACGGTACAATGTTGGATGCCGCTGCCATGAGGCCCAGCAGTCTTTGAAATTGCTTTACAGTGATGGCCTGGCCTAGCTCTAACCCGGACACCATCGCCATAAGGGACTCGACACGCGCAGGAGACATGCGTGCCTGCATCGTAATCGAAGTCCCACACAACACCCAGAAATGTTGTGCACTGGGATGGTTGTAACACACTCTTTTTGTGTTGAGTCTCAACCCCAAACTTCGAATATGGCCAAGGATCTACATCTCGATGCCGAATCGCCATTTCTCGAGACTGGGCCAGAATGAGCCAGTCATCGATATAATTCAGTATGCGGATGCCCTGAAGTCTCAGAGGAGCAGGAGCTGCATCCATACATTTGGTGAATGTGCGGGAGAGAGTGCTAGGCCGAACGGAAGAACCCGATATTGGTAAGCTTCACCCAAAGCGTAACCTCAGGAACCTCCTGTGACATGGAAGGATGGGTACATGAAAATAGGCGTATTTTAGATCTATCGTGACAAATCAGTCCTCGGATCTGATCTGACTCACGATGACAGGAATGGTAAGCATTTTGAACCTGAACCTCCTCAAAGGCCGGTTCAAAACTCTGAGATCTAAAATCGGCCTCAACCCCCCATCCTTTTTGGAACTATAAAGTACCGGCTGTAAAGACCGGACTCCTTGTCTGAATGAGGAACACGCTCTATGGCCTCCTTCAGCAGCAGAGATTGCACTTCTTGTTCCATCACCTGAGCCTGCTCCGGAACCACTGTAGTCTGCACCACCCCAGAGAATTTGGGGGGTGGTGCCCGAACTGCAGTCTGTACCCTGATTTTATTATATGCAGGACCCATGCAGATATGTTGGGAAGATGATTCCATGCCTCAACAAAATCTACTAAGGGAACCAGCCTCTCGAGGCTGATCTCGGTGTTTTTCGAGCACTGTTCTCGACTTCCTGAAGCGAGATACCGGCAGGGTTTAGTCGATACAGTTCTTGTGACCACAATTGATGTGTGTTTTTATTTTTTGACGCTAACGGCACGGTGTGCGTTCAGCTGGAAATTGATGTGGCCCGAAGCGTCAGAGACGGGCGGAACCGACACCGATTTCCTGAGGACTCCGCTGCGAGAGCAACCTCGGTTGCTCTGCAGCGGGGACAGCCCTCCGAGGTTCTACCACCTCGGTAGAACCTCTTTCCGAAGCTTCTACTAAGGGAACCAGCCTCTCGAGGCTGGTCTCGGTGTTTTTCAAGCACTGTTCTCGACTTCCTGAAGCGAAAGACCGGCAGGATTTAGTCGATATGGTTCTTGTGACCACCATTAATGCTTGTTTTTTTTTTTTGACACGAACGGCACGGTGTGCGTTCAGCTGGAAATTGATGTGGCCCGAGCGTCAAAGACGGCGGGAACCGACACCGATTTCCTGAGGACTCGCTGCGAGAGCAACCTCGGTTGCTCTGCAGTGGGGGCAGCCCTCCGAGGTTCTACCACCTCGGTAGGACCTCTTTCCCGAAGCTTCAACTAAGGGAACCAGCCTCCCGGGTGTTTTCAAGCACTGTTCTCGACTTCCTGAAGCGAGAGACCGGCAGGATTTAGTCGATATGGTTCTTGTGACCACAATTGATGCTTGTTGTTTTTTTTTTTTATATATATTTTTTTTTTTTTTGACACGAACATACAGTGTGCGTTCGGTGGAAATTGATGTGGCCCGAGCGTCAGAGACGGCGGAAACCTACACCGCTTGTGTGCGCCATGTAAGCCCTACTTATTAAAGCAGATGTATCTCTGCAGGGCTTACTAGGCAGCGCCGGGTTTTAGCCCATATCCCGTGCCCCCAAAACATCGTTCTGTAATCAAACACTGGGGCTGGAGATACGGGCAATGCGGTTTACCCCACGATCTCGTTCTGTGGAGATCGGGAAAACGGCAAACCCCGCGCTGAGGTTGTGATCTGTGCCGCAGGAAGCGCACGTCTAATTTGCTTTCAACTTGCGTTCCCTGCTCATTTTGTGGCCAGCTGATATTCAGTCTGGCCACGGCACGCGTCATAACCTCAATCAGCTCCTCATAAGCTTGGCCAAAAACCGGCGTGCTTGGCTCACGCGATTAGATCGCATCGATGCTGAGCATATCCACTTCCTCGGAAGCAGTGAGCTCAAGCATCGGGACCTGATCATGGGCAGAAGAAGCCGCGACGGGCTTCTGCACCACACACAGTAGGCTCGGGATCCTCAAGCGAAGAATGAGAAAGTGCGCAGCAGTCTCATTCTCATCTGCAAAATCCGCTCGCGAACCCCGCGATCTCAATCGCCGCGCTGCCTCAACAGACGCGGGACCAAAACCGTGGGGAACGCGAGCCTGACCGTGCTCATCAAAGCACGCCAACCGGGAGCGCAGCACTCTCATGGGTAGTGCTTCACAACTTTCACAGGCAGATCCCTCGAGAGCTGCCTGTGCGTGCTACGCTCCCAAACAGTTCACACATAAAGCGTGCGTGTCCCTACCCGTAATGAAACGAGGGCAGGGGTGCACGCACTTCTTGAACTGTTCGGTGGCCATAATATTTTTAAATCAGACAAACAACCAAATAAGACAAACAATTTCAACATAGAGCGCTTGCTGAAGAGCGAAAGCTAATGTGTATGTGTGCCGGCGTCACTTTTATGCATCCGGTTATGCCGTCACATGTTACGTCATGACGCAACACCAATCAAGATTGGAATAGTTTCATTCATACTTCAGAGGCGCACGCTAAGGAGCGTTCCCCAAAGAGTCGTTTTCAACGACGCAGTGCGAGTTCCCTCGGAAGGGAACAGTCTTAAACAGGCTGATTTTCTGTAAACTCTCTAAAGCTGTTATTCTAAATAAATGTAGCAACTTAAAAATAAAATAAAAACATATATATATATATATATATATATATATATATATATATATATATATATATATATATATATTTTTATTTTATTTTAGTTTACTTTATATATATATATATACGTATGTTCTTGTATATTTATATGAGCTGCCAGTCGATTTAACTTTTTAATGCCGATTAATCGCATACATTTTTACAGTTAATCGTGATTCATTGCATATTTTGAAAGTGCTGAAATTGTACTAAATAATTTTCTCGTCAAAATGCATTTATTTGTTTTGTTTTTTTTATGAAAAAAACAATATGTAACAATATAATGCTTAATTTACATTTACAAACAAAGCTTTCCAAAGTATGAATTTAGAAATGCACTAATTTAGCACCAATTCAAGTAACATTAAACTTTCCCAAAGTCTAAGTGGGAGGTTGACTAACTGAAATAACTAGTCCCCCCATAGGTTTCATATTCATTCCAATGGCCATTAAATCTCTTAAACTCTCATCCTCCATAATATTAATCACCCAGGAGATTGTGGCTATCCACTTTGCTACAGCAATCGTGAAGCCACGTTCATGATTCATGAGAGTGCGTCAATGTCAGCCTCAACCGCAGCTTTGATCTCAACCTAAAAAGAACAAAAAAACAGACAACGACTAATTTAGCATTTTCATGATAGTTAAGACTTGACCTGCTTCTGTGGTAATTAATTTGCACCTTACAGAGGCTACAAAGTACTTGATTTCTGTCACAAGTCCCATCTGGGCTTGTTTTGTACATATAAATGGCATTAAGAGGTCCTTTCCCATCGCTGTAGTTTGTGTGTGTTTCGGTGTGTCTGTCTGTGTAATGTTGTAAAACGTAAAAAACGTAAAGATATTTCGTAACAGAGGCATTTTGTTGGCTCTGTTTCCGCAGGAGCACTTCAAGGAAATCGACAGCATTCTGTTTTGTCATGTGACTCGTTGCAGCAGAAGTTGACCCTTTAAATGACAGTCTAGAGTTTTGTGAACCGTATTCATTCAGTTTTTATTCATTTAAATTTTGTGTTGCGTATAGCAAAGCCAAAATACAACATCCACGTGGACGTGGGGTCGCACAAGGATACAATTTACAGTATATATATATATCTGTAAAGGGATCAATGGAAAGGAGGAGAGGAGAACCAGCTTGACAATATAAATAAAAGTTTAATCATAAACTGAAACTTAACAGACAAACACACACGACGGACATGTCCGTAAACGATCTCTCTCTCCCGCACGATCCTCTGCAGTCGACCTTTAACCTTCTCGGAGGCTTGATTAGCCTAATACGGGACCCGGCCCGGCCCCGCCCTCCGCCCTGCCACATTCCTCCCTTGTTCTCTCAGGCTGGGGAGCCCCCAGCATGACGTACACCCCCCTTCCATGGGGGAGGGCGTGCCCTAAGCCCCATCTGCCAGCAGATCATCCCCGTCTACCTGGACAAGGGGAGGGAAACTGAAATAATTAAATTGGGGGGTACGTCCTGTAACAGTGTAGAACCCCCCAAAAATACACTGTAATATTTAAAAGAGAGGGAAAAGGCCAACGCAGAGCGGCAGTGAGAGAGAGAGGAGAGAGAGATGAAAAAAAAAACTCTTACTCGCCAGTTCTCCAACACGCCGCAGCTTGTTCCTCGGCCACTCCTCCACCCTCTATCGGACGACAGCCACGCCTCTCCGGGCGGACGGAACACCCCGCCGTGTTCTCGGGGAACAGAAGGGGTCTCCCCCGCCCCTGGCAGCGGTTCTCCTGCTCCAGGTGGTCGGCAGCGAGCCCCTCCCCGCTCACGGTCTCAAACCCCGCCACGTTTCAGCAGATGGTAGACGACTTCTGCGCCAATGGCAGCAGCCCTGACCGCTCCAGGCGGTCGGCTAGGAGCCCCTTCTCCCCTCGCGGTCGGCGGCCATCGTCCTCTTCCAGGCGGGTGGGCTCCTCTTCCCCCGGCAGACGGCCGCGGCTGTTCCGTTAGGGTGGACGGTAGTGGCGAGAACTCTACTACGGCGTATCCCTCCTCCTTCCCGGATTTCGGCACCAGTGTAAAGGGATCAGTGGAAAGGAGGAGGTGAGAACAGGCTTGACAATATAAATAATAGTTTGATAAATAATAAACTGAAACTTAACAGACAAACACACACATGACGGACATGTCCGTAAACGATCTCTCTCTCCCGCACGATCCTCTGCAGTTGACCTTTATCCCTCTCGGAGGCTTGATTAGTCTAATACGGGACCGGGTGTGTAGGATCACGACACGGCCCCGCTCTCCGCCCTGCCACATATATATATATATATATATATATAAATTAGAATATATTAGAATATATTTTAGCTATCAGTGAGAAGACATCTGTGTACATTACCGAGTATAATTATCAGCAAAAAAGAAGATAAACTAATACAATCTTTTGTTTTGACAATGTAAGGAGGGCAGGCTTTGATTAATATTAATTTACACATCAGTCTCTATGAAAAAAAAAAAATCTCTACAAGCTTAACCAGCAAGGTCAATAGTTTTAACAGAAAAAAGGCACTAAATTTGCTGGTGAACAGTATTGCCATTCTGGTCAACCAGCTTGATCAGCAATTACCAACTTAAACCAGCCTGGACCTGTGTGGAAATTAATACTGGCTAATAGGGCTGCAATTAATCTAAATTAAATCAAAATTGTGTTATAATCTCAGTCCAGTCTATATTAAATTAGAGCATTATTATATTGTTTTCAGAGTGATTCTGTGCTCCACAACTCCATCTCATGCTTAGAATAACAGAAGTGTGGGGACAAGTAAGTTTAGTTGGTCTAGGTATGTCTTGTCATTTGGGGACAAAGTTGGGGGGGAGGGTGTAGTACCACTGTTTGTTTTGTTTGGCAAAATGTAAAAATCTCGTCCGATGGTTTTGCCTATATAGTAGACATTAACTGTACACTTACAGCCTCTTTGGTTATTGTTTTTCTATATCCTGTTGCATTGTATAACTCTATTTATTACATGGAATGTTAAAGTGTTAGAGCATGTGATCAAGAGGAAAAAAATATTGACCTTTCGAAAAAAGGTCAATATTACTATTGCTTAAATAATGCTTCAGGAAACACATTTATCAGATCTTGAAAATTCATAACTGAAACGAGACTGGGTAGGGCAAATATATTATTCTTCCTGCATAACAAATTCAAGGAAGAGTGGTACGGCTATTTTAATGAGTAAACATTTACATTTTATTTTAGAACATCAAATCAATGACCCAGACAGAAGATATGCTCTAATTAGTGGTTCACTATATTGACGATTAGATTACCTATTCTATCTCTCAGTATTCTGGCCATTAACATGGATGACTGAAGGCATTATTGTTTGTAACAATTATTTTTATATCATTAACAGAATGTTGAACAATGTTGAACACTTTAACATATGATTTGTTTTGCATTTTAAATAGACAGCTTTCTTGATTATACAGTAAAAATACAATCTAGTTTTGTTGCATCATGTTGCCCCACACCACCAATAACAGAATCAATAAATCAATTTAGTTTCTTCAAAATATTTAACATTTATGTTGGTTCATGTAAGATTTATATAAATGCCCATCGGTTGCTCATTTGAGCATGAAGCAGTGGCGATTTATCAGGGCCTTCCACTCCTAATTAATCTACAAATGAATAGCTAAAAAACAAAACAAATGTATCCATTCAGAATTTAATCCTAGATGCTTGCAAGCAAAGTGTGACAACTGTTTCACAAATCGCATGCTCCAAGCCATGCTTGTTAGCCGAAGCAGCACGTGAGTCGGGGCTTCACCCCGTCAGGCTTTCAGAATTTCGACAGAATCCCTCAGAATTTCCACAGAATCCCTCAACACTGCAGTGAATAGGCATCTTAAATCAGATTGTCAGATTCATCAGCCAATCAGGTTGATTTATTCGTTCTTGTGGGTGTGGTCTTAAGGATATGTCCCAGTCCAGGCCTACTAGCTGGCCTTGAGCAACGCAATCACGCTTTAAGTGATGTAATTTGAAAGCGAAGAGCACGAGATCTTGCTGACGAGTCGGCTGTCATCACTGCTGGTATTGCTGTTGAGAAAGAGATCCTTATGGATTTACAAACCTGAGATGTTCTGCACGATCGTGCGATTGATTAATTAAACAGGAAAGAAGGACTGATTTTCACTTCAAGCTATTTGGTATGTGCTTTTTGCATTGTTATACCAACATCAGGAGTTTTCTAAGTGTAAATTAGGTTGCTTGAGCATTCAGTGTCAGATCAAGTTTTGAAAAGTAACCGTGTTGCGAGCAAAAATTTAAACACAAATATTATTAGAGGTCCTTGGTATTAGACCTTCTTGCTTCTGGCTTTCATGCATTGACGTGTTTTTAAAATGTCAATTGGTATTATTAGTTGACTGCCATGTAATGTATGATGGGCATACAGCATCTTGTTCATTGTGAAACTGTTTTCTAAATGGCATGAAATGCACTGAAGGCATTGACTTAAAATGCACAGGCCACAGCTGGCATGAAGGTATGATTATACGATTGTGAATGTTACAGCCAGATGGCTAACAGAACAAGTCGGATAAACTGGGTTTGTATCAATCTTCTGAATTAATTGGAATTAATCTTAAAATCAATTTAATTAATTGACAACAAAACAGGTTTAATTACATTGATATTTATCACATATAAAAGATTTAAAAAAGTGTAAAAATAATTTTGCTTTTAAACAACTGCTTGTTCCATACACCGCAGATTTTTTGGATATTCATAACTTTTCTAAACATCCTGCCATATAAATGTTCTCTCATCCGCACAGTTTAATGATGATGAGTTCACACATATAAAAATGTGTTTGGAAAAATATGAGACAAAGGCATTGCTCTCAAGAACACCAGGGTGGGTGAATCCGGGCCACGCATCAGACATCCCTGCTTGTTCAGAATGATCAAAGGAAGTCAGCGCAGGCATGCTAGATATTCAAGTGCCTTCACAGATGGTGATGTTGACCCTGGAAGACCTAGCTTTGCTGTAGTTTAGGAAACAGCTCTAGCACTAGGGCCATGTGGGATCTCACTTTTTTCTTTAAAGAGCATGTTAGATTGAGTGAGAGAAAGAGAGAGAGAGAGAGAGAGAGAGAGAGAGAGAGAGAGAGAGAGAGAGAGGGAGGAGGAGATGAGAACATTTTTATTTTTTCACAGAACATTGTAAGCACTCAGAGAGGCATATAGAGAAGTGCAGAGGAGAGCAACAGGCAGTCGTCTCTGGAGAGAGTCTGAGAGAAATGCTCAGTCCACTGACAACAACTCAAAATCTGGACAGTAAGGAAGAGGGAGGTTTTTCATACTGCTGCCTGCCCTGGGGCCTCATAAATAATCTGCCTTCCTCACAGCTATGCCTGGACCACAAACTAAACAAAGGAAAAAGTTTATTTACTACATGTAGTCTGATTTGCACATGTACACTGTAATTTATCTATACCTGACCATCTTTAACCTGCTGGACTCAAGAATAAAACTTACAGGTTCCTCACTGTCCTGTCTTTTTTAACTTGTGGAAGTTGTAATTCTTTAACAGGAGTTTAACTTGACAAGATGCTGCCAATTTTCTTCGTGACATGGTGGGTTGGGGCGTTCCTTGGAATCGTAGGAGGTCAGTCCCAATCTCAGCAACAGTCCCAGACTGAGGACTCAAACCCCTGGAGACAGAGGATTCAGTGGGAGAATAATGGACGTGTATACAGTCTTCTCAACAGTGGGGCAGAATATGTCCCTGCTCAGGCTCATGAACGAGACAGGAACCACAGAGTTTTTCTAGCTGATGCTCCCAACCATAGATCACAGGGTGGGAATGTTCGCAGGCAAGCACCTTCTAGAGGAATCTCCGAGACTTTGAGAGGTCAAGCCAGACATCCTTTTGGATTCGGGCAGGTGCCGGACAACTGGCGTCAAGGTACAGCAGGGGCAAGTGAAACAAGTCGCTTCCAGTCATCTCCCAGCACTCGCTTTAGAGTGTCCTCTGGCTCATCCTCCTCCTCATCATCCTCTTCTTCATCCTTAAACGTTCCATCTTATCCACAGTTCCCATTACCTCAACAGCCTCCTTATGGTTCTCCCTATGACTCAGGTTTGGACAGGGCGTATGAACCACCCTTCCGTGGAATAGGGTTTTCTTCAGGCACTAGTGGTGGCTTCACTGGAGGAGGGTATGGAGGGGGTGCATACTCTACTGGCAGTTTTGGAGGAGGAAGCTATACAGGAGTGGGTCCAGCACCTGACGAGAGGTATCGCCACTTTCCCCCTCACAGTCAGCCATACCCAGCTCTTCCTGCCCAACCTGAACAGCCACAAATCGCAGATGGATTGGACCACAGATACACACAAAGTCTGTACAATGAGGACAATCGAGATGCTGGTAATGCTGCAGTACCTGTCTCTAATGGTGCACCGACCAGTATGGGGTCAGCAGCATACCAGCCTGCAGTACAAAGTCCTCAGTACGAGCAGTTCCCACCCTTCGGAAGGCCCCAGCCACAGCCTCCATTCATGCAACCACCTCCACGGAACCCTCTCGTCTCCAACAATGCAGAGAGCACCAGCATCAATGTCGGGAGTGTTTATCGTCCGCAGCAAAGAGGTAAGGTGCATTTCCATGTCGCACACACTTATATAACATACTTAAGGATGTCCATTCTCTTTGTACATGATCCAGTTCATCATGACCCACATGCCATTCCCATGCTGGTCTAGGCTGGGTTATGCTGATAAGGCCTGGTTTGGTGCATGCCTAGCATGTGAATCAACATAGCCATGTTGTTCACAAACAAAACCTGGTGAAGCTGGTTGACCTGTATAGTGTCTCTCTCTCTCTCTCTCTTCTGTTAATGCTAGTTAAAAGGGTTTGGTAACTAGGCAAATTTTGATCTTTATCAATCGATCCTGATATTGATTCTTAAAATTCCAAGATCTACCTTTTACTTTTAGTTCAAATATACTTCTTACAAATATTTGACAGTTTAACTATAGTTTGCACCCTGTTGTTAGTTTAAAAAATTACGATTTTTGGATTGTACAAAGTTAGGTTCCCTGTATAATTTATGCTGCAGCATTAGCTTATGGGAAATGTATTTAATGTGTAAACAAAATGGAAATTATATCTAAAAATGTTCCTAACTAATCAGAATCGAACTGAGAGCTTGTGAATCGGAATCAAATAAAATTAGGAAATCTGTATTCAATCCAGCATTCAAAACACAGCATATGCTGGTGACCAACTATTCTGTTTATTGTTTTGTTTTTTCAACAGGACACACTTGATTTGACTTATTCATTTATTTGGTTAGACACAGACTAAAAGGGGTTTATTTGCAGATTGTTTTTACCAATTTATCATGCCCTAAAGTAGCTACTTCTCATGCCCCAGGTCCCAGTTGTATCAAGTCCCTGGTGTCGATTTTGCAGTGTATGCTAATTCAGGCTGACAAAACTTATTATTATGCTGCTATGCTAATAAAGTTAAAAACTGAGGAACTACAGTAGGTGCTTTAGCTCTTGCACGGCTGGGAATTTTGGAAAATGTATACACGTGTGGAGCTCATTTCAAATTCTCTCTCTCTCTCTCTCTCTCTCTCTCTAAAGGAGCGGAAGTGAGAAAAAAGAGAAACATCTAAAAAATGTAATTTTTCTGCCATCTCTTTGTGTTTCCTGGCAGCTGCAAACCCTTTGGATTTGACAAACACAAAACTCTAAGGGACACAAACTGCACAAATGTGTGCTCTGTCCTACCATCAATTCACCCAAGCATCATAGATTCCCTTCCCACTTTTCTTTGTGTTTATTTTCAATCAAATGAATTGCAAGTTGATCTCAGAGCCTGTGTTATTGGAACCAGGTGTTGTAAAATGTGTGTATGAGCCTATGGATAGGAGAGTGATTCTGCACAAAGAGTGGTCATTGTTTGGAAATTTGGTTCTGGTTTATGGTGATGACTGCACTGCGGAGGCTAAGGAGTGAATGACCCCAGTATTTGCCATAAAGGGTGGGGTGAGGGGCATAAGTGGTGTGGTTGTTGTGGAGTGGATAGTGAGCATGGGGAACATGAGGCCTGTTTGGGGGATAGCAGGGTGTTACTTCACAATAAGTTTGTGGTGTTGGGAGATGGAAATCCCTAACACACAAGGGGTCCATTGCCTCAGGAAATAGAAAATATTTAGCTAGTACCTAAATAAAAGTGTGCATATATGCGGATGGTTGTGAGGAGGTTTGTGGATGTAGAGTGAGACCATCAGAGACTTTGAGACATTGCTGGTCATTGCCAAGTGTGCAGGCTCATTTTGTAATTTGAAATGCTCTTTGTCTCTAGCTTCACGCACGACTCACCACCTCAGTTTACAAAATCCAGTCTTACGGGAGAGGGGTGTAAACTCAATTCACTGGAAGTTACACATGTGGAAAAATTTAAATTGAGTAATAAAGGACTCAAAGAAATGATGCCTGTGAAAACATACATTCCCTGTGTGATTGAGTCTCAAAATGGCATTCTAAAGACAAAAATACAAAAACTGGATTACAATACACAACTTATTATCGGAACAGATTTTAAGATACTAGGCATCACAAACGTGGCAACAATCTGCTCTAATTGGTTAGCATTGGTCAGCAAAAAAAAAGACAAAAATCTTAAAAATGCGATAGAATGGGGGCCTAGGTAGCTTAGCGAGTATTGACACTGACTACAACCCCTGGAGTCCAGGGTGTGCTGAGTGACTCCAGCCAGGTCTCCAAAGCAACCAAATTGACCCAGTTGCTAGGGAGGGTATAGTCACATGGGGTAACCTCCTCGTGGTATCTATTAGTGGTTCTCGCTCTCAATGGGGCATGTGGTAAATTGCGTGGATTGACTGCAACCCGGACTGAGGTGAGTAACCACACCACCACGAGGACCTACTAAGTAGTGGGAATTGGGCATTCCAAATTGGGGAGAAAATGGGATAAATGTTGTATTTTTTTTAAATGCAATAGAAACGTTAACCATGAATCTGTACAGCATGAAGTGTTAATTAGACCTTACACATATGGTCTTGTCTCCCACATTCACTGTCACAGAAACTACCAATCTAATGTTAAAACCAAATCCCAAGAGCAAAAATTTCGGGATTTCTCGCTAACAACCACTAGATGACGCCATTAGCTTGTGCAGTGCAGACCGAAGCAGTCAATGTTTTAAACCAAAGACTCCATCCAGCACTAGGATATGCGGTATAGTAATCATGCAAGGCCATATTGCGATTTCAGTCTTAATTAAATCCATAATGCTGCATTAACAGATATCATACCAATGTTTCAGAGGTTAACGTCTGCAGGTTTTAAAGAGATTTGGATGGTTTTCCTTTAACATGTACTTACTATAAGTGCTGCTTTTTCAGCTGTCAAACTTCCACATTATTGTGAAAATAACAATGAATAAAAATGTAATATTACATGTCATTAGGAGAGCCAACCCTTCTACATTACTCGGCTTTTATTATTTCTGGATTGTGTGCATTTAAATTGAACAGAGTTCTTATAGAGAGTGGTCTCCAAAAAAATAATATCTGTAACCAAATTCCCGATCTAAAAAAAAAAACTTGCATAAACTGAACATTTTCTAATGTCTGGACTGTATCTGCAGGGGTTTATGAGTATACATACAAATGGTTAGATATATTTTTATCTTCACATATAAACTTCACTTTATATGTGAAGTTAAACTCACGATTTCACTGCAAATTTCATATCAGGAATGCAGGAATTGCATCTTAACAATAGGGATTTTTAACTTGTCATCAACTGTGGCAATGGTTCAAATCCATTTTATATCCAACTATTTTATTTCTCTTTTGAATGAAAGTAAACATGTCTTAGTTAAATTAAGTCCTGATGGCAAAAATCAGTAGCCTCCAACTTGCGCATTCTCAACAATTCATGTGCATGATGTAGAAGCAGCAGTGAAGTTTGAGTATGTGAAGTTGTTTCAAAGGAAATTTGAATGGCATTTGTTTGGGTGAAAAATGCTTCTTTAGAATGCACCAGACAGGACATTGTTAATAAGATATTATCCCCGATTAAATATTGTATTTGTAATTTAATTTAATTGTTTTGATGGATTTACACAATTATGTGGAAAAAACAGCATTTCAGTGTAATCCAGAAGAACCACATTCCTGAACACTGGGGAACCACAGTCTTTCACACTCTCTTTACACTGTTTACTAAAGCTGATCCAGGAAACTTTGTGAGGTCTTTAATTCGGTCTTGAAAAGAGCTTGCAAATCGGATGTGTACACAGAGATGGAGATGGCAAAGCACTCACTGGAAACCCACATCTCAGTGGAGTGGAAGAGCAATATTAGCATGTCTGCAATAAGAAGACTGACTAAGGACATGGAGTGGTGGTGGTGGTGTAGTGGGCTAAATCACATAACTGTTAATCTAGAAGGTCGCTGGTTCGATCCCCACAGCCACCACCATTGTGCCCTTGAGCAAGGCACTTAACTCCAGGTGGCTCCGGGGGATTGTCCCTGTAATAAGTGCACTGTAAGTTGCTTTGGATAAAAGCGTCTGCCAAATGCATAAATGTTAATGTAACTAAGGTCATGATGTTTTAAAGAGTAAAAGTTGATCCAAACTCTAAGCATGCCTTCAGCATAATGGAGATTAGATCTGGCATCTTTACTGTTGCTTTGAAAGATTTTCTTCTCTCTGAAAGCCAGTGCATGCAAAGCAGGAAAGCAGATTTAGCATGTTTCTAAACTGAATGCTGTCTTCCCTTTAAAGAAATGTTAATGTCCATGTAAGATCATTTGATGCCACAGATTAGACTACAATTGTACTATATTCATAAGATTCTAACAGCCAGGATGCATTCTTTAACTGAAGGTGAAGTGGTTCCACTGGCACTGTACTGCTTGGCTGAAAGTTGTATGAACCTTAGCTGTCACAGCTAGCTGTTTTTCTTTTTTATTTATTTTTCTGTTTTCTAACAGAGTTGGTCATAGGCCCAATTTGAATCCTGTAGGGAAGTGAGCTCATTTTCTTTCACTGTCACCCTCCCTCATCTTTCGTACTCTTGTTATCCCCTTGAAGCTATGTGCAATACTTTGTTCTTTACTCTGGTAGTATAAACTTATTTTGCCTAACCTTGAAACCAGATGAGAAACAACATTTGATCTATTATACTCTGAGGCTTCAGCATTACCTCATAAAACAACTATTTTTCTCTTGTGTATTGTTTCAAAGGCATGCTTATTTGGACACAGACATTTTTTCATATATGTTTCTCACTTTTCCATTTAAAAGTATGTAACTTCAGAACATTAAAGAACCCCATTTGTCCCCAGAACAGTGTTTTCTGAGACAGGGGTCTTCAACAGGGGGTCTGCAGCAGTACTGCAGGGGGTTTACCATATTTTGTTTGATCTCAAACTCATGTTTGTGAAAAATTTAAAATATGCTTTCAGCAAAAATGAAATATGTTAACTCAAATGCTAAAGTGTTAATCAAAGCTAAAGTTTAGAAGCTTAGAAGTTCAGCTAAATGTTTCATTGTCCCTCCCACATTACAATATAATAGTAAAGTGTAATGTAGAAATATGTGACTCTATGTGAAATATGTGAATTATGATTATTGTAATGGCTTTGCAATGTAATAACAACAACAAAGTATTCAAATACATTACATATGGTAATTTATGCATGTAATTAAAGGACTTAAAATGATACACTCAATTTTTTTTAATATGTAACAGTGGGCCCCTGTTCCATCTGTCTATTCACCAAGGGCACCTTGGCCTGATAATGTTAAAGACCCATGCATTATGATTAATTTCAGTGTGTGTGCTTCAGCATTTGTCCTGTTGTTTTTTTGTCTGTAGGTTTACCTGACCTGGTTCCTGACCCAAACTATGTGCAAGCTTCTACATACATTCAAAGAGCCCACATGTACTCCTTGCGCTGTGCTGCAGAGGAGAAATGTTTGGCCAGGTGAGAATGGTCAACTCTTAGTCCTCTATTTCTCTATTTACGACTGGCCAAACAAAGTTAGGCAGGCTGTATTTACACCCAATTGCACTCTCACACTCACATTTTAACCTAACCTAACACTTTCAGAATTGGTTATACCCCTCCATTCAATATCAGTGTAGACAACTAAACTGAAGAAAGCAAAATGTTTGTGGAGAAAATAGAAAATCTTAAGTGTAAGAATATGGGTGGTGCACATCATAGAAATTCCATGGTGCTGTTATGAGCTCATTTCATACATAGTTTTTCCATTACTCTATGCTTCATTACCTTGTTAAACTTCCTTTCTCTATCCAGCTCGGCCTACAATGATGATACAACAGACTATAATGTCAGGGTTCTTCTGCGGTTCCCTCAAAGAGTGAAGAACCAAGGGATGGCTGATTTCATGCCCAACCGACCTCGACACACCTGGGAGTGGCACAGCTGTCACCAGTAAGTTCAAGATCAAGGATCTCTATAGCTATGTGTGTGTGACCATAGCTATCCATTTATGTGGTGATCCAAAAATACATCACAACCCCAGCAATGGATGCTTGTAAGACATCCATTGCTTTACAAAGAAACTCAAATGTTTTCTCAAATGAGTCAGATGAGGAAATGAACACACTCTTGCTGCATCACTGCCCACTCAGTCAATGACTTCACAGGGAGCGTTTTATCTATGAAGATGTATCCTACTGACACGGCATGGTTTCAGATTCCAAGGCACCATAACTATGTCTAATGATTCCAAGGCACCATAACATGTCTAATGATCTAAAACAAAATAAAGTGCGCTTTCAAGTTTTTACATAACCATGCAAATTTTGTATACTAAATATATAAAAAACTGTATACTAAATAGTCTTATTTCACAGTATAAATGGAGTCATACGTTGTAAAAAATAGGAAGGAAAAAGGGACATTTATTAACTAATTTACTGCATACAGCTACAACAACTGAATCACAAGCACAAGTTGTTTCCCCTGTAGCTGAGATAGCATGCTGACACCAAGATAGCGTTCATAGAACGGTAAAATGGTTTTATACTTTAGAGACCGAAGGATTCTAACTAAAATGAATGCATTCTCGTATTGAAGTGTGGGTCTATAGTCTAATGTTATACATTAAAATTCTGACATTCAGCTCAAAGAATACAATACTGTTAAATAAATGTGAAACGGTGGTTCTTATACCACATAGGTTATGAAATAAGTGCATTTACTGCTCATAAAGAACCAAGGCATTTTCATACAAATGCTTATACTGTAATTGTCAATGCATGTGTCCTTCAAACACAGACTAATCCAGCCAACACTCATAGTTCAGAATTAAAGCTCCATTGTTTCACCAGACATCAGACAAGTGTATTAAAAGACTTTTCAAGATGATAGCTCAGGGTGCTTCACAAACTTGAATATATGTAGCTAAATCAATACAGTTCTGAGCCAGAAATGATTTAAGAAGTTCAATTGTTTTGGAGAGGTTCAAGTGCAATTGGCATGTTCATATATGCCTAATGAACCAAACTAAGGGAGAAAACGCACCAGGTTCCAAAACAAATAGTTTAAACGAGCCAGGTGTGAAAATGCCCTAAAAGTGATCTCACAAAGAAGTTAAAACTGCCATCAGCATTTTAGTGCATTAACTGCTTTGATTTCTCTGTACATCTACTAAGGATGTATAAGGGGAGGCTTATGTCTTTCTACTTTAATACTAAATGAATACAAACAGTGATTTATAAACACAAACGTTCCTTCATTCCCTCAATGTATAAAGTTGCATTAGCCTGTGTGTGTTTCACACTTCTGGAAGTTTCTAAAACTTCCTTAAAAAAAAAAAAAGAATGTAAACAGTGACATTACGTTACTATGATATACATTGGTTCTGAATTATTGCCACTTTCATATATTTACAAGACAAAGAATGCCATACATTACGGTACATATAATGTCAAACCATGGTAATGTCATGGTGCTTTTCATGACTTTGTGTACTGTTTTGATACTATTTTGGTTGGAAAATCCAAATATCTTTACCTGCAGGACTGAGTCGTTTACACACTGCAAACACATGTGTTTAAATTAGGCTAATGACCTTCATCACTGGCAAATGGTGCAGGTTTTGTTAGCTGAATTACATTAAGTAAACAACTTCATCCAACGCTCTTCCTGTTCTCTGTTTTCTAAAGTATTCCAATACTGTGTTACAGGAGAGAGAGAGAGAGAGAGAGAGAGAGAACTCCAAACACATCAATCTGTGAATGAGCTGTCGTGATTCTGAATAAACCGTGAAATGATTCAGATCATTTCGCTCACACCTTTGACTATGACTAATTAATTGAGAACAGACTCAAAAGAGTGATTCGTACACTAATTGAATATCGTAATGTAATTTGATTGGCAGCCAGAAGATACCTAAATGTAACATTCAGTGCCTTTGAAATGACATATTTTAAAGCTGCCTTCTCTTTTGGCCAAGAGTTTTATTTTAAGGAACTACTTCTCTTTACATGCATTTTATACGTATTATCACTTTTTATTTCAGTTAGGCTCGTATTAGTCATAGTTAATACATTCAAAAAGATAATGGTGCAAATATCATTATGGTGTTTCTATCACGTCTTTGAATGAATCGGACATGAAGGACTCGTGTTGTTAATGAATTAGTTGAGTCAACAATTCAATAAATCACTGAAAACATTACTTGTCACCACCTTCTGTCTTAAAAAGTTATCTGCAAAAAAAAATTCAGAGTGCACAAAGCTTGACTGAGTCATTAGGGTGAATCAAAATCACCACTTTTCAAAATTAGGAAAGATAAGTGATTCTACAACCCCAATTCCGAAAAATTTTGGACAGTAGGACATTTATTTTAATTATTTGTACAGTCCAAAAAAGTTGGGACATTTAAGTGTTTACCACTGTGAAACACCACCATGTCTTCTAATAATATTTATTAAGCATTTAGGCAGTGAAGACACAAGTTTGTTAATTTTTGTGGAATTAAGTGGAATATTCCCCCATTCATCCATTATGCAGGTCTTCAGCTGCACAATTGTACGGGGTCTTCATTGCCATATTGTGCGCTTCATAATGCACCACACATTCTCATTTGGAGATGGTCAGGGCTGCAGGCAGGCCAATCTAGCACTCACACTCTCTGCTTACTCGGCCAGTATGTGGTTTGAAGCTGTCCTGCTGAAAAATCGGTGCTGGGTGGCAGTATATGCTGCTCCAAATTTGTACATATCTGTTTGCATTAATGGTGCCCTCACAGATGTGCGAGTTACCCATGCCATGGGCACTGACACACCCCTGACCCATACAGGCATTGACTTTTAGACCTGCCGCTGATAACAGCTTGGATGGTCTTTCTCCTCTTTGGCTGGGAGAAGACTACTGCTATGTTTTTAAAAAACTATTTGAAATGTGGTCTCATCAGACCAAAAAACACGGTTCCACTGTTCTACTTTCCATCTAATATGAGACCGAGTCCAGAGAAGTCAGCAGCACTTCTGGACAGTGTTAAAGTAGGGCTTCTGCTTTGCATTGTAAAGTCTTAAATTGCATCTGTGGATGCAGTGGCGAATGGTGTTGACAAACAAAGGTTTACTGAAGTAATACCAAGCCCATGTTCATGATATCTATTACAGATGAATGATGATTTTTTAAGAGAGTGATGTCAGAGGGATCAGAGGTCAAGCACATTCAGAAGTGGTTTTTGTCTTGCCCTTTATGCACCAAGATTTGACCATATTCCTTGAATCTTTTAACTATATTGTGCACTGTAAATGGTGAAATGCCCAAAATCCTTCCAATTTGTCTTTGGGAACATTGTTCTCAAAGTGTTGGATTATTTGCTGAAGCATCTGTTGGCAAATTGACAAGTCTCGATTGATCCTTGCTCTTGAAGTACTTGGCTGTTTTTGTAAGCTCCTTGTATACTATGACATGATTGCATCTCCTGTTTCATGTTGCCTTGTTATTTTAACTTGTCAAATTGTTATTAGTCTTAAATTGCCCCTTTCTCAACTTTTTTGGAGCGTGTTGCAATTATCTGATTTGAAATGACTGTACATAAAAAAACAAAAACAAAATAACAATACAATTCACAAGGTAAAGCATCATATCATGTTTTGTAGTGCTTTCAATATAGCAAAGGGTGAAATATAATTTACAAATCAAATTATTTGTAACGAACTCTGATCCTCAAGTTCACCCCGCCCCCTCTAGCTCTCACGCTCGCTCCCAATCACCAGAATATTAGTTTCACCTGCACGGTTCATTTCCTCTATATTTACTCTGCCCTCTCCCCCCACGTTTGTTGGTTATTGTTTAGTTACCCCTTCGCTTTGCCAGCTCTAGTGTTTCGCTAGCTTTCCCCTGTTTCGACTACTCCAGTGTTTGTTTGTTTGTTTGTTTGTTTGTTATTCTGATTTCCCGGCTTCGACCTTACGCTCCCCTCGACTACTCTTCTCTGGATTTGCCCCTTTGTACTTTTGCCATTCTGCCAATAAAGCAGTTTTACCCGACATTGTGACTATCTCTTCTTGTGCGTGTTACATTATTATTTTTTTTATTATTATAATTTTTCATACTGTCCCAACGTTTTCTTATTAGGGTTTTATATATTTTGCATTCTTATACAGTATTATTCTGTGTTTTTGAATGTAATATGTTAACAAGTGTAGGGGTTTGTCCCAAATTATTCAAACTTCATTACAGCACCACGTATTAAGCCCTATCTATGGCATTAATTGATATATGATAAACCTGACCATTTCATTCAGGAGCCATTTGTTGTCCGCAAAGCCCATTAACTGTTGTTGTTTTAGACACCATTACCTTATCGTTTAGCCATGTATTAACACCAGAGACCACACTATGTCTTGATGTCATACCTAATTCAAAATAAAATTTTATTTTATCAATCATCTCCATTCTGTTTATCCAAGATTGCTGTGGCCATGCAGGCCTGTTTTCCTTATTAAACTTGTGGCCACGAGAAAATAATGTTGTTCCCTCAACATGGGATCATGAAGCCACAAATTTACATTCCATGGCAGTGATATAAGGATGTTGTTACCTTGAGAAAATGATCTTGTGGCCAGTAATATTGTGCATGTGTATTGTTTAATGTATAACTATGTTCCTATAATTAGTATGTGTACTCTTGTGTACAATTTGTTCTTTTACAATTATTGGTCTAGAAAAATAGACCAATATGTCACAACAGTGGCAGCATTTAACAAAAACCTAGGGTATGGCATAGTTCCCTCTGGCCATACCACATTGACATTTCTGAGTAATGGAACCATGAAACCACATTATATCTAAACAAATATATGTGCACAAATTCACCATACTAAAAGAATGCACAGACTCTGACTTACAGATAACAACAATTATTGCCCATTTCCAACTACAGTAAATTATATTACTGAAATTAGACTGTTTATCAACACACTTCACAAATCCATTTGCCATTCAGATAGGTAGTCCACACCTATGTCACTGGGTGAGCCAAACGTTGCCATGACAACCGCCAACACAGTTTAAAATGGTTTGATTGCGCTTTGAGTAACACAACAAAAGACTACAAACCTATGAAGAAGATTACTAGTTGTCCCTATGTATAAAAGATTAGACTGCATTATTATCTAAAAAATTACTCACATTATACATAAATACATAGGTCTTATCTATTTTGTCGCTGTGCAGTTTTTATTCCATAAGTGGGTTGGGGTGAGGTCGGAAAAGTGCAAAATCGGTTACAAGTTCTTCCAAATCTAAACATTTTACCAACTCTTTCTCAAGTCTCAATTGTTTAGATTGACTTAGTCTCTCATCACCCGTTGTTGTCCTTATATTTTTAATTGTTTAAGGGCAGAGAATTTTTTTTTTTGTTGGAAGCTGTTGTGATCAGTAGGGTCAGCACGATTTGGAATAGTTTTAACAACACATTGTACTGTAGGCTACAGGCATAGACTGCAATTGAAGTAAATCTGACAAAATGTTGTTGTCATTTGTTGGTTTGTCATTACACTTTAAAAAAATCCTTGCAGAGCTGATCTGGGACTCGAGAATTACTTCATCAACCAAGCAGCGTAGTAGTTTGCAAATGCAGCCATTTTTGCTGAATCCAAGAATAAAGGTGGCTTTTCTCAAAGGCCTTCTAGTGACTAAAAGGGCATCACTGTCAGTAAACCAGTGACAGAATTCAGCCAAAATCGTTTTGTGTTGTCTACTCCCATAATTCTCTAGATCCAGTGGCTGAAGCTGTAAGATACCTGCTCAAGAGTGATGACACTTTATGTAGTCTTGCTGGTTGGGACTTTGATACTGTGGTTGCATACTCAGGTGAAACACCTAGTGTGACAGCAATTTTTTTTGCCTTTTCTAACCTGGCCTCCCATTCGGTGTCAGATCTTATGGTCTCAAGGTGCTCTTTTGTTTTTCTGATCAGAGCTATTGCTTTGAGGACAACAAGTCAAGACTCCTGCAGCTGTTCAGACAGATTAAATGTAATAGCTAATACTAGTGTTACCATATTCTGGTTTTCCAAAAAGAGGACACCTTTTTGGGGTGGGGTGGAATAATAGGGTTCAAAACAGTGTAACTATGAATGCAAACTTTAATACAGTGAAAAAGACACTCTATTAGCATAACATAAATTATGAGCTAATGTGTTCTTCTAAATCACCTTTATTATCAACTGATACATAAGTGCAGCTTTACATGTCATACATTCTGCTTCCCACAGATCTCGACCTGGACGAAAGCATGGGAATTTTTGGTGGAAATCTTCAGTAAATTTGCACTTTCCTTTGTCTCAGCTGTCATTTGCTGCTATTGTCAAGCAAAAGTTTGATGCCAAACACAACAGTGCTTCACACGTTCGTGGAGAGATTGGCAGGCAGAATTTGGCCAATAGTTGCCACAAGCCTCTTATAATCGACCAATTGGTCTGCGAGGAGGTGGGACTTACAAAGAGGGGTTAAAGCAATACAAATATGCGTGCACACACAATTAAGTATTAGACCAGATGCACATCATAATGCAACTAAAGCCAAATCCTGGACATTTCCACAAATTTAGAAATCCTGGCCAGACGCTTTTTTTAAGGTCAGAAAAAGAGGAAATGTCCGGGAAAAAGAGGACGCATGATCACCCTAATACGTTTTTGACAATGTGAAGATTGACAACAAAATTTTTGCCTCGACTAATCCATCCTTCTGTGCCGTGCCAGATGAATCCAAAATTCTAAAATTCATAGTGCAATATTAGTTTTTGTACCGCTCTGTACCAGCATAGCCACCGAGTTGTGCATGTCCATACCAGCTGTAGCACTTTTTTCCCCAGGGGCTTTTGTGCATCATTTAACATTCTGTGGCTTGTGTTACTATTTGACAGTGTAAGTGAAAGTGTACAACATTTGCAGCATGTTGAAAAAAGGCTGACAGTTCTGGAATATTCCTAATAGTGTTCACAAGAACCAAATTCAATCTGTGGGCATAGCAATGAGTATAAGCTGCATGAGGTAATTTCTCCTTAATTCTATCCTGAACTACATTGACTGAACTCCACATAACACTGACACCATCATGACACTGTCCAATGCAAAACTACATATCTATACCAAACTCGCTTAACTTGTTAACAATAAACGTAAAAAGTTAATCTGCAGAGAGGTCTTGCATATGAAAAGCTACTAGAGCACACTCTTTAATTTTACCAGAGTGTACATACTGCAAAAGAACTGCAAGCTGCTCCTTTGACAGGACTTTGGTTTCATCCACCAAAAGTGAAAAGAATTGGCCTCTTAACTTTTTAACAATTTTGTTCCCAAACACTGTGATGAGATCATTCTGACTGTCCTTTGATGTATAATGTCCATATGTTCACTCCATTCATGCTCTCATCGCACTGTCCATTTCTCTAAAAACATCAATTAGTTCACAAAAATGTCCTCAGTTGTTTGATTGTTTCCGCTCATCATGCCAATTGAAGGGCAGACCTTGACGGCCCAGGTCATTTGCTGCCCGTAGCAAAGTTTTCACTTGAGCTTGATTTTCGTTCAACTCTGCAGATATGTTGTTAATAATAGCTGTTGCTGTTGTTAGCTTTTTACCTCTTTACTTCTTTAAAAAAAAAAACGTATTTCATTGCCAAAATCCCCACCAAAGGACTACATTACCCACAATCCTGAAACGGGATCAATCAGAGGATTCGCCTTTACAATGAAAACAGCACTCATCAACGGAGACCTCCCACTACCATAAATCATCACTATTAACAGACCCTTGCTGCCAATGTTATGTTCAGATCTGTTTAATAAATATTTGGATTATCTTAAATGAGCTGTTTATTTCCCCTGTTTTGCCTGAATGCTAGGGTATGGAAACCATATTCTGCCATACGCAAACACTGCCCCTGTGTCACAAGCAGCCCACTTCTAAAATTACATTACACAGCCAACTGAAATGGTTTTGGTGGTTAATACTCGCAAAACCACCTCTCTTCAACAAGGTGTTAATTTCAACAGCGGAGGGGGTGTCCGCTCAGATTTTGGAGGAAGAAATTGCCAATTGGCTGAGCATAAGAGCTATAAGGGTTTTGCCGGTGGAGAACAGCCATCAGGGTTTTTACTCCGGGTATTTCAACCTTCCTAAGACAGAGGGAGGTCTCCATCCCATTCTGGGTTTGAAGAACCTCAAAAAGCACCTCAGAAGGTACAAATTCAAAATGCTCATGCTCAAAATCTTTTTCGTCCCAGAGACTGGTTTACGTCAGTCAACATTGCCGTTTACCCATCACACCGAACATTTCTTAGGTTTGCTTATCAGGAAGTAGCCTACGTAGTTTTGATGGTGCCTTTCAGACTGTCATTAGCACCGAGAGTGTTCAGCGAGTGCGTGGAAGCAGTGCTACCGCAGCTGAGATTAATGGGTCTCAGAGTGTCTGCTTATCTAGAAAATCTACTGCTCTGCGCTCCATCGTGAGAGCAAGCAGAGATAGATACGAGAGACTGGTGTCTCATTTAGAGAAATAGAGAAATTCTAAATAAATGAGACAAGGCCCTCACAGGAAATAAAATATTTGGGTCTCAGATTAAACTCCGATCTGTATCGAGCATTTCTGCCAGAGAAGCACATTGGATCGAATCACAGCTGTTTGTCCCTTTTTCAGAGTTGGAAAAAAGTCTCATTCTATGCGTATTGGGTCTCATGTCCACAAACCCATCAGTCATTCCATTGGGACTATTGCAAATGAGAGAGTTTCAGCACTGAATGGCAGCGCAACACTTGTGTCCTCGCCGTCACTTAAATCGCAGGGTGACAGTGACATCAGAGGGGATGCTCGCTCTCCGTCAATGGAGAATAAGGGAATCCCTTTGTCAAAACCGCTAGTTCCGTCATGGGATCTGTCCGTGGTTCTGAACGCGATTTCACAGCCTCCGTTTGAGCCAGTTGAAATTATGGATTTTAAGCTCCTTTCTCTTAAGACAGCTTTGTTACTGGCTCTGACAACCGTGAGTTAGTGAACTCCATGCATTGTCGGTACATCACTCTTGTATGCGCTTTGGGGTGGATTTGTCGAGAGTATCTCTAAAAACGAATCCAGCCTTTGTGCCTAAGATGAGCGACTCCATGCTCAGATGTAAGCTTGCTGGATTTTCACCTACCACCGTTTTCCACATTGGAGGACGAGCAGCTTAATTGTCTCTGTCCAGTTTGTACTCTACATTTGTATGTGGAGAGAAATGTTTAAGAGCATTTCAGTCCAGGTCATTTGTGCGGCTGTAAATTGTGCGTCACCTCACACTTTTTTACAATTTACAGATTGGATATCTTGGTGTGGGTAGTCAATCTGTCGATGTGTAAAAGTAATAATATATATATACAAATCAACAATAACACTGTGAAGCACAAGTGTGTTATTTTGTCCCCCGTCCCCCCAAGTCAGTTGATGGTCTGCTTCGAACAGCATAGCTGAAATACAGGAGTTATATATCACTATATCCCATACTGAGATACTGAACAAATGTTAGAAAGAGAACTTCATTTATTTATTTTTTAGAACGGGGGTTATTGAGTAACCTACATTATAGTCCGGGAGCCCGTCACACTGACTGTGGTTGTGTATCTTTAGAAAGACATTCCTGAAATTACATTGTTCATTTAATTCTCACCCACCCCTGTTCAGTACTTCTCTGTATTGACAACTGATTAACTTCAACAAATATAAAAATAATGTATTTAAACTGCTTGTTGTCATATTATTTTAACATGCCTCAGTCAACTTCCTTGTGGCATTCTTAGGCCACATCTGGACTATAAGGTTAATAATATGAGCTTTGTATGAACCACATCTAGACCACATCATTTTCTCCTTCAGTTTACACACTTTTTGCCACATCTGGGCAAGAACCACTCATAATTTCTACTCACAATAGTGCATGGGCCAGATCTGGCCCACAGAGGTCCAGACAAATTTTTCTAACTGGGATGGGTCATTGTTTAGTGACGTCATTGTGTAATCCAGGAAAGCTGAGGTCGTATGGTCAGCATTGGTCTCCACACCCCTTAATCATTGTTATTGAACTGACAATTCTTCATTTACAAATAAAGCACTGCCTGTAAGTGAATAGCGGATCCAACTGTATGTTGTCGCTGGTCTATCTGTGGGTTGCATTCATCAGTATTTGTTCTGTCATTCAAAATGTACTCTGAAATATCTGTCATCCCCTCATCAAATAGGTTTTAATATGATTGGCACTGGCATAGGAAATATATACTATCCCTCTGGAAAATATGAACTCATGCCTGTTAGTGGAAAGTACCTGTGTTTTCCCAGCCACAGTCCTTCAGGTATTACCACAGCATTCCAAAAATGTGCTTTGGCCAAAAGACCAAACTCATGGTAATAAAAAGTGGTGTGACATGTAAAGTCAGGTTCTGTTCATTCAAGAAGCTCTTACCTCACCTGCTGAAATAAGAAAGAAAATATTTGAACTTGCTAAATTTGAGGGCTTAAAGAAAATAATGAACAATTCATGTGTATGTAATAAACCTGTCAGTGACAAGAAATGTTGATGTCTGCTAGCTTTGGGGGAAGAAATATGTTATGACTCAAAAATAATAAATAAATGTAGTTAAAGTTTAAAATTACAGTTAAATGAAACCAGATTAAGAGTTGTGTGTTAGCTTTGAGGCCATCTATTTATTAACATCCTGAGACCAGTTGTGTTATTACTGTGTCCATTTTACTGTTCCCTTTTAGATTTGTAACTAGTGCCACCTAATAAACATGCACAAAAACTAAAATCAATAAGAAAAAATTAAAGAGCAAATAGTTTTCCTAAAATGTATGGCAACATATGTGGACAGAGGGTAATAAAAAGAAACAATAAAAAAAAGTTTGAAATGCAGGCGGGGGGCGGGGGGCAAACAGGTTTCAATGTAAAAACTACCACCTTGCGGCAATATTGACAATGCAACGCTATGTATTGTGGTCTGGCACATTTTGGAACACAAGATGAGAATTCCTCTTCTACTATCAACTGCAACCAACTAACAAGTAGCAAATTATTGTTCACAGCTTTAATGTAACTAAGGCCTTTTGGTTATATAAAAAAAGTCCTTCGATATCCTGCCCAAACTTTGTTGCAATAGAACATTTGTTAACACAGTTAAGAAAACATCCAGCGATTTGATTGGGTCTTTAATTGAATTTAAACTGTCTAAATGTCTAATGGGCTAAAGCAGTCTAGTTCTAAGATTGGTGCTCTTTCTGCTTCAGACATTACCACAGTATGGATGAGTTCAGTCACTATGACCTGCTAGAGGTGAGCACTGGCCGTAAGGTGGCAGAGGGACACAAGGCGAGCTTCTGTCTGGAGGACACCACCTGTGACTTTGGTCACCTGAAACGTTACGCTTGTACTTCACATACCCAGGTACAGTACCATACACAGTGCCATGAGCAATACTGTTTCTGTACTCCTATGCCAGTTTTGAGACCTGTTATCTTGAAATTGTATGTCTTATTTTTTGTCATCAGGTACATTTATAAATATTGCGTTAATTAGTAGATACTTTATTCATTTATGTTTGTTTGCATGTATTTAAAAATGTTATTTTGTATTAATATTAGTTTGTTCATTTAATATTCCCATTAATTACAGTATCTATATTATTTATTAGTGTACTGTGTGTTGTCATCCATTGATTTTCCAGGGTCTCAGCCCAGGTTGCTATGACACATACAATGCAGATATTGATTGTCAATGGATTGACATCACTGATGTTCAGCCAGGAAACTATATACTGAAGGTAACACTATGAAAGAAGGCCAAACACTCTGTCTCCTATATTACACTGAACATTTGATATTAGCATTTGCAGAGACAATTCTCTTCAAACCTTCAAACAGAGAGTCCTCACAAAGAGTATCTTGTATTTACGACATCTAAAGAATATGAAATGTCCTGCTAAAAGTTTGGCATGAGGAGTCTTTTGGTGTTCCCTAGCAGCTGCACCAGACTTCTTGTCCAGCTCTTTAGTGTATTATGTCACTGGGGCTTGTGCATTGTGTTCATCATGCTCCTGTTGTGTATGGAACCCTGTGCTCATAAATAGTGCATATACAGAGTACAGACATGCCCTAATGTAGATTCTATTGAGTAGATTCTATACTCTCACATTCTGACCCTTTGCAGAAAGACACCACAATAGCTGATGTACATGGATGTTAAAGGAGGTCGTCCTTACCTTTTGCTCCAAAGCTAAATTGTGATGTAATCTCATGCCATACAAGTGTGAACTTGGCATAAAACTACTTTGCCTGTTCTTTTTTTTTTTTTTTTTTTAGCTCCAGGTTAACCCTAAGTACTTGGTGCTGGAATCTGACTTCACCAACAATGTAGTAAGGTGCAATATCCACTACACAGGGCGCTTTGTCAAAACAACAAATTGCAAAATCTCCCAGTAAGTAAATCTTTTTTTGTAGACAATCATTGTCAAAAACAATGTCAATCATAAAGGAGTTGGTTAGCTGTGTGAACTCAAGAAAAATATGGAGCCTTACACTGCTTAAAATACAAGTAACAATTGCAACGTCTTTACAATACTTTACTTACATGTTTGCAAAATGATTTGTATGTGGCTATCGCAGCAGTTTCCTGGTGAAATAAACAATTTTAAGGTGCTAAAACAATGATGACTTTTTTTCCCCCTTTTGCACAAATCAGGAGTAAAATGGCATCAGTTCCAAAATTCTTCTGACATAAAAGCACTTTGATTATAGTGCATGACTTGTAAGGCGATACATTTTAACATTTGCATTACATAACCAACCACATTTATAAGCTTGTTCAGTTGATAGAGCGTTTCACATGTGATGTAAAGGACCAGGATACAAACCAGCAGACACTTGAACTGAGAGAAGCATAGACACATTACAAAATTATTTTGTTGTCTCAGAAACTGCATTTTCACATTTACTTTTTAAGACACTATGGGTTAAGTTTAAGGTATTGAGGTAGATTTTGTTGATTTAAAACTAGATAAAGCATTAAACTTAAAAACGTCATCTCTTTTGGGGAAAATTTAACTTGCTTTTAGCGCCTCTCAGTGGACATTTCACCTCGGATCTACTGCAATACCTGTAAGGACCCACGTATCATTATTTTGCAAAAAACTCTCCACAGACAATTCATTTGGCATTACATTCGGCAAAGTATGTTTCAGTTGACTTACCATCTTTTTTTTTATCCTATTCCTTCACTGTATTTTCTGTTTCTGTAGGTCATGATTTGCCATGTCTGGGCAGCTTAGTGTGGAGGAATCTCCAGTGGAGTGCTGTTCCATTGCAATGTGAATGGAATTTCTGGTGTTATTGTGATTGTTTATTGTATTTTTTTTGGTTCTTGTTTATGTGCTTTTACAGTCCTGTTAGCCCATTGTGAACCTGGGTTCAGCTTGTGCCAAGAGGAATGAGCACACATACTGACACACACACTCATTCAAACACACACATACACACACACATGTTGGTGTGGTTATCCTTATGAGGACTCTCCATAGACATAATGATTTTTATACTGTACAAACTATAGATTCTATACCTTAAGCCAAACCCTACCCCTAAACCTAACCCTCACAAAAAACGTTTTGCATTTTTACATTTTCAAAAACTATTTAATTTAGTATGTTTTTTAAGTGATTTGAATTATTGGAACACTAGAAATGTCATCATAAACCACAAATATAGCATAATACCCTTGTAATTACCAGTTTTTAACCTAAAAATAGATGTCACCCAAACCTGCCCACGCACATACAACACACTGAGTTATTCCATAGTCCACAGCACATGGCAGACCAACGTTTGTTTTCTATGCAGCCAACACATTAACCCCCATTTTTCATTAAAGACACACACACACACACACACATACACACACATGTTGGTGTGGTTATCCTTATGAGAAATCTCCATAGACATAATGATTTTTATACTGTACAAACTATAGATTCTATACCCTAAGCCAACACAGCCAACACATTAACCCACATTTTTCATTAAAGACACACACACACATACACACACACACACACACACACACACACTCCCCAATTACTGTAAGTCTAAATCCTTTAAGACCCCATGAAATTGGCAATATGACCATGCAGGAAATCGACATGCTGCTTCCGAATGTCAATGTACCCTAAAATCAACCCAGTTTCCAAAATTACTGAGAAGCGTGCCATGAAAAGCATGGCGTGTTCAAACATGTTCACCCTTCTCTGTGGCGCTACTGATACTCCTAGACACAATTGAAACCAAGAAGTAATCGTGTTCACTTTGAAACACAGGTTCTGGTCCCATGGAAACCAGGAAGTAATCACATTCCCATAAACAATGGTGAATGCTATTCGGAGGTTATATTTTTACTCTACTGATGGTTAGGTTTAGGGTTGGGTTTGGGTTTGGGTTTGGGTTAGGGAGTAGGGTCAATAAAATATGCATTCTTGTTGACCTTTGGATAATTTACAACAAAAAATACAACTCGCTTTTTTTTGCCATGCTGTTGACATTTCAACTAAATAACTCTTCCAGCTTCGACCGCTTTGAAAAAAGAAAGAAAATACATTTGGCTTGAGTCATGATTTGCTACTTGTTTTTGGCAGGGGCAGGTGGTATTAGGGAAATTATCATTCTAGAAGCATTTAATTAGACAAAATCTGTACATTTTAAATGCGTATATCTGGTAAAAGTACATTTTGTCAATATTTTGGAGTACTCTAGGATATAGAGGGCCTCAAACATATTAGACATGGGCCAAAACCACAAACTCTACTTTTTTTTCATGGGGTCTTTAGCCATGTTTTAGAGTGGTTAAATGTAAATTCCAAACATTGCTGAAATGCAAAGTCAGGCCAGGTATGGCACTGTGAGGAAACAAGTGGATCAAAAGAGTGCTACCACCACCTTTGATAAACCGGTATGGTCCAGTGTCTGGAAAAACAATGTCGGATAGTTACATTTGTTTACAAACTTTATTGTTAACATTCAAAACAACACTATGCTAATTGAATGAGCACAGACAGATTTGTATATTTCAGAATGTCTAATTACACCACCAAAATA
Source organism: Xyrauchen texanus (assembly GCF_025860055.1). Taxonomy (NCBI): domain Eukaryota; kingdom Metazoa; phylum Chordata; class Actinopteri; order Cypriniformes; family Catostomidae; genus Xyrauchen; species Xyrauchen texanus. The sequence continues at coordinate 12,591,807 of NC_068296.1, read as the reverse complement.
GACACAGGAAAAGTTACATTTCCAAATACATGTGCATCACAACTCAAAACCAATTCACACATACACAGATAATGAACTAATTTAGATATACTAATAATACAAATTCAAACGGTGGATAAATGAAGTACAATTCCGTCAATTAAAGAACCACAATATCAGTCCTATAAGAAGGGAGAAAAAGTGTGAGATAAAGGTATTATTTACCAGAAAATGAAAATTATCTCATCATTTTCTCAGCCTCATGCCATCCCAGATGTGTAAAACTTTTTTTATTTTGCTGAACACAAATTCAAACTTTAGAAGAATATTTCAGCTCTGTAGATCCATACAATGCAAGTGAATGGGAACCAAAAAATGTTTAACTCCAAAAAACAGATAAAGTCAGAATAAAAGTAATCCATAAATTACCATTTAAACATGTCATTAATGTGAATCAGCGCTTAGGTCCGTAGAGAACTTTTTACTATCAATCACCTCAATTTCCCATCAATCTTTTGTTTTTGCGATTCACATTTTTCATGCATATTGCCACCTACTGGGCATGGAGTGGAATTTAAATATTAAATATTAAATCTGTCCCACCCACAGTTATCATTTCGCTTATGAAGATATATATTCTTAGGGATTACTTTTCATTATGGAGCTTCAAAATTTTGGTACCTCTATTGTGACCTACATAGCTCAAATATTCTTCTAAAAATCTACATTTGTGTTCAGCAGAAGAAAGAAAGACATGCACATCTGGGATGGCATGAGGTTGAATAAATGATGAGAAAATGATCATTTTGGGGTGAACAATCCCTTTAAGAGGTGGGAACAAGATACTTATCAGCACCAAGCCAGTCTCACATACTGTCCAAAGTGGCAAACAATATCACAAACCATCCACGCACAGGCTCAGCAGGTAAAAAGAATCGCCACCATATTGGTGTATCAGTAAACATGCCCACTTAAAATCCTCAATCATTACAGCACTATACAACTCTCTATATATAATTCAAATTAGGAGAAATCAAAGATATTCTAGAGTAGGGTAGAAAGTTCAGCAACTGGAAGCAATCCTTCTTTCCCTCTTCCCCCAAGACTCTTTCTTTGTTCTGTGCCACTTTAGCAAAGGTGCAATACTGGGGGAAAAATATGTCTGAGAGAACAACCAGCCTGTCAATAATTACATTTATCAATTCGGTAAAATGTAGATTTAGCTTGAATTAAGGGGCTGGAAAAAATGGCTTTTTGAATGGCACTTTGAATAAAAAGCCTTGTATGTAAAATCTGACAGCAGCACTGAGTTTATCAAAGTGTACCTTTTGTTCCTTAGTCTTTACCTTGCTGTAATTTAGATGTGGTTGTAATGTTGCCTTTTATGTCAATTTTCAAAAAAATCAGGATATACTTGAGAAGGTCCCCTTACAAGTGGATGCTTATGTGACAGTATGGCTTGAATTTGGTTTTCAATTATTACGCAGAGCAAGGAATTAACTACAACTGAGATGTTAAGCTTGTAAACCTTTTTGTTGTGGATGCTTGTTTTAATGTGGAATGTATCTACAGTATTATGTCTTAAAGGAACAGTTCACCCAAAAATGAAAAAAATCATGTTGTTCCAAAGCATACATAGCACATGAGTCGAGTTCATTTGTAGTGCTTTTCTAGTGTTTTTTGTCCTTTTTTGAGCTCAACATAGTGGTGACTTATGGACTGGAGTTGCATACAATAAATCTGTGTACAGATTCTTCACAATTCTGATTTTGGGTTCCACAGACACAACAGCTTAGGTTTGGAATGACATGACAGTTATAGTAAATAAAAACTACATTTTCATATTTGAGTGAATGGTTCCTTTAAACTGCCAACACTGGTCAGATGCCACAGGTCACTATTTGCTTTATATGATACAGTTAACCATCTGATGCATGCTATTAGTTAGGTAGGAAATGAATTAATTGTTTCTGTTTGTATTCAATACTCTGTTCTTATGTACTGTGTGGGAGTAAAATACTGTACTTGCTGTGGTACATTCCAGGAATTCATATTTCTTTGTATCTGAAATCTAGATGTATTCCAAGATTTGTTAAATAGCCAAGCTGTGGCAGAAAACAACCTAGATGATACTACTGTTGCAGAGCTAACATTGCATAACTTGATGTTACTAACAAACTTCATACCATCCATACCTACCTCGGAAAGAGAAATTAATGTTTTCAGTTCCCTAGTACACTACACTTGAAGGGACACTATATAACAAACTTACAACATCTGCAAATCCACATTATATGCTAAAAAGCAGCTATTATAATTAGCTGCAAGTGTTCTAACAAGCTTTCTGTGGGGTCATATTATTGTCAACATGAGATATACAATGTAAATGGAATGTATGTTGTTTGTCTTTGCATGATGCTCTTCAAAAAAAGACTGTGTCTCGTTTGGAAGGCTGTGTCCTCAGGAGGTCGCATTTGTTGGCTGCATACGTCATTGAGGCTCTCTCATTTCAGAAAAGTGAGTGGGACACTCTGAATGCAGCCTTTGAATGTGACCTTCTTTCATGGGAATTCGGAGGACGCATGAGGTGAATCCTTCGTGGGCACTCACATCCCACAATTCTTATTTTCAACGAAAATGTCTATTCCCCAGTAAATATGATGTTCAAATGCAACTAATGTTAATTCCCAAGTTGAAGTACCTCAGTAGATAGGTGCAGAGTATATCATATGTATAATTATATTAATATATAATTAAAATTAAGTACTAGACTAAAAGTACACCTGTAAAATCTATTTTCCTTTCTCTCTACATCATTATAATTCGCCTAAATTGTACTTCATACATTCCCTCGCGATCAAGCGCTCGTGCTTGTTAAAGAGTGGTGTGCTATCTTAGCAACCACATTACGTTACGTTTCCATTTGTACAACGAAGGCCATCTCGTTTAAACGATGCTTGTTTAAAGGAGTACACTCGGTATACTGCAGCCTTCAAAGGAAGCATCCTACCAAGCACGCAGCCTTCGAAACAAGACACAGACATAGCAAGTGGATTCCTTCCTGTAGTGAGCAATTCTGTAATTCACTCCACCTGGTTTCTATTAAAAATATCCAGATTAAATGCAGAACAGACTTTCTGTTTTATTGTATCCCTTTATATCGTGTATAAATCATTATTATAATGACTGTTTTAAAATATAGACAAAAATATAGATAGATCTAGTTTTGTGGTCCAAGACAGGTGCACACATCATTACCACACATCAATCTCTATGTGTTGTTGTCATCATTGTTGTTGTTGGTTGTTGTTGTGTTGTTGTTGGTTTTCTGAACATTTGTCGTAGTTTATCTGAATCTAAATAAAGACTAAAGTGTATATCAATATTTAGCATCAATTTAAATTGCATAGTACATTTGGGAGTCCTTTGTTTTCCCCAGAAAATCTAACGCAGTGATCTTCAACTGAGGCAGCTCATTAATTATCGTTTGATTTGAAAAAAAAAAAAACTTTATTTTTGAAAGAAATTAAATTCATGCTAACTGTGCATACGCATGCATTTGCATAGAACCTGTGTATGAATGCCTTTAAACAGAAATCATGGTTTGTCAATAAGTTCACATTTAAATGTATTCTAAATTGACAACACAATTTAGACTCAAATTAAGCATTAAAAACATGGAATTTGTCAAACCAAAATGGTTTTAATACATATTATTAATAGAAAGTAAATAACTTTCAATAGGTTTTACTTGTTTTAGAACAACAAAAACATCAGCTATATCTTTAATCCACCCACAAAATGTATTAAGTAAAATACAAACAAATACACGACTCTGAATATCAATAACAATAATTTCAATGGCTTTGAAATATAAGCATGTAAGTACATGGATATTTTAGGCATTACTTCAAACATTCAAAATTCAACACTCAATCTTAGAGGTGCACTCAGTAATCTTTTTCCATTAAAAAAGTTTAACTCCTAAAGTCATGAGTTGTAATTTTGCAATATATGTAGGAAATCATGACCACTCACATTAAACAGACTCCAGTCATATCAGTAACCTTATAAAAGCTGTTTTATTCTACATGGAGAGGGTCCGCCCATGGGGGTTGCCATGTTAGAATCACATGACCAGCTGAATACTTCTTGCTTAATCTCAGTATCCGTACTGTTATTTGACTTTTTTACTTATTGATTAAAGTAATCATGGCTGACTCTGAATTCTAAATTTCTACAATGGTCTCTGAAAAGGAAAACTATAAATTTTAAATGATGCTGCATCTAAGCCGCTAGGTGTCATTGTAAGTCCAAGATGACACAAAGACAAAAGTAGCTGAGTGCACCTTTAAACAATATTTAACAGACTGAGGGCTGTTAAATATTATATATTAAGTATTATATATAGATATAGCCCTGCTCAGTATCTGTACTGTAAACCTAGGGGTCCTTGCCCCACAAAAGGGGAAGACCCTTGATCTAAAACCATTTAAAATGATTGGGAAATATATAACATTTCATACATTTCAAGTCAGCTCAACCTCATCTACATATTTTTGGGATACAGGAGAACTGAATGCCTGAAGTTCTGGTCTGCTAAAAGAACAACATTTTGCTTTGTAAGTGGTTAAAAAATTAGGCCAGTAATAAGAAATCTGAAACCACAGAAGCAGAGCAAAGAATCATTAACCAGAAATTGTATCCAGGCCTACTGCATCCCAAAGTAAACTTGTTCTTTTTACATTCTCGTCCTGTGAAAATAATCACAGTTAAATTTTAAATATATTTTCACATGCACAGAGAGGGTAGACAAAGATGTGGTATGTGCTTCTTCCATTAGAAACTGGTAACATATTTATGTTTTGTATGAGCCTGCTTTATTAAATTAATTGAAAACCAATTAAAAATGTACAAAGTTTACAAGAGGAACAGACCAGAACACAATGGTCCTTTGTATCATACATCAGGCACGAGAACACAAGCATTTTTTATCAGATACTGGCACAGCAACAGAAGATTTGTTTTCACCAGTTTACTGTTTCCATTTTTTTTTTAATAAATAGTAGTTTTGTCTTATTTTCCAGTAAAGATATCAAAACATCCTTAAAACAAGAAAAAGTACTTGAGAATCAGAATGGCATAATATTAAGTCTTGTTTTGAGTGCAATTTGTTTTCTAGTTACAAGGATAAACTTTACTAAATTTAGCTAGATTTCTCTGAAAACAAGATAACAATATTTTGCTTCTCAGGTTAATTAATCTTGTTTTAAGAATTTTTAGATATTTTTTCAATGGAAAACTAGACAGAAATACTCAGTAAAAATATGATTTTTTTGCAGTGTATTTAAAAATAGAAATAATGTTTGTAAATTTGTTTGACCAGATTTGAAACTACCATTGATATAAGTGAGTGCGAACAGTGCAGTTTCTAGACTCCATGCACACATGAGAAAATGTCCCCCAAATAAGAGTGGTACGGCCAAGTCAGAGACCTATTGGTGAATTCCAATAACATGACATCAGATTTAAAACTAAACAAGGATTATTTCAACAAAGCTTCAAGTCATTTGTGTGGTTCAATGTTAGAGTAAACATGTGTATGGTGTTGGTGCCTATATCTTCCTTGCACTGTAGAGAGAATAGTCATGGAGTAGAAGAGGACTGTAATGTAGGACTGACACACAAATCATGGTTAGTATTAAGTGATTTTATCAGAACACACTTCACATCTAAGTTCAAATTACACTTCAAACAAAATGAAAATATAATCAAAATAAATAAGTGGTCAAAAAAATCATTCCAAATCGTCTGGGTTACTGGTGTAACCCCTGTTCCCTGATGGAGAGAACGAGACGTTGTGTTGATGTAGTGACACTAGGGGTCAATTAACTTTGCTTAAAATCGGAAAGGCCAAAAAGAATTGGCGAGTTGAATTTGAATGCCATTCTCCACCCCAGACATACGGGTATAAAGGGAGATGGCGTACGTCACTCATTCAGATTTATGCTGAAGAGCCAATAGAGAGTCCCGGCCATGTCAGCGGCAGGTTCAGTGCCCTGACAGGAGGAACACAATGTCTCATTCCCTCCCATCAGGGAACAGGGGTTACACCAATAACCCAGATGTTCCCTCTCTGTAACTCACTCGACATTGTGTCGACTGAACCATGTTACATGAGTGGACACGGGCAAGCTGCTGCATGCCTCGCGGCGACCATGTCGTGACCTTCCAGCGAGTTTAGGTAAGGTGTCTCCCTAGGCAGGGGGGCACTTACTCAAGGAGTCTACAATGGTGGCCTTTCCTGATATTTGCTGTTAAGCAATTTCCCGCTGAGCACCTTCAAGAATAATGCTGGGAAGTGTTCTTCCCTCTCCAGGAGGGAGGGCAGTATAGAGACCACATCCTTCCCGAGGGAGGTTAACATGTGGAGAATACCTCACATAGATTTACCAACGGGGAAGTTTGCATATGAAATGATACCAACGGGAGTGGGATACCACTCATCCTTCCCCCTGCTCTTCCCCTTTTCCTGTACCTGCATCCCGGAAACGGGGCTGTGTTCCACCAAATCCGGCGCCCAATTCTCAGGGTTTACCTAACCAGCCGGCTTCCTCTCTCTCTGTCGCCTTCCCCACAGTTTGGTGACTCCACTGCCATGGGTACGAATTGGCCGGCATTTACAACATCATTGAGGGAAATATGTGTGGATGGGTCCTGCAACAAAGTGTGTCGGAATGTGATTCGCTGGCTCGGGAGGCAGTGTCAGGGCCGTCTACATCAGCTGTCAGGAGTATGTAAGGGAGAGGAAAGTCTCAGCTTCCCCAGCCCTTAGAGGATTCTCTGCAAGGGATTTCCCTCTGGAGCAGACACGATACGAGACCCTTAGGCACGCCTTCGACCAAGTGAGATTGATCAATGGACAATGCCTCCAGCCAGACATTGCTCTCTCATACCCGTATTGATTTTAGATTACCATGGATCGGTTGTACTATGTGACACAGGACACTCAGGATACAACCCAGTTCTTAATACCGTGGAGCTGTCGGGAAATGTTATTCCAGACGGCTCATTATAATCCGATGCTGGGTCACTTAGGGTAGGAAAAAACACTGAACCGTCTAATAGGGATGTTCGAAGGTGGTGTGCGGCATGCCATGAATGTCAACTGGTGAATCCAGCAGCATTATGCCCCCTTCCGTTGATCGAGGTCCCCTTCAAAAAACTGGTATGGACCTCGTCGGCCATTAGAGTAGATGGCACATGGGCATCGCTTTGTGTTGGTTCTGGTAGACTACACAATGTGATATCCGGAAGATATTTTCTCTGCGTAACATTTCAGCATGAAGTTTTGTGGAAGCACTCTTCAGAATTATCTCCCAAGTGAGGATTCCTAAAGAAATCCTCATTGTTCAGGGCACTACGCTCATGTCAAGCACACTATGCAAACTGTACAATTTATTGGGGATTAAATTACTCTTAATTACTCTCCAAGTGGCAAGGACCCTTTGAGGTCACACGGCAAGTTGGTGAAATCGATAATGAAATGAACGGATAGAGGCGGAGCATGTCAGATTTACCACCTCAACTTCCTAAAACCTGTGTAAAAACTGTACAGCACTATTGTGAAGGAATGTCTGGCCATTAAGTGGGCAGTCCAAACCCTTTGGTATTACCTCCTAGGAAAGGCTTTCACCCTCTGTTCAGACCACGCCTCGCTCCAGTGGCTCCATCGCATTAAGGACACCAACACACAGATCACCCACTGGTATCTGGCTCTTCAACCCGTTTAGGTTTCAGGTGGTCCACAGACTGGGGGCACAGATGTCTGCTGCGGATTTGCTTTCTAGAAATGGGTGGGAAGTAGCGGGCAGGCCAGATGGCTCCCTGGCCAGAGTCAGGCGATGGGGGACATGGAGGTGGGGGTGTGGTCGAGCACCAATTTGTGATTTGTGAGCGAGACCAGGAGATGAGAGCAGTAAGGAGTTACACCTGTGGGCAATTAACTAACAGCTGGTCTGTGTTGCAGTGAGAGGTGACAAAGATATAAAGGGGAGCTGAGAGCCACAGAGGAGGAGAGGAGTGACACACACTTACTGTGTATGAATGTGCTGTGTGTGTATTACCTTTATGGTGACACTGAAAATTGACTTGTACAATAAAGATGACAGAATGTGGAAATTCATCTGGCTTCCACTTCCTCATTTCAGAGAGAGTCAAAGAATCAGATGGATTCAGACACTCTACCCTACTTTAGGATGTTTTAGGATGCTTTAGCTGGTCTCCTGTCCTGGCCAAGCTGATCTTCAGCTGGAAGGTCTACTGGTCTCCTGGCCTGACCAGTTAACAAGTGCCCCAAACCCCTTTAATGCCAGTGTAGTGACTCAACAGCATGTTAACATTTTTCCATTACAAGTAATAATAAGTAAGTAATAATAATAAGTAAGTAATAAAGCTGAGTATATTATGACTCAACATATTTTTGTCAGCCGAATGGTTTATGCAAAATTCCAATGAAGCATTTGATCTGCTGTTCAATATTTCTCTGAGCATAACTTACGATGTCAAGTTTTAGAGTTAAAGAGAAAATATAACAGCAGGCAATATACCTACATTTTTGTGTTGTGAGAAAACACAAGTCTGCTTGTTCTGCTCTGAGACACAGCAACACAACATCACATTGCTGTAGTCTTGATGTTGCTGTGTTTTATCTACCATTTTATCTAAAAAAAATCATGAATATATCTAACTTCAATCTTCAGTGGCTGGCTTGCTTACTTTAATAATGACAGCTGGCTGTAAATGCGTCTCATGCAGCATGGAGCCCATTCAGCTGTACTAATGAACTCCTCATCACCCTTATTTCTATATGCCATTAGATCTGAAATGTTAGAATAAATAAAAAAGGTGAACAATCTGTGCAGTCTCCCTCACAGCACTCTCACACTGTGGTGCCTGACATTTTAAACATAGGGAGTCCCATTTGCATGACATCAGTCCTGTTCTCCATGTTCTCGGTGAAGATAATTTCTGTAGTCTTTGCATTCTACACTTGTGTTCCTAATCAGCTCTCAGTTGCATTCAAGAGGCCACATGAAGGAAACATTGAGGGAATTGTCATGTTCTCTGTTGTCTTTTGTTTTTGTGCTGTTATTTTGAAGTTTAGTTTAGTTCCTGTTTCCTGTTTGGTTTTTTTAGTCCTTTGTAGTTTCATTTTATGATTGGTTTTCCCCTGATTAGTTCTCTTTCCCTGATTATTTCCCCAGGTGTTCCTTATTCCCTTGTATGTTCCATTTGTGTATTTAAGCCCTTTAGTTTCCTTGTTTCCCTTGTTAGTTCTTGCATGTTTTGATGCTCTGTGCCAGGTCTCCCCTGTTTGCTTGTTTCTGAGTTTTTCTTTATGTTTTTGAATAAACCGCTGCGTCTAGATCCTCATTCTCCACCTGCTTCGTCACAGAAGAACTAACCAACCATTATGGATCTAGCAGCTGTCAGAATTCTCCTCCTCAGGCAAGAGGACCGTCCAGTTGAGGTTCACGTTCGTGAGTTTTTAGATCTGGCAAATTTAGTGGACTACCCAGAATTTTCCTTGGTGGTTTTCTTCAGAGCAGGTCTCTGTATTTCACTAAAGGAGCTGTTGCCTCTGGCGGAACCTCACTGGACGCTCCTTGAGTTTGTGGAGGAGACTCTACGAGTGAGCGGCTCGCCGTTCACTGTGGGTGTAGAGGAGGAGGGTTTATCATCTCCTCCCACTGAGGTCACCCCCCCAGACTTCCATGGCTCGTCCCCCTATGCCTGCCAACGCCAACGAGCCAACGCCCACGCCTGCCACGGTCAGTGAGCCAGAGCCCACGGCCACCGAGCCAGCATTGCCAGCTCCATTCGCTCGGAGGAGGAGAAGAGGAAAAACTTCTGCTCCCCAGTCTCCGCCTGCCACGGTCAGCGAGCCAGAGCCTACGCCTGCCACGGTCAGCGAGCCAGAGCCCTCACGCCTGCCACGCGGTCAGCCAGAGCCAGCGCCTGTAGCCTCGACCGTCCCAGAGCCAGCGCCTGTAGCCTCAACCGTCCCAGAGCCAGCAGCCATGACCGTCCAAGAGCCAGCGCCTCCCGAGCCTCCCAGGGCTCCTCCTCTCGAGCCTCCTGAGCCTTCCAGGGCTCCTTCTCCCGAGCCTTCCAGGTCTCCGCCTCCCAAGTCTCCCGAGCCTCCCAGGGCTCCTCCTCCCGAGCCTCCCAGGGCTCCTCCTCCCGAGCCTCCCAGGGCTCCGCCTCTCAAGTCTCTCGAGTCTTCCAGGGCTCCTCCTCCCGAGCCTTCCAGGGCTCTGCCTCCCAAGTCTCCCGAGTCTTCCAGGGCTCCTCCTCCCGAGCCTTCCAGGGCTCTGCCTCCCAAGTCTCTCGAGCCTCCCAGGGCTCCGCCTCCCGAGCCTCCCAGGGCTCCGCCTCCCGAGCCTCCCAGGGCTCCGCCTCTCGAGCCTCCCAGGGCTCCGCCTCTCAAGTCTCTCGAGTCTTCCAGGGCTCCGCCTCCCGAGCCTCCCAGGGCTCCGCCTCCCGAGCCTCCCAGGGCTCCGCCTCCCGAGCCTTCCAGGGCTCCGCCTCTCGAGCCTCCCAGGGCTCCGCCTCTCAAGTCTCTCGAGTCTTCCAGGGCTCCTCCTCCCGAGCCTTCCAGGGCTCTGCCTCCCAAGTCTCTCGAGTCTTCCAGGGCACCTCCTCCCGAGCCTCCCAGGGCTCTGCCTCTCAAGTCTCTCGAGCCTCCCAGGGCTCCTCTTCTCGAGCCTCCCGAGCCTTCCAGGGCTCCGCCTCTCAAGTCACTCGAGCCTCCCAGGGCTCCGCCTCCCGAGCCACCCAGAGCTCCACCTCCCAGGGCTCCACCTCCCGAGCCTCCCAGGGCTCCGCCCCTCGAGCCTCCCATGGCTTCAGTTCCTGAGCCTTCCACGGCTCCACCTCCCAGGGCTCTGCCCCTCGAGCCTCCCATGGCTTCAATTCCTGAGCCTTCCACGGCTCCACCTCCCTCAGCTCCGCCTCCCGAGCCTTCCACGGCTCCGCCTCTAGAGCCTCCTACGGCGCCACCTCACTCAGATCCGCCTCCTGAGCCTCCCACGGCTCCGCCTCCTGAGCCTCCCACGGCTCCGCTTCCCGCGGCTCCACCTCCTGAGCCTCCCTCAGCTCCGCCTCCTGAGCCTCCCTCGGCTCTGCCTCCAGAGCCTTCCAGGTCACTGCCTCTAGAGCCTCCTACGGCGCCACCTCCCTCAGCTCTGCCTCCCACGGCTCCGCCTCCCGAGCCTCCCTCGGCTCGCCTCCTGAGCCCCCCACGGCTCCACCTCCAGGGCCTTCCATGGTTCTGCCTCCCAGGCCCCCTGACCCTGTTCCTGACCTGTGGCCTCCTCCCAGGTCCCCTGACCCA